>NW_027413539.1:257601-857601 GCF_048544455.1 Silene latifolia | reverse complement strand
CGGTTTATGTGCCGTGTTTTGACCTTTTAGAAAACGTTATAAAACGTGTTGGAAATGGGTATTTGAACCCGGTTTGATTTGAAGGGGTCGTTTATACCGCATTTGTTGATTTGAAGAACTAGACTCGAATAATCATCATTATTTGATAATATTCGATGTCGGGTTCGGTTTGACAAAATTGACATGAATAGTTTTGAAAATGATTATGGACTAATTGTTTTAAGTCCATTTGAATGTTAGTAGTCGATACTCATCATCGTACCCGGGTTAAAATCCGGCATAGTATGTAGAACCAAGGATGACTTTGTATTGGTGACTAATATGTTTATTTGAAAATGTAAATAAATGAAATAAAAGGCTTTAAAATACCTTCTAAATGTCATTAACCAAATATTATCACCGAAACACGGATTTAACCGTCATGGTATGAAGAACCAAGGGTGAAAAAAATGCTTTATGGTTAAAACATGTGAAATAAAAAACAAAGGTTCGAAAATACTTGAAATAGTGAAAACCGATTACAAATATGAAAAATGGATTAAGGGAAATGACGAGAACAAACACGGTTGATTTCTGGTCTGAATACCCCATTTAGGCGCGAGCTAGTTGGCGACCTAAGGGGCTTACGCCTCGGACAAAAATCGAGTTTTGGCTCGTTTATTCCATGTTTTGGTTCATGTTTTAGCATGTTTTAGCATGTTAGAGTCATGAAACAAATGAAAACATAATAAAAGAGGATTTTTACACCCTCATACTTACATGTTTGGTTATGGCGAGTGACCGACGTAAGTGTAACAACTCGTTTGATCGGAAAAAAACTCGGTTTAAAACCGTTTTGGTAAGTAAAAGAGTGTTTTAAAAGTTTAGTGATGGTGTAGTGGTCGAAGTGGTCGGTCAAGTGATTTAATGCACGATGACGGTACCAAACAATGTCTAAGGCTCGTGTTTACGATCGGTAGGTCGTAAATACGCGTCGGATTGTGACTTTAGATGTCGAGTCGAGAATTTTAAAGGAGAAAAGAGGGCGCGAACACTCGCGTAAATCTCAAATGGGTGGCATTTGAAGGGTATTTATAGGAGAATGAGTGGTTGTGTGAGTTTTGAGCGACGTGGCCACCTGGGCTGCTCAAAGAGGCGCGAGCCACGTCACGGGTCTTCGAGCTGTGTTGTCACTTTCACAACAAACGCAATCATGATTTGTTCTATCCTAGGTTTTGTAGTCACATGTTTGGTACTTGACCATTCGTGAATCCGGGAAAACTTAAGGTAGAAGGTTTGAAATGTTTGTTTTTGGTGGTTGACTCGGTTTGACTCGTTGTTGGAGTCGGGATTTGAATTTTTGAGTTGGTTTTTGGTCCGGTGTCGGTTTTGACTCTAGTTAGTGTCATTGTGACCCTGTCGCCGTGTATTAAACACTCCAGGTATTTTTGAAATGTTTTGAAATGTTTTATTTTCTAAATCGTTTTAAGTTTTCTGACGTAAAGTTGTACACAAACTGTCAATCAAACACCGCAATTCCAAAACATGTTGTAGTCCGATAATCATCGGGTGTTTGTTGGAGTCTCAGCAGATACTGGTTATCTACAGAGCCCCCACTTTGACTGAGGCTTGGACAGGACGAAAGTCAAAGTAGAGCCCCCAGGTCAATCGAAGATTACAACATGGAGACCTTAGCGACGTCGAGGCGGCTCGAAAGGATTCGGGCCAAGGACCTGCCGTCGGGAAGGGCGACGCCAAGGTGACTCGAGGGTACGAGCCAAGGACCTGTCATCGGGAACAGTTTAGAGTCTGTCGACTGTCCGTGCGGGTCGTTTAAAGTCCGTTAAACTACGTACAAAGGGTCGCCAGCCATAAGAAGGAGTCATACCTGAGGCATCTTCGGATATGTCCTCGCACGTTTGTGGAAAAAGGCTCGCCAGCTGTGATAAGAAAATATACCTGAGGCATCTTTGGGATGTGTCCTTGGAAGGTTGCGGACAAAGGCTCGCCAGCCAAGGCAAGGAAAAGTACCCGATGCATCTTCGGGATGTGTCCTTGGACGGTTGCGGACAAAGGCTCGCCAGCCATGGTAAGGAATGTACCCGATGCATTTTCGGGATCTGTCCTTGATGTGTTTGCGGACAAAGGCTCGCCAGCCATGGTAAGGAAATGTACCCGAGGCATCTTCGGGATCTGTCCTTGAAAGGTTGCGGACAAAGGCTCGCCAGCCATGATACGGTCGGTTAATGGACCATGGGAACAGCCGCGTCGAATGGGCTTGCTTTGAAAGTAGCGAACTCGTGATGCCGCTGCGGGAATAGTGAGTATGGATTTTCACTATCACTGTTTTGGAATGAGTGGGTTCCGCGAGAAAACCCCCTGCTGGTATTTGAAAGAATAATGAATTTGGCATCTTCACCATTCGTCGTTCTTCTTTGAACTTGAAGTGGCGGTTTTGATCGCCGTTTGTTTGAATTTTGAAGGAAAATAGCAATTTTGAGTTTGTTATTATGTTTTGAAGTGACGGTTTATGTGCCGCCGTTGACATTTGATGGAAATAGTGAATTTGGAATCTTCACTATTGATTGAAGTGACATTTTATGTGCCGCCGTTGACATTTGATGGAAATAGTGAATTTGGAATCTTCACTATTGATTGAAGTGACGGTTTATGTGCCGCCGTTGACATTTGATGGAAATAGTGAATTTGGAATCTTCACTATTGTTTGAAGTGACGGTTTATGTGCCGCCGTTGACATGTGTGGTGAAAATAGTGGAATTCAATTTCCAACTATTATTTTGAGCATGACGGTTTTAATTGTCGTCGCTTAAAATTTGGAGAAATAGCGGTTTTTGCATTTTCGCTATTTATTTCTGAAATTGGAGGGGAAATAGTGAATTTGATTTCACTATTATTTTTGGAATTGACGGTTTTGATCGCCGTTTGCTTTGAAAATCTTTGAAAATAGCGAATTTAAATTTTCACTATTCGACTGGAGGGACGGTTTATGTGCCGTAGTTTAAAGCTTTCAAAAATAGTGAATTTGAATTTTCACAATTTGTTTTTGAGAAAAATGACGACCTTATATATCGTCAAATGAAAATTCGAAGTTTGTTATGTGGAAGTTGGGGTAAAGCACAAAATTCGCTGAAAAAGCAAGGGACGCCTGATTAAGGCGCGAGCCACCTGGCGAACCAAAGGGGCTTCCCTATTTTTCTGTAAAAGACGCGAGTTCAGGCCGCATATCAACCTCACTTCATCTTCTTTCTCTTAGACAAAACAAAGCCAAATCCGCCATTGTTGGACCTTCTAGCTTGTTCGACTTCTTGCCTTCATCAACAATGTCATCTCAAGGTAAGTATTTCCTCTTGAATCCATTCAAATTTGTTGATCTTTAGCTTGATTGAATTAGGGCGAATTTTGCCCTAAAAATCGAATTGAGCGTTTTTGATTGAGCCCATTTCGAGTGAAATTGATGCTTGCATTAGGTTAGAAACCTGTTTAGGAGTATAGGGGTGCTTTTAGTTTGCATTTTGGTCCCCGTTCCCGCTCCCTATGCTCAAAAAACGTGAGTGAGGCGAGAAACCGTCTCATTTCACAATGCCAAGTTTATTTGCTTGGGTAGTGGGTCCCACTAGGTTGCATTGTAGTTGGGAAAACCCGTATTTGCCATTTAGGGACCTTCGTTGGATGTTTGTGGGCAAAATTGGATTTTTGGCTTTTGCGACGGTCTTACGTCTGACCAAATAAGCGCCTGTTTGGGCTTGAATTGAGTTAGTTTGCCTTGAATTGGACCTTATTGGTAATTTAGGTCACCTTGAGGCGTGATAAAATCACATTTGCCTTTTCGCGGTCGCTTTCGAATTTTTGACCTGTTTGGGCTCAAATTAGCGTATGAATTGCCTTTTTGAGCCGTAGAAAAATCCCCATTGTGTCGGGAATGTATTTTGGGTTGTTGGCGGACCCTGTAGGGGTCTTGAAATGCCGTTTTTTTGGTTTGACTCGTCTTTTGCTTGAAAAGATGGGCGAGTCGTTTTTGTTTGTTTGTTTTTGTGAATGGTTTTGTTGGATTTCGTGCGGGATTGCCCTTGTTTTTGTATTGCAGGTTGTTTTTATTTTTTTTGTTTTTGGATTTATCCATTTCATGCCGTCGTAATGCCGAAACTCCGGCTGACGTTTTTTTGTTGTTGCTTTTGATCGCAGGGTATCGTCTGGGACCTATGGGGTCCGTCATTGAGGCTTTGGAGGAGGAAGTCGATCCTGGAGGGGCTGTAGCGGCCGAGGAGGCTGCCGTATTCGAGGCGGTGGTGGAGGATGCTTCCGTAGAGGAGGAGAGGCGGCTGATATGGCCGGCTTGTCCTTTTCGTTGTGGCTCATAGACAGGGTGGCTGATGAGTGGGGTTCAGTATCGGAATGGTGCATCGCATCATGGTTCTGGGCCTCCTCATCATTCGAAATCTGCAAGACACTGTCTTCTTTTTTGTCGTGGAGCAGGAGCGGGGGGTTATCGTCGTGGTAACCTCCTCTACTTTCGCTGTTGCTCCTCTGTTCCCCATGTTGCTCCCTTTCTTTTCTGATCGGAAGGGTAGGGAGTGCTTAGTTCGGTACGTGGCGGATAGCCCCCAGTTCGTTGTCTTAGGCCAGTGTCTATATGATAGACGTTTGGTTTAGGCCACTGTCTGTATGATAGACGTTTGTTTTAGGCCAGTGTCTGTATGATAGACGTTTGTATTAGGCCAGTGTCTGTATGATAGACGTTTGTTTTAGGCCAGTGTCTGTGTGATAGACGTTTGTTTTAGGTCAGTGTCTGGATGATAGACGTTTGTTGATGTATTTTGCGTAAGGCGGTTTGTATATATGTGTTTTTGGATTGTGGTTTGCTTTGTGATTTTTGACTTTTTTGTGTTGTGTTTCGGAGGAGCGTTGTCGGCTGTTGATTCTCCTTTTGCTTTGCACCAGTTCCTGCATCGTTAGTGTAGAAAACAGGCAACAGATAGCACATATACATAAACGCAAACACGTAAAAGCATTTGATTGAAAACCAAAATTAACCAAGATGTATTGAAGTTAAAATTGAAATTTGAAATGAATTTTGAAAATTCCGTGACAAATCGTCACGTTCGGAATTCAAAAGGAATTGATTTGAAAATTTGAGCAGTTAACTCGTGTCGTGAATTAAATTGCGTCGAAATTATTGAAATTGACTCGAAAAATTCAAACTCAAACCGTCAGGAAAGAATTTTAGAAAAGGATTTTTGCGAGTATATTTGGTTTTTGAGGTCAAGACTCGAATTTGTGAGTGCTTGAGTTTTTGAGGAAAATTGATGTCGTGTTATCAATCTTCGGTTTTGATTTTTGATGGAAAATTGCGAAAAAGTGAAAAATTTTCGGAATTTCGACTGACATGGAAACGATCCAACACGGATCGGGGCGACTAGCCCTTCCCCCCCTTAAAAAAAAGAAAGAAAAATCCGTATGTTTAAAGCTGCGTCATGGAAACCGTGTCGGATTTCGTAAAACACGAAAACAAGGAAATGTGAGTGTGAGGAAACACAAAATGTTCCGGATTATCTCGAAGAGGCGCGAGGTTCCTGGCGGGAGGTTTGAGGTGTCAGGAGAAAGCACAAGTTGAAAGAGACAAGTCAACAGCGGGAATCCTGGAGAAGGTCCAAAGAGGCGCGAGCAGCCTGGCGATGGAAGCTGGCTCTCTTCTTTTTCTGAAAAATGCGCTGATCATTTTGTATAAATAGGGACGTTTGCGCTTCATTGTTTCATCATCCGGAACACAAAATCATCTCTACAAAACCTCTTCTTCTTCCACAAAAATATTTCATGGATGCTTTTGAGAACGCCTTGCGACAATGGTGCCGGGATTTGTCGCCTCCCGAAAAGCATCAACTCGTTAGTATGGGAGTTGGTGAATTGTTGGTGCTTCGTCAAGTCAAGGTGCAACCTTCGTTTCTTGAAGCATGTTCTCGGTTTTGGGATTCGAAACACCATGTTTTCGTTTTCCCGAAGGGTGAGCTTTGTCCTCTTGCCGAAGAAGTTGGAGCCATTGGTGGGTGGCCGGGTTGTGCTCCGGTGCTTCCTCCGACTCGGTTGTGCTACAAGGAGAAATTCCGTTCCATGTTGGGCTTATCAACAAGCCAAATCAACTTTCTTCTTGCTCCACATGGTGTGGATATGCTAGCTCTTATCAACATCTTTGCAAACCGATTGGATGCTAATGTCTCGGAGGTGGCTAGGAGAAGGGCTCTTGCATTTTGCCTTGTCCATGTGTACCTCTTTGTTGATGTCTTGAAGAAGGAGGGGCCGAGATGCCATGGTAGCATGACCCTTATCCATGTGATTGAGCAAATGGAACATGGTAGAGATCCATCATGGTTGGTGCTTGGGGAGATTATCCAACCTTTGGACAAGGAAGGTTCTTGTGGAGAAGCTCCCTCTTTTGGATCCCCAAGGATCCTCCAAGTGTGGCTATTGGAGAGGCTAAGGTATGTAGAGCCTCCGGTTAATCCTTCTTCTTACTCCTTCCGTCACCTCACTATGAGGAAGAAGTTGTACCCGGATAGTTTCGCTTCCACCGAGGCCTATTGGGCCGCAAGATTGGCGGAGGAGGGTGGTCCTCATATCCGTTGGGTGGTGCCGTGGTGGCACTTGAGGTCCTTCATGGGGTTGCCCGCTTCGGGTGCTCGTCCTCGTTCTTTGATGGTGGTGGGTTTGAAGGTTGTTTCCTTCATATATCCCGAAAGGCTCATGAGGCAAATGGGGCGTCAACAAAAGGTGCCCGCTCAAGATACTCTTGTCTAAGAGAATGTTTTCCGGAACTCCGAGCTTGTGGAGTCCTTTGAAAGGTGGTGGGCCACTCGCCCACTTTGGGAGGTACCAAACCCCGTTGCCACGACATGGGTGACTCCCGCTTATGTCAAGTGGTCACGAGCTCCGTCCTTGGAAGAGAGATCCAAATTTCGTAAGGACGAGGTTGTCGATTTGAAGTATCGAGAGGTTGGCAAGGCCAACCGTGCCTTCTTTGAGGAGTATGTTGGAGCTACCCCCGACGTGATGAGACCACCGAAGAGGATGAGTTCCGGCCCCAAGAATATGGTGGGCCGTGCATTGGCTTGTCTTGGGTCAAATATGAGGTCTTGTGCTAGACCGAAGGCCGTCGCCGTCTTAGATCCGTTTAGGATCCGTTCCGAGGAGGAAATCCATGCTAGGCGGGCCAACAAGAAGAACAAGGGGAAGATGTACTCCGAGGGAAAAGGCAAGGGTAGAATGGAAGAGTGAAGACCTCCATTACCCACTTTATTATTATGTTGTATTATTGTTGTGAGTTTTTATTATGTTGTACTAGCTAGTTATTGTGTGTTTTGTGCTAGTTTTATTATGTGAGGTGTGTTAGTTGACACCTTAGCTTTGACAAGTTGTAGAGGTGAAATCACCCGAAGAGGTGAAATCAAACCGAAGAGGTGAAATCAAACCATGATCGTAGTTCGAAATGTTTTGTGAATTTGAATTGGGTTTTGTGGTTGTATCCCTCAGGCATAAGAGGGACTGCCTACGTATCCACCTGAAGAGGTGAAATCAAACCATGCTCGTAGTTCAGGGGTTTTTTGTTTTAGTGCAAATGGACGTTGCCTTTGACAGATCAAAGGACCTTTGAAACGGGCAAGGTGCTGCAGCTTAGACTCGATAAAACATGCAATTTCAAATCAGAACACGTTGAGGAACTTGACTTGAAAAGGGTTGGAGTCGTTGCTAGTTGTAAAACTAGGCTCGGTTGTTGGTTGCTAGGGTTCAAGGGTAGTACTTCTTGAGTTGGTCTAGGTTGGTCGGGTTTGTAAAGTCCTCCCCATCTAGGTCGCTCAGTCTCACTACGTCCCCCGAAAGTATTTTCTTGACCAGGTATGGCCCGGCCCAGTTGGGTTTGAATTTTCCCCTCGGATCGACGGGTAATGGTGCTCGAACTGACTTGAGGACCAAGTCGCCCTCCTGGATGTTTCTGGGTTTAACCTTCTTGTTGAATGCCCGTTGTATACGTCGTTGGTATAGCTGGACGTTGTGCAAGGAGTTGAGTCGCCGTTCGTCTAGAAGAGTGAGTTGTTCGTACCTTCTACGGGTCCATTCTGCCTCAGGGAGTTGACTCTCCAGTAGGATGCATAGAGACGGGACCTCTAACTCCACCGGTTGAACCGCCTCCATACCGTATGCTAGGTAGAAGGGTGTGGCGCCTGTCGGTGTTCGAATGGAGGTTTGGTATCCCCAGAGTGCGAATGGGAGTTTGCTCGGCCAATCGTGGTAGTTGTCTTGCATTTTCTTGATAATGGTGACAAGAGTTTTGTTCGCTGCCTCCACCGCTCCGTTGGTTTGGGGGCGGTAGGGGGATGATCGATGTCGCTTGATTTTGTACTTGTCCAGCAAAGCTTGAGTTTCCGCCCGGAAGTGAGAGCCTTGATCACTGATGATTTCATGGGGTACCCCATATCGGCAGATGATGTTGTTTTGAATGAACTTGGCCACTTGTTTGGCGGTCAAGACTGCATATGACTGTGCTTCCACCCATTTGGTGAAGTAGTCGATGGCGACGAGGACGAAGCAATGCCCCTTGGTGCCTATCGGGTTGACTTTCCCGATGATGTCGATGCCCCAGGTTGAGAAAGGCCAGCGTAATGTCATGGTGTATAAAAGGGATGGTGGTATGTGTCGTATGTTGGCGAAGACTTGGCAATTGTGGCAATGTTAGACGTAGTTACGGCAATCAGCTTCCATGGTGGTCCAGTAGTAACCTAGTCGCATGATTTTCCGTGTAAGCATCATTGCACTCATGTGAGGGCCACATTCTCCGTCGTGAACCTCTCCCATGACTTTTTTGGCTTTGTGATGGTCAATGCAAAGGAGGAGAATTCCTTGGGGTGTTCTTTTGTAGAGTTGATTTTGGTTTATCACGAATTGTGATGCAAGTAAACGGATGGCTCTTTGTCCTCTTTGATCAGAGTTGGGAGGGAATTCGTTTTTGGTTTTGTAATTAAGGATGGCTTGGTACCAAGGTTCATCATGGCTTTCCTCGTCGTCGATAATGGCACAAATGTGGGCTGGCTCGCTCCGCCTTTCGACACATAGGGGCATTGACGTCATGTCGTCAGGTATGTTGACGAGCGCGGCAAGTTTTGCCAGGGCATCAGCAAATTTATTTTCCTCTCGTGGCAAGTGGAAGTAGTCGATTTGGTCGAAGAATTCGGCCTCTTGACTGATCTTCGCTTGGTAAGGAGCTAAGCTATCAGATCGGATTTTCCATGATCCGGATACATGATTGATGATGAGTGAGGAATCGTCGTGGACCCTCAGTCTCTTGATGCCAAGTGTGATGGCCGCTTGTAGGCCGATGAGACATGCTTCATATTCAGCGGCATTGTTGGTGACGGCAAAGTCCAGCTTGACCGAGATTGGAACATGTTCTCCCTCTGGCGATATTAGAAGGATTCCTACCCCGAAACCTCTCAGATTAGATGCACCATCGAAATATAGGTCTCATGCGTCGGAGTCAGCACAAAGGATGTCTTCGTCAGGAAGTGACCATGTGTCGGTTGTTAGATCCTCGTTGACGGGATTTTCTGCTAGGAAATCGGCAACTGCTCTTCCCTTTATAACCTTGAGGGGTACAAATTTGAGGTCAAACTCGGACAGCATGAGTGTCCATCTAGACAGCCTTCCGTTTAGTGCGGGTTTTTCGAAGATGTATTTAACCGGGTCCATCTTGGAGTAGATGTGGACCGTGTAGCTGAGCATGTAATAGCGCAGCTTTTTTGTCGACCATACTAGGGCAAGGCATGTCTTTTCCAGTTGGGTATACCTCGTCTCGTACTCGATGAACTTTTTGCTGATGTAGTAGATGGATCGCTCTTCGTTGCCAACTATTTGTGCTAGCATTGCTCCCATGGCCGTGTTGGTAACAGTCAGGTATAGGGATAGGGGAATCCCCGGTTGAGGTGGCATAATGACAGGAGGTTTGGTTAGGATTTCATTTATCCTGTCGAACGCCTTCTGACAGTCGTCGTCCCAATCGGTGTGATCGGAGGCATGAAGCTTCTTGAATATCGGTTCACAAATCATAGTAAGCTTGGCAATGAACCGGCTGATGTATTGGACCTGACCGAGAAATCCCCGAATCTCCTTCTCGTTCCTAGGTCGAGGCATTTGTTAAAGGGCTTTGATTTTGGTTGGATCAATCTCAATGCCTCTTTTGCTGACGACATGTCCCAAGAGTTTTCCGGAGGTGACCCCAAATGCACACTTTTGAGGATTTAGCCTCATGTTATATTTCCGCAGACGAGCGAAGAATTTTCGGAGGGCATTGATGTGACCGTCCCGTTCTTTTGATTTGACAATCATGTCATCGACATATACCTTTACCTCCTTGTGCATCATATCATGTAGGAGAGTGGTAGCGGTTCTCTGATAGGTTGCTCAGGCGTTGATGAGGCCGAAAGGCATGACCGTGTAGCAATATGTACCCCACTGTGTAGTGAACGCAGTTTTGTGCATGTCTTTCTCAGCCATTTTAATCTGGTTGTACCCAGCATACTCGTCCATGAATGATAGGAGAGCATGTTCGGCAGTGTTGTCCACCAGAATGTCAACATGTGGCAAAGGGAAGTCGTCTTTTGGACTTACCTTGTTCAGATCCCTGAAGTCAACGCAAACCCGAATTCTTCCGCCTTTCTTTGGTATGAGCACGATGTTTGCCACCCAGTCAGAGTATTCAGACACTTTGATGAACCCAGCCTTGAACTGTTTGTCCATTTCTTCCTTGATTTTTAGGGCCCACTCCGGACGCATCCGGCGTAGCTTCTGTTTCACAGGTTTAGCTCCGGGTTTAATGGGTATCCGGTGCTCTGCAATTTCTCTGTCAATCCCAGGCATGTCTTGTAAGACCAGGCGAACACGTCCTTGTGTTCGTGGAGGAGGTCAATGAACTATTGTCTTTCCGAGGGGTCCAGGGTTGTCCCTATCTTAAGTTCTTGAGGTGTATTGTCAGTTCCTACGTTAATAGGTTCGGTTTCCTCAATGATGGGGGTTCTGGTTTCCCGTTTGTCAACTTCTTTGGCTAAGTGCGGTGGGTAGTCACTCAAGTCAAATTCCTCATAGTCATTCAGAATTGCATTGCAGTTAAATTGAGACGAGTCATAAGCAAACTTAGCGTTCATTAAGTTGACACGAGCGAAAAGCTCGGAAAGAATAGACATCTCGTGATCAATCTGAGGCGACACAACAGAGGAAGTGCCCCCTGGAACAGGCTCCAGGTTGTCACCTTTCATGGGAGTGGGGGTGACCCTACTAGACTCAGCCTCTGAATCAGCCACGACTTTGTGATAGAATAGTGGGAAGGGGACCTTGACTGGGACATCAGGAGTGTTAGGAGCTACGAAAGACTCTGACTCCGACTCAGACTCAGACTCAGATCCTTCTTCACTTCCCTCCTTGAACATAGGGCCTTCTCCAGTTGTTATCTTGAGAATGCGGCCTTGGCGATCGGTCCACTTGACGGTCTTCCTCCAGCCCTGGGTAGCTTTCTCCGGGCCAGTATCGGAGATCAAGGCGGTTGGATCTAATTGATTGTCTTTCAGGGCGATGTTAATGATGTCCTCATAGTCGAGGTGTTTGACGTTATCTTCCCCAAAGAGGAGTGTGACAGCTTGTCCGTCAAGGCAGGGTGATGGTTTGGACTCAGTTGATGCAGCTTCGATGTTGTCGGGGATAAAGTAGCAGTCCTGGAAGACTTCCACTCCCGGGTACCTAGCCTTCGCCACAGAGTCATAGATCGGTTCCGGAAAGCCGTGGTAGAGCTCGGACTCTCCCTCGGGGACAAAGTATCCATTGAGAGTCAGATGGTAGGGACGGAGGATAACCCCGTGCTTCTTGCGTTTTCGGATTAGGAGGTTCATCTCCCGGATATCTTGGTCAGTAGGTTCGTACCCAGCCCAAAGGGAATGTTGGGGACCTTAGCCTGTTTCAAGGGAGGCAACGGGTCCTTTAGTGGATTAAGCGGCAAACCCGGGAAGTAACCCTGGCACATCATAATACGGTTGATCGTGAGGTTGGTGAACGGGTCACACTCAGAGGTCGCCGATTCATTAGTTATGGCGTTTACGGCTTGGAAACCCCACATTTCATTGTCGTCCTCCTCAATGGCTTGGGAGGCTATCCCCCTTCTCATAACTGCTTTGATTGGGAAAGCGAGAATCGTGATCGTTTTCCCGTTGAAGGGGACCCTGATCTTCTGGTGGAGCGTTGATGTGACCGCCTTGACGGCGTGAATCCAAGGACGTCCTAGGAGCATTTTGAAGGACGCGTCGATGTTGACCACTTGAAAACTGGTTTGTCTTTCTAAGGGTCCGGTTACGACAGTCAAAGTGACTAGCCCAGCGACCTTGCAACGAGTGCCGTCGTAGGCGCGTACTCCTTGATTCGTTGGGATCAAATCAGATTCCTTGACACCCAGCCTGTCGGCAGTTTTGAGAGGAATGACATTCACGGCGGAACCGTCATCCACGAGGACCATTGGTATATTTTTCTGGAGGCATTGTACGGTGATGTACAGCACCAGGTTATGATTGGCTCCGAACAGAGGGATATCCTCGTCGGAAAAGACGACCGGGTTACTCAGATCAGGGGCGTCTCTCGTCATGTGCGCCATTATTTCTTCTTGGGAAGAGGTGGAGGGCACGGTTAATTTTCTCAAGGCCTGCAGCAAGGCCTGTCGGTGTTCAAAAGACGTTGCGATCAGTTGCCAAATTGAGATTTTGGCTTTTGCTTTCTGGAGCTGTTTCAGGATTGAGTTCTCGGGGGCCTTTGGTTGAGTGTCCACCTCTGGGACGACTTGGTCATTCGTTGTTGGAACGACCGTTGAATTGTTCGGATTTTGATAGGGACGTCCGGACCGGGTGAGATGTCTGATTTCTTTCGTCCGCTTCTCCTTCCCTGGGAGGATGTAGAGATCTTCAACATCATCCCTCCATATGCCGTTAATTTCAGAGTCTCGAGGATACCTTGGAGGGGTATTCCTCAGTGGGTAGGTCTTGTTGGGAATATTTTTGTGAGGGTGATTTTTATGGGGGTAGTTATTTTGAGGGTAGTTATTTTGAGGGTAGTTATTTTGAAGGTGATTCTCGTGAGGTCTATGCCAGAATGGTCGCGGGAGCAATCCATCCTGGCGTGGGTAGTTTTGAATGCTTGGGGAATTCTCCCTTGGGCGCGGTGTTGGGGGATTCAAGATGAGTCGACGGTAGGCGTCGTCGAGTCGGGTGATTCTTTCAGAGAGGCTGGCTATGGCCTCTTCAACTTGTTGAAACATAGTGAGCATGGTGGCAGCACTAAACACAAACACTCCATCTGAAGGATCATTTTCCAAAGCATTCACCTCGTCGACGATTGACAGGATGAGGTGAGAGCAGTCTAGGGTCGGCTCATCGTCAGAGATGGCGTGAATTCCCAAAGGATTCGTCTTGTTATTTGACTTAGTTGGTGGGCGTATAGACAAATCTCCCTTCTCAATCATGTCTTGAATGAGGTGCTTGAGTTTGAAACAATTTTCGGTATCATGCCCCTTCCCTCGATTATACTGGCAGTAGGCATTGGGGTTCCAAAACCGGGACTTCTTGGCATCGGTCGGATCCGGGGTGGGTCCGATCGTTTATAGCTTCCCTTGGTCCATGAGCCTTTTCAGGGCACTTGCATAAGTCGACCCTATGTTGGTGAACACTCTATAGGGGCGCTCAGTTTTCTTGGCAGATGTTTCAACGAGGTTAACCTCGTCAATCTTGTTTGTATGACTGTAAGGGCGAGACCCGGTTGAGGTGGATCCCTGGTAACCCCTGCCAGTGGTCTTTTCTAGGACACCCTTTCGGAGGTCGTCCTCAATACGTGTCCCCAGAATCTGCAGATCTTGAAAAGTTTTGATATTTTGATACCTTAGTAGGTTGGCATAAACCGGGCGGAGATTGTTGACAAATTTTTCCACCAGAGTTGATTCAGTTGGCTTACTGACCAATTGAGTACACACCCTCCTCCAGCGGGTTAGGAACTCAGTGAACCCTTCCTTGTCGTTTTGGGTTAACACCTCGAGAGTGCGGGTGTTGGCCTGGATTTCGACGTTGTCGGCATACTGCTTGGCAAACTCAACTGTGATCTCATCCCAAGTAGTAAGGTTTTTCGGGTCCAAGGAGTAGTACCATTGGCGAGGAATCGGCTCCAAAGAGGATGGGAAGATCCGGGTAAAGAGCTCCTGTTTGACCCCCTTAATGGCCATGTAGTCCTTGAAAGCACGGATATGGTTGAGCGGGTCCTCCACTCCCTTGAACTTAGGCACATCAGTCAGGGTGAAGTTGTCAGGTAACTGGTCCCCGACAGGCTCGAACCTTCGGTTGTTCTCAAGATGGATATTGTTACCCCGAGCTAGGAGCTGTTCTTCTAAGAGTTTCAGTCTCTTCTCAGTTTCAGTCAGAGGTGGGGTATTATGTTCCCCAGTTTCCTTGTTCTCGAGGGCGTTGATACGGGTCTCGACGCGATCCAGGGTGACCTTAAGAGCGGTAAGCGGTGGCTAGGCGATCGGTTGTGACATCTCTGTTGTTATCATTGTTGTTGTTGGACGAAGCTGAAGATGGGGCCATGGCTCTGAGGCAGAAAAACGACTCACATTACAACTCAATCCGACACGGTTCTAAGACTAAACGCAGACAACGCAGAGGACGAGACAAAGACAGACTCAACAAGACGGGGCGACCGTGTGTGGTCCCTCGGTGTTGACTCGATTTATGACGTGACGGTGTTTGACTGAACCTTTGACACGAGTCCAATCATGACGGCGTGACGCCATTGGACGGGTCTCGTGGTGAGACGACTCATAAGTAAAGACCCATAAGTACGTTTGCTTTGACTCGATAGACACGAGGCGGAATTGGAATGGTGGACCGAACTTTCCGAAAATAGAAATTTTCAAAAAAATTCATTTGTCGCTTTTAAATGGGCGGCTTCCGAAGATAGAAATCTCCGCAAGTCGATCAGTTGCAAGGGTTGTCATAAGTTTATTTGCAAAAGACGGTTTGAGTTTGAGTCGCCTCGGGAAACCGTGCATCGTTTCCCAAGATGGTTTTGAAATTCAAAATTGTATGTTTTGAAAATCGAGTTTGAAATATTTGAAGAGGTCTCGGGGACGGTGCATGGTCCTCGGGATCCCGAAAGTGTCTCGAGAAGAGGGTGTGTGCTTTTCTCGGGTTTTGAAAGAAAGCCATTGTCGGCGCGAAACGGGTTAAAATCCGTGTCTAGATGCGGCGATTATAACGGCGTAAAAAGGTGATTTTGAAATGGTTATACAAAACCAGGTTTGAAAATCGTCATTACGACGGCCTAGAAAGGCGTGTTAAAATGGCTATACAAAACCGGGTTTGAAAAAAATCGTCATTACAACGGCATAGAAAGGCGTGCAACGGTTGGCGAAATACCGAGGTTTGAAATGGCCAATATAACGGCGCGAAAAGGGTGATTTTGAAAATAACACGAAAGGACTTATGATCAAGTAGCACATAAGCACTCACAAGTTCATTATATTATGCATTATGCTGACACGGATTTTGGCTTCAAAGGGTGGGTTACACACCAAGCAATCAAACCCCGATTTGCAAGAGGGATACCAATCCAAATAAAATGTGTAAGGAGGGTGCCCTAGCCTCGTGCTCGAAAATGATGAAAGCTCTTTGACGAAACAGAAATGTGTGACGTCAACGGTGTGCTTGAATCAATCGGGATCCGAAACGAGGGGATGAGAAAACTCACGCCGACGAAACGAGCCAATTGGTCGAAAAGGGTTAGGTTGTGGGCCCGGACAACGAACCCGACCGTGACCGTAATATCAAATAGTGCATTCCAACCAAGACCTCGTTCGAGTCTCACCATATAGGGATCACAAAGACGTAAGTGTCCTAGTTTTCCCCAGCGGAGTCGCCAATATGTGGACACGGCCCACCTGCAAGCCCACTTCGATCTGTGGACATACAACGATCTTTTTGAAATCCACGCTCGGCGGCGTAAAAAATGCTTTCGACCGGATCGTTTTAGATCGGTCGGTTTCCACTCGGTAAGGGTCTCGAAACGATTAGAGATGTTCGGAGTCGCCACCAAGCATTTGTGGGATGCCTGGAACCCGTTTGAATTCCACTTTATACCTCGGTCAAATCGAAGGACAAAGCAGCGTTTGACATAGGTACTAAAGATAAGGAAATCGTCCCCCTTTAGCATCCTATCTCTAGAATGACTCTCGTACGCCCTGGATAAGGTCGTCCACTATCCAAAGTTTCTGAGTAAGAGGTGAAGGTACGTATTGGGAAGCCCTTTAATCAGACACCCAATCCCGCCCGCGTTTAGCGGCCTCTACCGATCGATCTTGGTTGGTTGAATGCAAAAGTTGATAGAACGGTTTAAATGCATGAATGCGCATCCAATAATTTGAACCTAACATGTGAGAGCTTTCTAAGTCGGTTGATTTAATCCAAGTATCAAGTATAAGATGTCGAGTTGGATTAATGGTTGATTTGCATGCAAGACGAAAATTAAACATCCATTTACTGTATTAGGTTTAGGGTGCATAACGTGATCCATCTGTCTTAGTAAGGCATTTTACAAATATGGTTTTGGATAATCAAATAGTCATCTGATCCGTCCTATATCCGGAGTCGGGATCGTCCTAGACTAATGCTGGAAAGGAACAGGCCCTGTACCAGACGGCTATATGAGGCGCGAGCCAGCCGGCGGTGTAAGGGGCCTCCCTCTGGTTTTGAAAATGAGAAAAGGAGAGCATGTTTAGGCGTGGGTTAGCCCACGGTTTATGTGCCGTGTTATGACCTTTTAGAAAACGTTATAAAACGTGTTGGAAATGGGTATTTGAACCCGGTTTGATTTGAAGGGGTTGTTTAGACCGCATTTGTTGATTTTAAGAACTAGACTCGAATAATCATCATTATTTGATAATATTCGATGTCGGGTTCGGTTTGACAAACTTGACATGAATAGTTTTGAAAATGATTATGGACTAATTGTTTTAAGTCCATTTGAATGTTATTAGTCGATACTCATCATCGTACCCAGGTTAAAATCCGGCATGGTATGTAGAACCATGGATGACTTTGTGTTGGTGACTAATATGTTTATTTGAAAATGTAAAGAAATGAAATAAAAGGCTTTAAAATACCTTCTAAAATTCATTAACCAAATATTATCACCGAAACACGGATTTAACCGTCATGGTATGAAGAACCAAGGGTGAAAAAAATGCTTTATGGTTAAAACATGTGAAATAAAACAACAAAGGTTCGAAAATACTTGAAATGGTGAAAACCGATTACAAATATGAAAAATGGATTAAGGGAAATGACGAGAACAAACACGGTTGATTTCTGGTCTGAATACCCCATTTAGGCGCGAGCTAGTTGGCAACCTAAGGGGCTTCTGCCTCAGACCAAAAATCAGTTTTGGCTCGTTTATTCCATGTTTTGGTTCATGTTATGCATTTTTTAGCATGTTAGAGTCATGAAACAAATGAAAACATAATAAAAGAGGATTTTTACACCCTCATACTTACATGTTTGGTTATGGCGAGTGACCGACGTAAGTGTAACAACTCGTTTGATCGGAAAAAACTCGGTTTAAAACCGTTTTGGTAAGTAAAAAAGTGTTTTAAAAGTTTAGTGATGGTGTAGTGGTCGAAGTGGTCGGTCAAGTTATTTAGTGCACGATGACGGTACCAAAGAATGTGTAAGGCTCGTGTTTACGATCGGTAGGTCGTAAATACGCGTCGGATTGTGACTTTAGAAGTCGAGTCGAGAATTTTAAGGGAGAAAAGAGGGGGCGGACACTCGCGTAAATCTCAAATGGGTGGCATTTGAGGGGTATTTATAGGAGAATGAGTGGTTGTGTGAGTTTTGAGCGACGTGGCCACCTGGGCTGCTCAAAGAGGCGCGAGCCACGTCGCGGGTCTTAGAGCTGTGTTGTCATTTCACAACAAACGCAATCATGATTTGTTCTATCCTAGGTTTTGTAGTCACATGTTTGGTACTTGACCATTCGTGAATCCGGGAAAACTTAAGGTAGAAGGTTTGAAATGTTTGTTTTTGGTGGTTGACTCGGTTTGACTCGTTGTTGGAGTCGGGATTTGAATTTTTGAGTCGGTTTTTGGCCCGGTGTCGGTTTTGACTCTAGTTAGTGTCATTGTGACCCCGTCGCCGTGCATTAAACACTCCAGGTATTTTTGAAATGTTTTATTTTCGAAATCGGTTTAAGTTTTCCGACGTAAAGTTGTACACAAACTGTCGATCAAACGCCGCGATTCCAAAACATGTTGTAGTCCGATAATCATCGGCTGTTTCTTGGAGTCTCAGCAGATACTGGGTATCTACACCTTCTTCTCACGTGTGTGCCGACCCATTCTCCCTTCCTTGCACTCAGCTCAACCGTGGGCTCCCCTTCTCCTATCCCTTCTCTTATGGTCCATTACTTATTATGTGGGCCTTTCCTATTATGTGATTTTTAGCCCAAATAGATGTCATCTTCAATTCTTGTCCCTAGTACAGTTAGATCTTTGAAGGTCTTTATGTTTTGGTATCTCAAGTGATTGGCATAAATGGGTCTCAAGTTATCCACAAATTTTTCCACAAGGGTAGCTTCATCTGGACGTTTTACTAATTGTGTGCTAGTCTTCCGCGCCTACTTAGGAAGTCGGTGAAGCCTTCTTTTTCATTTTGGGTAAGAACCTCAAGAGTGTGCATGTTGACTTGAATCTCAGCATTATCCGCGTATTGCTTAGTGAACTCGATTGCGGCATCGGTCCAAGTAGCGATCTTCTTATGCTCTAGAGAGTAGAACCATTGCTTAGGAATGGTGTTGAGAGATGAAGGAAAGATCCTTAAGAACATCTCAGGTTTGATGCCTTTGATAGACATGTAGTCTTTGAAAGCACGAATGTGGTTCAAAGGGTTTTCATGTCCCTTGAACTTCGGGATGTCAGTCATGTTGAAGTTGGTTGGCAATTGAGCATTCACAGCCTCACACTTGCGATTATTTTCCCTATAGATGTCATCTCCCTTGAGGTACATTAGTTGCTCCTCCAAGTATTACAGTCGCTTTTCAGCTTCGGTAAGACCTACTAGAGGGTTGATTTCTTGTGGTCCCACAAAGGGTGAAAGGTTATCATGCACAATTTTGCTAGGAATATCCTCTTCTGGAGGAGGGAGTCTAGTTTCGACAGTAACAATTCGGCCTTCGATGGCGTTGAGGCGATCATAAGCTTGGTCTTAGCTTGTTTGGAGACGAGCGAGCGCAACTAGGATTTGAGCATTACCATTTGGGGGCGGATCGGTGACACTTGTGGTACTAGTTTCAGGCATCTTGGAAACTGGATAAGAGATTGACGACGAATCAAAATACGATCGACCATTTTAGCACACTTACTCAAGGAAAAGACTCGACTTAAGAAGTGGGAGTGTGCCACTTGTGTTAAGTGTGATTTGAAAATGACAAAGTTTTGAAATGTTTGTCCTAACAACTGTAGTGTAGCTGTAGGAGTGTTGACTCAAAGCGAGGTTTTTGAAATGGTTATTAGGCCCGAATTTTGACCGGAGATTTGGACATAGTTTCGACTCATTTTGCGCTAAATTGGACCATTTTCGAAAAAAGTTTACATTTTCAAAAGGTTTTGATTTTACAAAATTTGTCATGGTTTTGCTTACAAGGTGATCAAATATGATACAAGCATTTATACAGGCATTATAACGGTATGCTGAGTGCAATTAGAAGGGTTTTGGCTTAAAAGGGTGGGTTGCCACACCGAGCAATCAAACACGGGTCTGTGGAGAGGTCCGTGCCGAACATGAGTAAGGCCGGTTGCTAGTCCATTTCCTCGAGTAGTGAAAGCCCTTGATACAAACATGAGTAAGCATCATGGTATGGTTGATGTCAATCACTATCCATCCTTAGGCCCAGATAAGAATTTGGACCGTCAAGATGGGACGATTGGTCGAATGGGTTGGCTTGGGCCTAGGAATGCCGAATAAAACGATCTAAGAAGATCGAGTAATGAAAACTGACAATTGTCTCATATAAAATATTCCCTAACCTTGTTCAAGTTTCACCCTTGGCAACACGTAAGTGTATTATTCCCCAGCGGAGTCGCCAAATTATGGACAATGGACCCACGGGGGTTGCTTGGGAACAAGCGTTTGCATTTGTGGAGTCGCCACCAATTTTAATGGGAAATTGGAACCGTACGAATACCTCGTGTCATGTCAAGACACAAAGTAGTGACATGAACACTAAGAACTCGTTACCCTTAGCGTTCTATGTCTAGAATGACTCTCGTGGATACCAATGAACACAGATGTTCACAAAGATCTTGAGTAAGGGGTGAGGGTACGTATTAGGAAGTCCTTTTACTGAACACCTAATCCTGCCCGCCTAGATAGCGGCCTCTACTAATGATTAGGGAAGTTGTTTGTACTCGATATGCTGTCGATTATATGCATGCAATGCAACATCCAACGTTTTAATCCTAGCATGTGAATTAATACTGTCGGTGAACAAATAATTAACATTCATTAACGTCGAATTAGGGTTTAGAATTAATTACATGTGAAAACAAGTAAATAAATCATCCAATACGATAAATAAATAAATGCAATAATAAATAAATTACGATAAATAAAATTGCAATAATTACAATGGATTAATGATTTACGTCAAAAATACGCTTAAAACGGATAATTTGAGAAAAAGGAGAAAATAAATTAGGTTAGAGAATACGGACAGATTAAAGGTGATAATACGAATAATTGTCGATTGATACGTACAATAACAAATTAGGTCAAGGCAAGAACGGAAGTTCAGAGACAGAACTCAACCCGGAACAGGCGCAACAATACTGCGTCTCTTGGAAGAGGCGCAGTGGTTACTGCGTCTGTTCCTGTGGTGAGTTCTGGCTGTGAAGCCGGAACTGCGAATTGTTAATGTTCGTTGGTAATTTTAACGGTTGATTATCGATATTTGCCTCGGATGAAAGTGATTTAAAAACTTATTTGCATATGAATTGTCATAAAAGCAATAAAACACGAGTTACAACGGACTAAGACTAATTAATTACAAATTAATTAAGGTTATTTAATGAATTAAACGAACGTGATAAACTGATGGAAGCATATACGAAATTCGAATTCCAGAGACTTGATATGAACAAATCAAATCTCTAAAAATCGGGTTTAACTTGATGACGAAAACCCGCAAATATGGATTATAAGGGATTTAAGTCAGATTTAAAGTGATAAATTATTAAGAATATGTATTAAAATTATTATACAAATGAAATAAGACGAAAAGACGAAACAAAAGAGACGAATTATCAGAGAACAAAGGAAGAAGAAGAAAGGCAGGAACTGCGGCAGCCTCAGGAAGAGGCGCACAGTTGCTGCGTTTCTTCTCGACATTTGTCTTCCGTTAATCCGCAAAACAATTTAACAAAAGGGTTTTAGAAATCGGTTTTAAACGTATTTTTGACGTAAACCTTACAATGATTAATACAAAAATGAAATACAATAATAAAAGATGGGATTTACACCCTCAGACTTACATGTTTGATGAAACGAGATTAACTAAGGTAACATTTAGTGATTGCTCGACTCGAATGTATGAAGAAAGTGCCCTCGTAAGAGGATTTAGATTAAATTGATTGATTAATTGAGGTGGAGTTGGTCAAATTGGTCGGTCATGCAACGTGACTGGTACTCAGAAGGATCCGAGCTTACATAGTCGATTTGATCGAGCACGTAGATGTCAATAAGCTTAGAGCACGGTCTTAGAATGCAAAGGGAGAAGAGAAGGGCGGACACTCGCGTGAGAAATATGAGGAACGGAGGTCCCTATTTATACTAAACACACGGAGGAATTATGGAATGACTAAAACTTTGGAAATAAATCTCGAAAATATTTGAAAATACGCAGAAAAGGGATGGGGAAGAGGCGCAGCAGGTGCTGCGTCCTTTCCCCGGAGGTTTCCTCCTGCGGAAGAAAGATTTTCCGCATTTCTTTTAGGGAATTGCGGTAGATCTCAACTTCCTTATTCTTTATCATAAAATTTCCGGATATAGTTTACCAAAATATATAAAATTGATTTTTATGGAACAAATATCTGGAATATTCTAGAGCATTCCGACTCGGCATTTTAAAACGATTTATTAGAAAATGAAGTGGTTTTTGACCCGGACTCCAAATGTACTCTAATTACTGTCAAAACGACCGTATCGGCGCGTAGATAACAACCATGGGGTAGACGCAAGTATTTGAGCTATCACTTGACGATAAACTTACGAACTGTCATAAATCGTTCCTCGTACCAAACATGCGGCCCAATCATCACCGGGTGTTTGGCGGGAGGTGCAGAAATGAGGTATCTACAGGGTACTATTTGGAATAAAACTCTTAGGACTTGATTTTGGACTGAATATGACTCGAAAACAGAATTTAAATTGGACGGAATTAGACTCAACAAACGGACTGATTTGAACACAAACCAATGCTAAACTAATTGATTTAAGGATTAAGAAGATAAAAGACTTAAACTTGCATAAATTAAGACACAAAACAGAATACTTGGGACGTGACAAACATCTCAAATGAACCGAGTAATGTGACTGAAAATAGTGAAACTAGGATTGTAATTTAAATGTTTATGAACTAAACATTCAAATAACAATTTCCACAAGGACTCAAAACAAAGAAAACAGAAAGTTTGGGACTGTTTTGACACGAAAACAAGAACAAGTAACCGGGATATGACTTAAACTAGATCACAAAGCAGGTTTAAGCCTTGGAATTAAGCTCAAGATCACGAAGCAAGAGTTAATTCCGCCTCAAACACTAAGTAATGAGGGGTTTTCTGCACTAAGCAAGAAGAAAATTGATTGAAAACTTCAGTTTCAAACTCATATTTTAATTCACTCAAATCTGATGTTCTCAAGGGCTTAGCTTGGTTTATATAGACCAAGGCTTACAATCTTGACCCTTGATTACTAAGTACATCTAAAGGTCACAAAAATAGCAGCTAACAACCAAGAAAAACGGCAGCCAAGGCTATGACAAAGCTGAAATGAAAAGGACATAAAGCAAAGAAAGTAAACTAATAGTCCAAACTTCCTTGTTTGTAGCTCAACTTCTTATTTATGATTATATGGACTGAAATGGGGCTTGAGGAAACTGTGTAAGAGTCCTTGCTGCAGCCATAAAGTCCCTTGAGCTTTGTTGGTTCAAAAGAGGAAGGTTGATAGCGACATAATGCACAAAAAACTAAGCTTGTTCCAGCCATGGTCCTGATTGCGCACGGTTTTAAAAGCTTGGCAAACTCTATGATAGGAACGGCTTTGGGATATAAGTTCCTACACAAAAACGTCCAAAACTCACCAAAGATTAATCCCATGCTGGAAAATGGCACGACTTCTTAGACGGAATTGGAATTGGACCTCATTTTAAGAGATGGCCCAAAACCGTGGAAAATGGAGCTTGGTGTTGTTGCTATTTTTGCTTCAATCTCTCCCTCTTCAAAAGGACTTGCCCTCAAGTCCTGGAAATCATCATCCTCATTCTCCACATAGCTTGGACTCAAGTCCCCAACATCAAATGCTACATGAATTCCCAAGAGATCAACCTTGTACTTGTTGAACCCAATTTGCTTGATGACTTTGAAAGGACCTTTTTCACTTGCTATGGACTTGTTTTTTCCTTTCTTAAAGACTCTTTTCTTGCTGGTTTGAACCCACACAAGGTCCCCGGGCCTGAATATGCGAGCTTGCTTAGGAGCCATAGACATTTCCTTGCACTTCATGGCCTTAGCATGGATGGGAGGATCTCTTTCAACTCGTTTCTTGACTCCTTTCCATTCCTCAACAATTGGTTCGAAATTTTGCACTTGGGAAGCCTCATTGCCGTGGCCATTGCCATCACTAGCCTTGCACTTGAATTCAAATGAGTTAGTTAAACTTGGATTAGAAAATGAAGTAGGCTCACATTGCAAGCCTTCAAAGAAACTCTCGGTTTGATCTTTCCATTTGAGTAATGCTTGAACCCTTGGCTCCTTGAACTCATCTTTGGCATGGACAACATGGACAGTCCCCACGCCATCCTCCCCTTGACTCACCTTGTCTTCATTGATCAATAATACTTTCTTGAGTGGTTCAAACATGGAATCGGGTGGTAGGGGTGCTAGCACAACTTTATTTGAACCAAGCTTGAAAGTGTAAGTGTTGTCTTGACCATTGTGCATTGAATCTTTATCAAACTCCCATGGTCTTCCAAGTAGAAGATGGCAAGCATCCATAGGTAGAACATCACAAAGAACCTCATCAACATAGTTCTTGCCAATGGAGAAAGACACTAGGCATTGCTTATCCACCTTAATTTCAGCCCCTTTGTTGAGCCACCTCAACTTGTAAGGATTAGGATGATCTTGTGTAGGCAAAGAGAGCTTCTCAATGAGAGTATTAGAAGCCACATTAGTACAACTTCCTCCATCAATGATAAGGTTGCACACTTTCCCTTGAATGGTGCACCTAGACCTAAAGAGTTGTTGTCTTTGGTTTACTTCCATAGGTTGGGTACTCAATGCTCTCCAAATGACCAAACTCATTCCCTCATCCGGTTCTACCACCATGGCAGCCTCCTCTTGCACCGTTTCTTCCTTACTATCATCACAAACAAGGATCTCATCCTCACCCCAATGAACTACCTCAAATGTGCTAAGGGCTCTCTTGGTTGGACACTCTTTAGCATAGTGACCGAACCCTTGACATTGGTAACATTTTTTCAGAGATGTGGTGCTTTTGGTTGGAATCATGGGTGCCTTGCCTTTGTCAAGAGTAGGTGTTTTGTTTTGAGGGGTTGGTTCATCAACCTTGGTCTCGGTTTGGGTGGAGTAGGGGGCTGTTTTGGCGCTACATTTTTTTTGTGGTGGCAGCTCTCCCCTTTCCCAATTTCTCAACCCTTAAAGCCAAATTAACGGCTTCATCAAAGGACCATACTTGTTGCATTCTAACCCTATGAGCAATCTTGGTATCTAAACCTTCAACAAATCTAGCAATTTTCTGTTCGGGCTTCTCATTGAGTTCACATTGCAAGGTAAGTTGTTCAAAGTCCCTAAGATATGACTCAAGTGGTTGTTGGTCTTGTTTAAGTTGTGTGAGCTTAATGAAAATGTCTTGAGTGTACTCTTTAGATATAAACTTCTCATTAAGCTTCTTTTTCAGTTTTAACCAAGACTTAATAGGTTCCTTACCATCCCTTCTTCTCTGATTTTTAAGTTCTCATACCAAAGGGAAGCATAGCCTTTGAGTTTCAAGATTGCAACTTTAAAAGCTTTGCCATCAGAATAACCTTTAAACTCAAAGACTCTTTCAATGGTCCTAAACCAATCTAACAAATCCTCGGGGTTTAAACTACCATGAAAATCAGGAATTTCTACCTTTAAGTCTTTGTTGGGCTCTCCATGAAAGGCCTCGGCCATGGACTCCTCCGAATCAGAAAGCTCCTCCTCCTCACGGCCACCATGAGCTCGTCCTCTACCCATGAAGCCACGGCCTCTACCCCTGCCTCTAGGTGGTTGTCCTCCTCTTGGTGGTGGTGTTGGAATATTAGCCATGATAACATTGAGAGATTCTAGCAACAAATCACATTTTTCAGAAAGTTGAGTAACTTGTGTTTCGATTCCAGCAATCCTTTCTTCACTCATGGTTGTTTTTTGTGTTTTTAATGTGGTTAGGGTATAATGAACTCACAAAGAAAGGATTTTTGTTGTTAACCAAAGCTCTGATACCAATTTGGAATAAAACTCTTAGGACTTGATTTTGATTTGAATATGACTCGAAAAAACAGAATTTAAATTGACGGAATTAGACTCAACAAACGGACTGATTTGAACACAAACCAATGCTAAACTAATTGATTTAAGGATTAAGAAGATAAAAGACTTACACTTGCATAAATTAAGACACAAAACAGAATACTTGGGACGTGACAAACATCTCAAATGAACCGAGTAATGTGACTGAAAATAGTGAAACTAGGATTGTAATTTAAATGTTTATGAACTAAACATTCAAATAACAATTTCCACAAGGACTCAAAACAAAGAAAACAGAAAGTTTGGGACTGTTTTGACACGAAAACAAGAACAAGTAACCGGGATATGACTTAAACTAGATCACAAAGCAGGTTTAAGCCTTGGAATTAAGCTCAAGATCACGAAGCAAGAGTTAATTCCGCCTCAAACACTAAGTAATGAGGGGTTTTCTGCACTAAGCAAGAAGAAAATTGATTGAAAACTTCAGTTTCAAACTCATATTTTAATTCACTCAAATCTGATGTTCTCAAGGGCTTAGCTTGGTTTATATAGACCAAGGCTTACAATCTTGACCCTTGATTACTAAGTACATCTAAAGGTCACAAAAATAGCAGCTAACAACCAAGAAAAACGGCAGCCAAGGCTATGACAAAGCTGAAATGAAAAGGACATAAAGCAAAGAAAGTAAACTAATAGTCCAAACTTCCTTGTTTGTAGCTCAACTTCTTATTTATGATTATATGGACTGAAATGGGGCTTGAGGAAACTGTGTAAGAGTCCTTGCTGCAGCCATAAAGTCCCTTGAGCTTTGTTGGTTCAAAAGAGGAAGGTTGATAGCGACATAATGCACAAAAAACTAAGCTTGTTCCAGCCATGGTCCTGATTGCGCACGGTTTTAAAAGCTTGGCAAACTCTATGATAGGAACGGCTTTGGGATATAAGTTCCTACACAAAAACGTCCAAAACTCACCAAAGATTAATCCCATGCTGGAAAATGGCACGACTTCTTAGACGGAATTGGAATTGGACCTCATTTTAAGAGATGGCCCAAAACCGTGGAAAATGGAGCTTGGTGTTGTTGCTATTTTTGCTTCACTATTACTTGATGGTGGTACGTTGTTAAGGGAGGGGTACCAAAGTAAAGTGAGCACGTTGTTAAGGGAGGGGTGTTATGTCAAAAAAAGGAACACGTTGTCAGGGGGTTGTACAATGTAAAAGGAAATTGGATTGTTATCGTATGTTCTTGTTGTTAGTATTTCTTTCTACTCAACCTCGCGGTTGACTGTGTATTCATGAACACCTGTGATGAACCATAATGGGGAGTAGATTTGACAGGTACTAAAGATTAGCTGACTTGGGAGCTATGGGATGCTGAGGACTTGGCGGACCTACCTAGAAGTCTAGACCGCATAGATTATGAGATCACTTTATTTATTTCCGCTGCGAGTTGTATCTTATTTTATATTACGTTTTAGTTGGTTAAGTTTTAATAAACATGTAATCATTAAGTTTTAATTTAAAGTACTTTGGTGAGTTGGTCTTTGTTATGCACTACCTCGGGAAACCGAGATGGTAACGTTTCTATTTATTTGGGAATGTCTAGCTAATGGCTCTTGAATAAATGGGGGTGTTACACTTTTAAACTCGATCCACGGAATAGCAGGCTTGCGCTACTTCAGATAAAGGTCTAGGGCACTCTCTCTCACTTTGTCCCACCACTCCCCTGCTCCATCTCTCAGGTAGAACGCGACTTGTTCTACCTTAAACTCATCGGGATAATGAACCACCCCAAAGATATTCTCCATCTCACGGTGCCGGTTGTTGAGTAATATCGGCGCACCTGTACCCATATAGTTCGTTGGGTTGAAGCGGGATATTTAGTGCTCATCTTGGCAAAGTCTACCCCGACATCCTTATCTTTCCCAAACCTCTTGAGAGCTTCGTTAAGCGCATCCTGATGCTCAAGCATCTTGGCAATCTCGTCAACACTCATCTCCTGAGCCCTTGCATACATAACTGACCTCTTTAGCAGCATATCTTTGAGCTATATAAGGGAGATAAATGTAAGCACATAGCCTAACGCTCAAGGCAAATATGACCCGCACAGAACCTACCTGATCGAGTAACCACACATACTCGATCGAGTATAGGTCACTCGATCGAGTTACCCACCTACTCGATCGAGTACCCCAACTCCAGAACCTGACCAGCACTGACACAAAATGTACTCGATCGAGTCAGATACGTACTCGGTCGAGTAGCAGACACTCGATCGAGTACTCCCCTTACTCGATCGAGTTTCACAAAATAGTAGCTACTGCCCAACGCATACATATACCCACTCGATCGAGCTCAACCCACTCGATCGAGTCCAACCTACTCGATTGAGTTTCCCCCACTCGATCGAGCCATGCTGATGATTCTAACTACCCGCATGCCTTTAACTTTATAACTTTTCGTAACAATAAAACATACGTATACAACAACTCCTATTTACATGTTATTAATATCACAAACAACATTATTATCCACTTTAATCACATAATCATGCTTAAACCACCAATCACATTATCATGCAACAATTACTTCTCATCCTTTCCTCCACATCCTCCATTCAACCACATATCCATCCAACATATTCATATGAATAATAGTAGACACATAGCGATCCCCATGACACCCCATAGTGACCGGATCAAAGTTGTAGGTCGAGTTCGCGACTTTAGAACGTCTCCCAAGTCTTTGCATTAGCTCCTAACAACTCCTACATGGGTTCATTTTAGTTTGACTCTCTAAGTTCATTAGGTTCATTACTTACAGGTTCTAAAATCGTCGCTCTGATACCACTTTGTAACACCCCTATACATCAAGGTGCCTTACCAAGACCACCTAAAGTATGAGAATGCTACCATCTCAGTTGCCCGAGGTAAAGTATTATCAAAGAGACCATCAAAGAACATACTTTATGTAAATAGTTTAAAGTGATTACATTCAAACCAAAATCGAAAGGTACAAAACAATTGTTCTAAACCAAAATCCAACTGAATAAATAGAAATGCCATGACAGAACAGCGGAAGACTACTAGCTGACAGAACAGCGGAAGACTACCAGCTAACCCTCGCGCATCCAAGCCATACCTCCTAAACAACTACTCACCATCCCCGAATGGATCACCACAGTTTTCAAAAACAATTAAACGGGGTCAGTTACTGTACAACGACATAAGATAATACAACAACAAGTACACAGTCACAATCCTCCAACACCGTCACATCACCAATCATCTGACTAGCCTGAAGGTCTAGCCCTGCAATATTACCCGTCGCAGCCGGTAATCCACACCGCTAGTGGGGGACCACAACCTTTCCCACCTAAGCCCCGCTCATCTCCATCGAGCGAATAACCCATGTTGCTTAATGTGCACATCCCCCTTATGACGGGAACCACAAGGGGCGATTCAAGGGCGTGAAGCCACTTCCGAAAGTGACTCCACTCAGCCGAGGGCACACTTCGCGAACCACAGACAATCAACAATAACCAATTACAATATAAACAACACCAAACTAATTACATTATATTCACTTGTCAATCAACCATCAACAATCTCATAATCATATATACAATAACTGAGTAGGGAAACCCTACTTGGAATGCAATCACCAAAATCAACACAAGTAGCGGATCAAAAGCGCTCGTCTACGAAATCACCTCCTATCAACATATAATCATACAATTACAAACTATCATCAATAATACTCCCAAACACCCCCAATTCACCCAATTAGGATTTAACCAAATTTAACGAATTAACATAAAAACTGCACAAGGATCTTACCCACAATACGGCGGTCTCAACGGTATAAAGAACTTTTAAATCCTACGACTTTAGCCCTTAGATTTGATAGCAATGCGAGAGAAGGATCTTACGTTATTTGTTTTTTTCTCTTGTAAAAAGTTTAGAATAAGTAAAAAGGTAAAAATATAAAAGAAACAGACGGAAATGTTTATATAACCTTTTCACGCGTTGTTACCAAACCCGACAAAACCCGTATAAACCAACTTAGTCGATCGAGTAACTGAGATACTCGATCGAGTACCGCCTACTTGATCGAGTTGTCCTTACTCGATCGAGTATCCATCAGGCAGAACACTCTCGAGAATGAAAAACCAACTTACTCGACAGACTATGCCTTACTCGATAGAGTACCCAACAACTCATAAATCTGAGGTATTACATTTAGTTTCTTAAATAGTTGGATTGAGCATCCTGACTACCTATCTACTGTGTATTCTGCTTGGCATACCTCTAAAACTGGGAGTCATATGTTCTTTTTTTTTTTAGAAGTTGAAATCTTGTAAACATGCCCTCTCTAAACTACATGGCCAGAAGTTTAGTAATATATCATCTAGGGTAACGGAAGCCAAAGCTTATCTGGAACCCTATCAAAAGCAACTGCAGCTTGATCCCTTTTCTCCAGTCTTAATTCAGGAAGACAAGACTTGGCTGCAGAAGTATAGTAAATTTAAAAATGTTGAACTTAATATCCTGAAATAAAGAACTAATTAAGATTAGACAGATCTATCTATCTAATAGTGAAACTAAATATTTCTTTGCCAAAATCTCTAAAAGGCAGCATGATAAGGTTAAAGTCGTATCACCTTAATCAAAATAAATCCTATAATACTACTAACAAATAGCTAGCGGTAAGCAGGGTATCGTATCCACAGGGAGGCGGTAAAAATCAGTTTGCTAAAATCCAAGTTTGTCTTAAAGTAACAATTCTTGGGGGTTTTGATTGTTTATTTGCTAACAACTAATTGCAGAAAGAGTAAAGATTGTAAACAATAATACTAAGAAGTCTAGGGTTTAGGTTCACTAGGTAGTTATTCGGGGGTGAGACTTAACTTATTGATAGAGCTAATTATGTTGTTTAAGGTTATATGATCGGTCGATTCAATATTCCTTTAGATCTACTAACTTAACATGCAATCGCTATCATTAAATTATCTCTATTCAGTTATCGCAGCCTAAATTGATTCTAAGCCAATCGGTGAAAGTCTCAATTCGCTATACTAGTCAATTAACCCTAGCCAGTAATTAACTAACTAGATGAAGAACAATAAACTGAACAACAACGAATAAATAATTTTAACTATCAATTCATTAATTAATCCCTCTTCTAACAACCTAGATCCCCACTCACTCTAAATTAGAGAATTAGCTACTCATATTAAAGGGAAGAACAACAACAATAATCGATGAAGACATAATTAAAGACAATAAATAAGAACAAAGAAATAATAACATGTACTAAATTAATAATTAATGAGGAAAGATTAAGTACCTTAACGAATAATGAAGAACGGAATTTAGATCCAAAAGTAAGAGCAATAATCTAAACTAAAAGTATTTTGAGAGTTTTCTAGGGTAGCAATACGAAACTAAGTAAAATAAAGCCTAACTAAAGTAGTGTACGATTCTAGGTATTTATAATAAAACATAACCGACTTAAGGAAAATTGCGGAAAATATAGAAATTGATGGTTCCTCGATCGAGCCTCAAAGTACTCGATTAAGTACATGCTTCCTCGATCGAGCCCTCTTACACTTGATCGAGGCATCACTTGTTTCTGCTCCTTTCTTCGTGTTGTCTTCTTAACTTCTCTTCCTTTATTCTTATGGATTCCCGTGCCATGCTCCGTGTATTCCTCCATGCCAACTCCGCGATGACCATTCGTTCCTTTGCTCCTCAAATGCATCATCCCTACATTAAACATCAAATTGAGGAAGTATCATCGTTCTAACATAAAAGGCATGTAAATGATATATTTTAGCACGAAAACCGTATCAAAAGCAACTAAGGGGAGGCATAAATATGTATATAATTATGACTCCTCAAACCCTCCCAAACCATCTCTTTGCTCGTCCTCAAGCAAAGCATCACACAATTACAAAAGACAAACATACAAATGGCGAATAAACAACTCAGAGCTAATGTTGATGCATATAAAAATCCCAAGCTATCCATATCTGTAATAAAGCAATGACCAAAGCGTACCAATAAAACAAATTCAAAGGTACGGGAAATAGAAAGCGTAGCTCAAGTCTCAAGTCACCATATTATAGACAAACGCCAAATACCTTTCGATCTTGCAAGACCAATTAGTCGGATTCTCGCGGATTCACTCATGCTCTCATATATATGGGTGATTTATATGTGAAGATAGAAAGAAGTAGAAGCACTCACTCAACTTATGAAACATGCATGCAATCTAATGTGATAGAGATTTCCCCAACTAATATGCATCCAATATGTAGACAAAACTACATGTATCAAGGACAATAAAGGTGGAAAATGGGTTAAAGAGATAGAAATGGTTTCTCCTAAATCACGTTATAAATATGTGGAGCTAAGACGGTAGTCGCAGCGCGAAACCAAAACCAAAACCAAATCTATGATAACAAATACAAATGAACCCAACTTAGAGAAATAATCTCAACTTGACAACACATGAGAGTGAATGAAGTACTCTCCAAATATGGATTAGACTCTAACGACCATCCTTTTGATCCCTGACAAAACCAAATGAAGCAATCAATTTCTTTTTTTCTCTGTTTCGATTTTTTTTCTTTTTGCTTCATATTTTTTGTTCTTCTTTTTCCAACACAAGGATACAACACAATTGCTAAATAATTATACTACACCCACAATTGACAATAATAGTCCCAATCCCAACCATAGAAGTAAAATAGACTTGATAAACAAGCAACTGCGACTGTCCCGAAAAGGTAGACAAATTCTTGGATTGTAAGTATTAGAAGTAGGATATGAAAAGGCTACAAGGTTCAAATGGGCTAACAAAAGGTAATGTATGGTTTATTTGAACAGTAAGAACCACCTATCCACATGTACTTAGTCAAATGAAAGCAATAAAAGTATCAAGAAATCAATGTCACATTTATGCAGTTTGATATTACACATTCCACAAGGAGAAACCACATCCAAGCCTAATTAACAATGAGACCAGTTTATTGATGTTCCTGGCATAGGAAGCTCTATAGACCTCAGAATTTAAGTAGTTTACCAACATAACTTTGTCAAATCTAATTAGCATAAGGCATATTAAATACGGTTAAGACTTGAATTATGAGCTTTGTTTCCATGAATAACGGGTCAAAACAATGTACATGGACAGCTAAACGTGATTTAAATACAAAAACAAAGCAATTTAACATCATTGTTATTAAATTCACCAAGACTCGACCTAAAACAACGGAAAAACATGTTTTTGTATTTTGAAATTTTATGGATTTTTGATTAAATGCATACAACAATAAGTAAATCACACAACATAATTAAACTCCTCCCCCAAACCTAAATGTCACAGTGTCCTCATTGTGACGCCTACAACATAGCAATCACACAACATAATTAAACTCCTCCCCCAAACCTAAATGTCACAGTGTCCTCATTGTGACGCCTACAACATAACAATCACACAAATATTTCCAGCAGCCTAAAGGACACAACTAACAAAAGGAATGGAAAAGAAATAGATAATACAATAAAATAAGGAACAAGGGAAGAGAATATTGGGTAAGAGTAAATGAATTCCCCAAACCAGCTCCAAAAATAGGGAAAAATATCAACCGCGCAATTTCTATCATTATCTGGCTACGCACGAAACCCAAAACACGTGGGTACTCGATCGAGCCTGCCAACACTCGATCGAGTACTCATCTGGCGAGAACAAATTCTGCATTTTAAACAAATGCCCACACAAACTACATTCAATACAACTTAAAGCACGTAACAGTAAATCAAAAAGTAGCGCATGTGCTACACACAAGTATAAGTAGCACCAATAAATAGTCCAAGTAAAGAAAATAAATGACGAATAAAGTTCTTGCTCATCAAACTCAAAGTCTAATATAAAATATGAGTAATGTAAATTGTTCTTCAAGTCATCATCATTTGGTAGGAGATAGGGCACTTCATCTGTCATATGAGCTTCATCAAAAACTTTGACTGGCTCCTTTCTGAAAATCTCAGCTTCCAAAGCATCCAACTCGACTTCTATGTTAACACTCTCATCATAGTTGTAAACCATATCAGGAGGAAGCTCATCTCCATAAATAAACTTCTCTATCTAACCCACCTCCTTGCTCTATGGATATGGCGCAACAACAGGGGCGTCAGATGGATTCCTGTCAAAACAATAAGCAAAGGAATAATGAATATGTGGATAGATAGCATTAAGCATATAACATGGAGCTATTGAGGGGGGACACTTTATAGCGTTATCATGAACAAATTTAATAGTATCATCCCCCACTCTTAGTGTCAAACTACCATCCCTAACATCTATGAGTGCTTCTGCAGTGTGGAGGAACGGTCTACCTAGAATAATAGGGACTTGAGAGTCCTCAGCCATATCTATAACAATAAAGTCAGCTGGAATGAAATATTTCCTTACTCTAACTAGCACATCCTCTAAGACACCCATAGGCTTTTTTTAAAGATCTATCAGCCATTTGCAAGCTCATATTAGTGACACGTAGTTGACCCATATTAACTTTTTGCATATTGAATACGGCATGACACTAACACTAGCCCTTAAATCGAAAAGGGCTTTATCTAGCTACACTACCAATATGACAAGGAATAAAAAAACTCCCTGGATCCTTAAGCTTTGGTGGTGAGTTAGATTGTAATGCGGTCGCGCACTCTTGAGTGAGTGCTATTGACTCAACTTCATCAAAAGACCGCTTCTTTGACAAACTTTCTCTCAAAACATTAGCATATGCCTGCACTTAAGTTACCAATTCAGTAAATGACACTGTCACTTGAAGATTCTTTATTACCTCCATGAACCTCCCGAACTGTTGTTAGAGCTTAGACTTTTGTAATATTTGTGGAAAAGGTAGTTGACTTTCAATTGGCTCGACTTTTTTAGCTTTGATAGACGGTTTGGAAATATATCGTCAGTTACAAAGTGTCCTCGATCGAGTCCAGGGGTCACTCGATCGAGGATCTTATTTTTTTCTAATGCTGTGGCTAAAACACGGGAAATTTCATCAACAGGGGGGGTGCCTCGATCGAGCATGGTGGTTCCTTGATCGAGCCTTGTCCTACTCGATCGAAGATCCTCTTCAGTCCTCTTCTTTTCGTCTTTTCGCTTATCCCGTGTTTGATCTTTGCAAATTTCTTTCTCGTCATCGCTCAATTCGAGATTACCTAATCCCTTAGGATGCATATAAGGAACCTCATCTTCATTAAGGGGCATTTCCGGACCGTGATAAGAAGTACCGCTCCTCAAAGAAATAACATAACTTGCTAATGTGCTTCTTTACCTTGAAGAGGAAGGCCAAACTGTTTTGAAGGATTTTGAGCCGGCATTTGAGCAACTTGAGTATCCAGCATCTTATCGTGAGACATAAGTTCGGAAATCTGAGCCGTTTGCTTTTGTTGAATCAACAAACTTTGTTGCAATAGAGCTTTCATCTCGGCCATCTCATTGCTTGGAGCTTGAGGAGGAGGTTGAATTTGTTGAAAAACTCCTTGATTTTGCCGAACAAAATTTCCTTGTGGTTGGTTACCACGATTTGGAGGAATAATATAAGCACTTTGTTGCAGAGCGTGAGCAAAAGCATTCTGACTCCTTTCAAGGAAGAACTTAGAATAACGAGTACCTTGCTTAAAAGACTGGAAGGAATGAACTTGCTCAATGGTACTCATACACTTGGCCGCAGTATGGCCATCTATCCCACATCTCTCGCAGGACACCTCTTGTTGAACCATATGAACCGTCTCTTTCTTATTACCCAAAGACTGAGTAGTCTTTAACTCGCCTATTTGAGTCGTTAGAGCCTTCAATTGCGCCGCAATGACATTGTCAGAACCACTTCATGTCTTCCTACCTCTGGGTTACCATACTCAGCTGTGTGAGTGGCCATCTGATCAATCAACTTCCAAGAATTACCGTTATTAGTATTATCCTGGAATCTCCCATTAGCAGCGGAATCAAGCAAGGCTCTGTGATCATCATACAACCCCTTGTAAAACTGGTTGCAATGGAACCAAATTTCAAAGCCGTGGTGGGGAACGGACCAAACTAGACGTTTGAAACTAACCCAAGCTTCATTAAAGTCTTCAGTGGGACCTTGCTTAAAACTTGTAATCTGACTTGTAAGGGCATTAGTTTTCTGTGGTGGAAAATACTTCTTGTAGAATGCAAGAGCTACTGAAGTCCAGTTTGTAATTGCGTCGGTCTCCATATCCAAGTCACGAAGCCACTAGCTTCATCATCTCTTAAAGAGAAAAGAAACAAAGTATGTTTGACTTGATCTTGAGTCACCCCACCTGTCAATGGAATAGAACAGTAATATGTAACAAACTTCTCCATATACTTTGCGGGGTCCTCTCTAGCTTTTCCTCCAAACATATTTCTCTCTACAAAGCTTATATAAGAAGGTTTGATCTCAAAGGTCCCTTTATCAGTGGTAGAGAGCTTGAAACCCTTAGGAATAGAAGCAACCGTGGGTTCGGAATGACTTGCCAAGGGCGGCATATTTGATGTTGTAGAAACCACAAGTGCAGAAATATGTGTGTCCTCTTCAAAGGACGAATCTTCTGCAAAGGTATACCGCTCGTAGTCAAGTGTACTCAAGTCTTCCACCTGACTTACTTCTCTTTGAAATTTTCGTCTGTACCAAAAAGTCTTCTCTGGCTCGAGATCAAAAGGTATAATCTCTAACCTGTTAGACCTAGGTATACATAAAAACAACAAGAAAAGATAAAACTGTCTCAAGGAACTGATGCTCCCTGAGACAAAAGACAAAAATAAACAAAAACAAACAGAAAAATTGGTGCCTCCCCGATAACGACGCCAAATTTGATAAGGTTAAAGTCGTATCACCTTATTCAAAATAAATCCTATAATACTACCAACAAATAGCTAGCAGTAAGTAGGGTATTGATGCAATCCAAATTAGTAACTCGGAGTTGGTTGATAAGCTGCCTGTGAACACTCGCGGTGATAGTTTGAACAACTTGATTCGTGGTTTTCAGCCTATGGGCTTAAATTTTGCTTCCTATGTGAATTTGCTAAGTATGGAGCAATGGGGATGATTGTGGCACGCATTCCAAGGAGAGGACGGTCCAAGATGACGTTTTTATTCTACATTTCAGATTAAGTTTGTTAAAATAAAATCTGAAGTTTATCTAGTATTTATTTGGTGCATTGAACTTAAAGTTTTAAATGTTGTAATCAAGTGAAGAGTGATTGCTCAACTCTTCACATTTTGGACTGTTTGGAAAGCTCTTTTGAAAGCTATATAATGCCTTGTTGTTTATGAATAAAATCATCTCATAAATTACAAACAAACACTTGTGTTAAAAATCGTTTCTTGCTTAGAAACAAAACTGATTTGATTGAAACATGATTTCGATTAAATTCCCGAGTTGTTGATCAATAGGTCTTGATCTCACTCACCTTGATCAAGTAATAGGTCTTTCTTGTTCAAATATGATCCCCTTATACACAAATATCAGAACTAGTCATACCTAGTACGTTTGGTTCACCAAAAAACAGTCCGTTATTTTAAAGGCTTCCGTTGTCTAGATAAAATAGTTTGGAGATTGTGCATACCTAGTACGAACAGTATATATCTCTGTCCATTTGTTTAAGTTTCCGCTATCCAAATCGTATCATTTTTGGTATCCGAGCTTCGGCTCTTGATCCTTGAATGATTATGTCGATAGACTTCAATAGTCTAAAATTCATTCATGAATTACGTGAGGCTTTGAAACATGCTCGCCAAACTGATGAGTGTTGGCAACCCAGGAGAGGAGAACGAATTATTGACGCATTCAAGGCGAGTGACCTTCCTGAATTCAATGGAGGGGCTGATCCCAAGGCCTGTTTGGAGTGGGAACGGAAAATCGATCACTTATGAAAGAGGTGTAGGTTTGCAATTCTGAAATTGAGTAACGGAGCATCGTTGTGGCATGAGGCGTTGAAGCCTAAGAGGGTCCGAGAAGGCAAGGAGAAAATTGATTCTTGTGAGTCCCTCAAACGGAAACTACGGAAAAGGTATGTACCATCGACCCATAGGCTAACTACTTATCGCAAAATCACTGATTTGAGACAAGGCAATATGAGTGTTAGTGAGTATTTAAATGAATTTCAGAACCTGGCTATTATGGGTGAATTGGAGGAACAAAAAATTGCTCGATTTTTGCGTGGTTTAAATTATAATATTGCTAGTACGGTTGAGCTTTACCAATTTTATGATTTTGATACTTTGTGTAGTCTTTGTTTGAAAGTGGAATCCCAAGGGAAATCTAAGTATGGGAGTGGGTCGAGTTCAGAATCGAGTAAGCCTAAAATATGGTCTAAACCTGAGTTTAAATTTGTTGGTACTCCTAATAACGAGGCCGTGCCTAATACTTCGAGTGGCAGCCCTAAAAACACCACTGGTCAGAGCTTTAAAACCTCGGAAAAGAGACTAGTTTGTCTTAGGTTCGATGCTTTAAGTTTCAAGGATTCGGTCATTATCAAAATGCGTGTCCTAATCAACGAGTTGTGACCTTAAGAGAAGCCTTAGAGTGTCGGGATGAGTTGTTGGCCGAGGAAGAACAAATGGATGAATTTCTGATTTCTAATGATGACCAGGAGCGGGAATAAGAAGTAGAGGGTTATGAGGCACCTCATGTCGATACTAGTTTGGTATTGCAAACTTTTAAAGTTGATTCTAAACCAATTGAGTCGGGACAGCGGAACCAACTGTTTCATACTAATTGTAAGGTGAATGATAGATGGGTGAGTCTAATTATCGATGGAGGGAGTTGTACTAACGGTGCCTCTACTGAAATGGTGTCTAAATTGGGTCTTAAGACCACAAAACATCCCCGTCCTTATGCTTTGCATTGGCTTGATAATAGTAATAGTGTTAAAGTCACTAAACAGGCCCGTGTGAACTTGACTATGGGTTCGTATGTTGATGAGATTTTGTGTGATGTTATACCCATGGATGCCTATCTTATCTTCTTGGGTCAACCTTGGCAATTTGATCAGGATGTATGCATCAGGGGAGGTGTAATGTGTATGAATTGAGGGATAAGGGAAAACGAATTGTGCTCAAGCCTCTATTACCTCAAAACAGCCGTGTTGCTGCTACAAACATAGTTCCCAAGGCTGGTATATCGTTGTTGATTTGAGAACGGGATGTAGAGCGTGCTATTGATGATGGTGAGCGAGTTTTCTTACTGGTTGCTAAGGAAAATTCGAGTTCTAATGTTGTTTTGCAGGAACATGGCCGATTTGATAAACTCCTTATTGAGTTTAGTGATGTATTTCCCGATAATTTGCCAATTGGTTTGCCTCCTATTCGGGACATTGAACATCAAATTGACCTTATTCCGTGTTCATCTCTCCCAAATAGGGATGGGTATCGTTGTATCCCGAAGAAACAAAGGAACTCCAAAAGCAAATCTATGAATTGATGGCTAGAGGCTATGTTCGTGAAAGTATAAGTCCTTGTGCTTTACCAGTGCTACTTATGCCAAAGAAAGATGGGTCATGGAGGATGTGTGTTGATAGTCATACAGTGAACAATATAACAATCAAATACCGCTTCCCAATTCCAAGGCATGATGATATGCTTGACGAGCTTCATAGTTTGTTTATTTTCTCAAAAATCGACCTTAGAAGTTGTTACCATCAGATTTGAATGCGTGAAGGTGATGAATGGAAGACGACTTTCATTCATCATCTACATGGGTTGTATGAATGGACCGTCATGCCATTCGGTCTTATTAATGCTCCAAGTACCTTCATGAGATTGATGAATGAGGTACTTAAATCTTTCTTGGGCAGATTTGTTGTGGTTTATCTTGATGATATATTGGTGTATAGCAGGAGTGTTGATGGTCATTTTGAACACTTGAGGCAAGTGTTCAAAACATTGTGAAATCAAAAACTTTATGGGAAGCGTGAGAAGTGATCTTTTCTTGTGGAGACCGTGGTTTTCTTGGGATACGTGGTGTCCAAGGATGGTGTCTCGGTTGATCAATCAATGATTGAAGCAATTCGATCATGGCCGGAACCTAAAACCGTTAGTGAGGTACGATCTTTTCATGGGCTTGCTTCGTTTTATCGTTGATTTATTCGAGATTTCAGTACCATTACTAGCCCTATTACGGAGTGTTTGAAGAAGGGAAGTTTTAATTGGGGCGGGGCTGCTAAGCAAGCTTTTGAAACAATTAAGGATCGGTTGTGTACCGCTTCTATCTTGGCTTTACCCAACTTTACTCAACCTTTCGAGGTCGAGTGTGATGCTAGTGGCGTGGGAATAGGGGCTGTTTTGATTTAAAGTAAAAGACCTATTGCCTACTTCTCGGAGAAATTGGGTGGAGCTAGATTGAATTATTTCACTTATGATAAAGAATTTATGCTATTGTTCGGGCTCTTGATCATTGGAGTGACTATCTTCGTCCTAACCATTTTATATTGCATTCCGATCACGAATCTTTCAAGTATATTAATGGGCAGCAGAAATTGAATCCAAGGCACGCAAAATGGGTTGAATTTTTACAATCATTTCACTCTTCATCCAAATATAAAGATGGGAAGAGTAATGTTGTAGCCGATGCCTTATCTCGTCGTTATACCTTGCTGTCCACACTTGATGTTCGTCTCTTAGGCTTTGAAACTTTGAAGGATTACTATGGTGAAGATGGAGACTTTGGTGCAATATATCTTGAGTGCAAATCAGGAGCTAAGGGAGAGAGTATTTGATTCAAGACGATTTTCTTTTTAAAGGAAATCGACTTTGTGTTCCTAAGCATCCTATTCGGGAACTACTTGTAAGGGAAGCTCACGGTGGAGGGCTAACTGGTCATTTCGGGGTAGCTAAGACCATGGAGGTCTTGAAAGAGCATTTCTTATGCCTACGATTGCAAAACGATGTTCATAATATCGTGGGTAAGTGTGTTTTTTGTCAAGTTTCGAAAAGTAAGTTCAAACTGGGCGAATATACTCCTTTGGCAATTCCGGTCAGACCTTGGGACGATGTTTCAATGGACTTCATTGTTGCTTTGCCACGAACTTACCGTGGTAAGGATGCTATCATGGTGGTGGTTGATCGTTTCTCAAAGATGGCTCATTTTGTTGCTTGCCATAAAACCGATGATGCTCCTAATGTGGCTGATTTGTACTATCGGGAAATTGTGAGGTTACATGGCATTCTAATAACTATTGTGTCGGATCGGGATTCTAAGTTCTTGAGTTACTTTTGAAATACATTATGGAGGAAAGTGGGTACTAAGTTATTGTTTAGTACCTCTCATCATCCTCAAACGGATGGGCAAACTGAAGTCACAAATCGAACCTTGGGTACTTTGTTGCGTGGGCTTGTGAGCAAGACACAAAAGGATTGGGATCTCAAGTTTTCTCATGTCGAGTTTGCTTATAATCGATCACCTACTTATGCTACTAATCATTTTCCATTTGAAATTGTGTACGATATTAATCCTTATCTTCCTTTGGATTTAATTCCGTTGCCTAACGATGAATTGGTGCATAAAGATTCCGAATCAAAGTTGAAAGCGATGTTGAAACTCCATGAGCAAGTCCGGGCCAGAATTGAAACCGTGAATGATGCCTATCAAAGTAAGTCCAACAAAAATAGAAAGCCGAGGGTGTTCGAGATTGGAGAGTTGGTTTTGGTGCATTTGAGGAAGGAACGATTTCCGAGCAAGCGCAAGAATAAGCTGATGTCTAGGGCCTAGGGTCCTCACAAAATCGTGGATAGGGTCAACAACAATACTTACAAGGTTGAACTTCCCGGTGATTATGGTGTTCACGCCACTTTTAACGTTGTTGATCTCTTTCCTTACTTGGATAACGATGGCCTAGCTGAATTGAGGTCAATTCCTTTTCAAGGGGGAGGGGATGATGTGATCCAAATTAGTAACTCGGAGTTGGTTGATGAGCTAGCTGTGAACACTCGCGGTGATAGTTTGAGCAACTTAATTCGTGGTTTTTAACCTATGGGCTTAAAGTTTGCTTCCTATGTGAATTTGCTAAGTATGGAGCAATGGGGCTGATTGTGGCATGCATTCAAAGGAGAGGATGGTCCAAGATGACGTTTTTATTCTACATTTCAGATTAAGTTTGTTAAAATAAAATCTGAAGTTTATCTAGTATTTATTTGGTGCATTGAACTTAAAGTTTTAAATGTTGTAATCAAGTAAAGAGTGATTGCTTAACTCTTCATATTTTTGACTGTTTGGACAGCCCTTTTGAAGGCTATATAATGCCTTGTTGTTTATGAATAAAATCATCTCAGAAATTACAAACAAACACTTGTGTTAATAATCGTTTCTTGCTTAGAAACAAAATTGATTTGATTGAAACGCGATTTCGATTAAATTCCCGAGTTGTTGATCAATAGGTCTTGATCTCACTCACCTTGATCAAGTAATAGGTCTTGCTTGTTCAAATACTATCCCCTTATACACAAAAATCAGAACTAGTCGTAGCTCGTACGTTTAGTTCACCAAAAACAGTCCGTTATTTTAAAGGCATCCGTTGTCTAGATTGAACAGTTTGGGGATTGTGCGTACCTAGTACGAACAATCCATATCTCTGTCCATTTGTTTAACTTTTCGCTGCCCAAATCGTATCAGGTATCGTATCCACATGGAGCGGTCATAATTAGTTTGCTAAAATCCAAGTTCGTCTTAAAGTAACAATTCTTGCGGGTTTTGATTGTTTGTTTGCTAACAACTAATTGCAAAAAGAGTAAAGACTGTAAACAATAATACTATAAGTCTAGGATTTAGGTTCACTAGGTAGTTTATTCAGGGGTGAGACTTAACTTATTGATAGAGCTAATTATGTTGTTTAAGGTTATATGATCGATCGATTCAATATTTCTTTAGATCTAAGTTAACATGAAATCACTATCATTAAATTATCTCTATTCAGTTATCGCAGCCTGTATTGATTCTAACCCAATCGGTGAAAGTCTCAATTCGCTATACTAGTCAATTTACCTTGGCCAATAACTAACTAGATGAAGAACAATAAACTGAACAACAATGAATAAGCATTTTTAACTATCAATTCATTAATTAATTCCCCCTTCTAACAACCTCGATCCCCATTCACCCAAGATAAGAGAATTAGCTACTCATATTAAATGGAAGAACAACAACAATAATTGATGAAGACATAATTAAAGACAATAAATAAGAACAAAGAAATAATAGCATGAACTAAATTAATAATTAATGAGGAAATATTAAGTACCTTGACGAATAATGAAGAACGGAATTAGATCCAAAAGTAAGAAAAATAATCTAAACTAAAAGTATTTTGAGAGTTTTCTAGGGTAGCAATACGAAACTAAGTAAAGCGTAAATAAAATAGGGTACGATTCTAGGTATTTATAATAAAACAAAAATGACTTCAGGAAAATTGCGGATTATTCCTCGATCTAGCCTCGAAGTACTCGTCCGAGTACATGCTTCCTCGATCGAGCCCTCTTATACTTGATTGAGGCATCACTTGTTTCTGCTCCTTTCTTCGTGTTGTCTTCTTAAATTCTCTTCCTTTATTCTTATGGATTTCTGGGCCATGCTCCGTGTATTCCCCCATGCCTACTTCGCGATGGCCATTTCGTTCCTTTGCTCCTCAAATGCATCATTCCTACATTAAATATCCAATAGCGGAAGTATCATCGTTCTAACATAAAAGGCATGTAAATGATATAATTTAGCACGAAAACCGTATCAAAAGCAACTAAGGGGAGGCATATATATGTATATAATTATGACTCATCACAGCATCGGCAGGTTATTGGGACCATCAAGGATAACAATGGTGTTGATCAACATGATATAAACAAAGTTGGTTTAGCCTTCCAGGATTATTACCAGAATTTGTTCGGGTCTGCAAATGCTGCTGGTTTGAGAAATATCGGTATATCTCATCAAGAAAATTCGGATTATAACGAAATTATGAAATATGAAATTACGAGTCATAAACGAAATTGCATAAACAAAAGAATAGAGATTAGAATTAACCTTCGGTGCTAACAATTTGGCCTAAGAACAAATATCGAGATCGATATTCTCCTAATCGTTGCACCCTAGATGCTCCGAGAAATGCCTTTTTTTTTGCTAGAAAGATAACCCTAATTCCAAATTATTTTTAGGGTTTTTAGTGATGAGAGTATTAGGTCAAAAAAACAAGTAAAGAAATGATCCTCCCCTTTCTCCTTTTAACCGTCCAAGAGGAGAGAAAAGTGGGGGAAGATCATTTTTTTTTCCAAAACCGTGTAACCAACCAAAAATAAGGAGAAAAATCTTCTTATTTTTAGGTTGTTTTCAAATTGTATAAATGTGTATAATTATCAATTGTCATTTATGTCGTCACGTATTAATAAGTCCACACACAACAGTTTGTAGTCGATTTATTAATACCGGTCTGTCAACATTTATTATGACAATTTCGTATAATATATACATTAACTATAAATATCGCATATTTATAATTTTCTAATTAAATATAACCGTTTATGTTTAATTACGAATTAACATTTTAATTCATTTAAGCTAACATTATATACATTAATTAAATATAACAGTTTATATTCAATTTACGAATTAATAATTAATTCGTCTCAGCTGATATTATTTAATTGTATTAAATAATCGACTCATCATCACATTAACTAACCTTTTAGTCAAATACATGGACTAATCTTTTAGTCATATAAGGCATCAATGTGATTATATTTTCATATAATCACATCTCTCAAACACATCCTTTAGGTGTGACTTTTAGGGACCAGTTAATCACCGCCATCAGTATGATAATAACGTCAAACTTCTAGCAAGCCAACCGTTATTAGTGAACGTTAATCAACTGATAAAATACTAAGTATACCCTGTGAACCTATAAGAGATTTATACACTTTATCACACTAACTGTGGAGGACACTAGCTCCAACAGCTGGTAGGTTTGATAATGTTCCTACTGGCTCTATAGTCCTTGATGAGGAGATAACTGGTCTTATTTAACCTATCTCTACTGAAGATATTAGAGCAGCTGTTTTCATTATTGACTCAAACAACAGTCCAATAAGTGATGGGTTCTCTGTTAGGTTCTTTAAATCAGCTTGAAGTATCACTGCAAATGATTTTTCTAAAACAATCAAAAGTTTTTCAAGAAGGGTAAAATGGCTTAGCAAGATAACTCAATTATTATTTCTCTTATTCCCAAAAAAGAAACTCCAAGTACTGTAATGGATTTTAGACCAATATCTTATTGTAAAGTTTTCTATAAAACTGTTAGTAAAATTTTAACTAATAGGCTGCAATAAGTGCTTCCTCGTATAGTTAGTGAGGAGCAGGCTGCCTTTATTAAACGTAGGAGCATCCAACAAAAAAACTTGTTGTCTCAAGCCTTGGTTAAAGGGTATAATAAAAAGTTTATTCTCCCAGATGCCTGATTAAGGTTGGCATTAGAAAAGCATTTGATTCCTTGCAATGGAACTTTGTAGCTGGTATGTTACATGAGTTTCGTTTCTATGAGCAGTTCATTAAATGGATCCTTGGGTGTATTACTAGTACCTGTTTTTTTTCTGAAACTTAATGGAGGGTTGTCTGGGTTCTTTTCTGGTAAGAGTGGCATTAGACAAGGTGATCCCCTCTCACCTTATCTCTTTGTTCTTAGCATGAAGGTCTTGTCCAGTTCTCTGAGAGTTTCATGTCAAAATCCCTTGGTGTCTTTCCATCCCAAGTGCTGCAAGTTCAATTTAACCCATTTAATCTTTGCTGATGACTTGATGGTGTTTATTATAGGTGGTGTACCTTCAGTGAGAGATGTTCAACAGGTCTTAGCTGATTTTGCCTTGCTATCTGGTTTAAATGCTAATATGGAGAAGATTAGTATATTCTTTGGTGGTGTTTCTCAGGATATTAAAGATGCAATCTTAGCTGAAACTGGATTCACTGTTGGAGAGTTTCCATTTAAATACTTGGGACTACCTCTTGGAACAACCAGATATTCAGTTATTATATTTGATAATCAAATAATCAAAATTCAAAAGAAGATGCAATATTGGTCAACCAAAATCTTACTTATGCTGGGAAAGTTCAGTTAATCAATTCAGTCATCTTTGGAATTGAAAATTATTGGTGCTCTAGTGTCTTACTTCCTCAATATGTTCTTCACAAGACCACAAAGCTTAGCAGGAACGTTTTTTGGGGCGTTCAAGATGAGGGGAGAAAGCTTCAGTTCAATAGTTGGGCTCATATTTGTGCTCCTTTGAAGAAAGGTGGGTTTAATGTTAAGGATGTGCATACTTGGAATATAGCTTTACTGCTGCACTTGATTTGGAAGTTGTCTGCTACTCCTGTTGTTCGTTAGGCAAGATGGCATCGGTATTATGTTTTGAAGAATGATAACAATTAGACTATTGCTTCCAAAGATCAGTTTTCTGTCAGTATGAAGGGCATTTTAGCAGCTAGGGACTTCTTGATTAATCAAGCTGGATCAATTCAGATCACCAATGCCTTTTGGATTCCTGGGGTACAGGGGGTAAATATCGGACCAACATCATTTATGATTATCTTTTGCAGACTCTTGACCAAGATGACTGGCATTCAGTGTTATTCCATTCGAGTATTGTTCCTAGTCACAGACTTATTGCAATCCTTGCAGCTCAAGGAAAACTGGCAACTGTGGATAACTTACAGAAAAGGGGGTTTCAGTTGGCAAATAGGTGTTGGTTGTGCAAACAGGAAACTGAGACTCATCAACATTTATTTTTTAGACTCCTTTTCTCAGGCAATTTGGTCTGGTTTGCAGCATTGGTAGCAGCTGTCTGTGCAGGTTTCGGGTTTGGAGGAGGGGATAAAATGGAGCTATGATCATGGAAGTAAAACTGGTTGGATTACTGCTTGGTGTAGGGCTACTCTTGCTGCTGCCATCTATAGGATTTTGATGGAACATAATGCAAGTATTTTTCAAGGCTATGAGCATTATGCTAAGAATCTAATAGATAACATGATGTAAAACCGGGTACCAAATCGGTGTGAATGTTAGACACAAAAGGGGACTGATTTGGTGAAGTGTTTTGAGTGATATTTTTGTGTTTTTAGAGTTTAGTTTGCAGCGGAAAATGTTTAAGTAAAATGGATATGGATTAGCTAAGAAACCTCGCAAGATAACTCAACTAAAACTGGAATCTCCAACCAAGACCACACAGGAACAAGGAGGGAAACAAAGGATATTTCAACCAAGAACACACAGTAAACAAGGCTGAAATAAGGCGCCGACCTCGCAAGGAAGACAAGAACACTCGCAAGCATTCAAAGTTTGAGAGAAAATCTCTACACTTGGGTTTATATTTCTGAAAATTGGATGATTACAAATGTGGGAGGCTTGGTCCTTATATAGTAAAAGATGTGCTTGGGCTCCAAGGTAACATTAAATGCTAGGGGCAATTTCCTAAGCAGCTTGGGCTCCAAGGCATTATTTAAGACTATGTAGAAAAAATATGCTAGATTTTTGTAAAAACTAGGTGAGGAAAACTAGGTGAGGAAGACTAAAATCATCCTCTAACTTGGACGGCACTCCTTGGACGGCACTTCTCGGATCAACTAGAGCTCGATGTCCAACTTATCATTGTGACATAACTCGCATTTCTTTTAGCGCCAAAATAAGGACTCGGATCAGCGTTAAGTAAGAGTGCGCTAGAGCTCGATATTGCTCCCGCATCATTCTCTCCTTCTTCAAAAGAATTTGTCCTCAAATTTTCATCATCCAAGTATGGAGATAGATCACCAATATTGAAAGTAGCACTTACACCACCATATTCATCAGGGAGTTCAATTTTGTAAGCACTTTCACCGTAGCGCTCAAGCACTCGAAATGGACCATCGGCCCTTGGCATTGACTTGTTCTTTCGCTTAGAGGGAAACCTCTCCTTGCGAAGATGTAACCAAACAAGATCTCCCACCTTGAATGTAGGCTGTTTACGATGCTTATTATCTTTCTCCTTGTATCTTGCATTAGCCTTCTCAATTTGAGCTTTGATTTGCTCACAAGTACGCAAGAATGCAGCTTGTTTTTCCTTAGCTTCAAAACTTACCGTCTCCTTCTTTGGAATGGGAATAAGATCAATAGGGAGATAAGGATTTATCCCATAAACGATCTCGAATGGTGCACGGCCAGTAGTCATAGACGGTGTACGATTATAGGCAAACTCAGCATGTGCCAACTTCACATCTCAATCCTTTGTGCTCTTACTCACTAAACCTCGTAACAAACTTCCAAGAGTTCGATTTGTCACCTCCGTTTGACCATCAGTTTGGGGATGGTGAGAAGTACTAAATAACAGCTTAGTACCAACCAAACGCCACAACGTCTTCCAAAAGTAGCTTAAAAACTTAGTGTCTCGATCCGAAACAATAGTTTTAGGAATGCCATGTAGACGAACAACTTCCTTGTAATACAACTCAGCAACCTTAGAAGCATCATCAGTTTTGTGACATGGTATGAAATGAGCCATTTTTGAGAATCGATCAACCACCACCATGATTGAATCTTTACCTCTTTGAGTTCGCGGCAACCCAACAATAAAATCCATGCTTACCTCGTTCCATGGTTGTGTAGGGATGGGTAAGGGAGTGTAAAGCCCTTTAGTGAATGAACTTTTCGATATTTGGCATGTAGCACACCTTGCTATCACATCTTGCACATCCTTGAGCATCTTAGGCCAATAGAAGTGCTCTCCAAGGATATCATAAGTCTTATTGACGCCAAAGTGTCCAGCCAACGCTCCTCCATGCGCTTCTTTAACCAATAGCTCTCGAATTGAGCTCTTAGGAATACAAAGCTTGTTTCCTTTGAACAAATATCCTTCTTGCACCGAGAACAAATTAGTAGGACTAATAAGTTCATTTGAAAAATCAGGATCATCTTTGTATAATTCTTTCAATTGCTCAAATCCAAGTAACCTCGCATCAAGTGCAACAAGCAAACAATGCCTCCTTGAAAGCGCATCAGCCACAACATTAGAGTTTCCCATTTTATACTTTGAAGAAAAGGTAAAGGATTGTAGGAACTCTACCCATCTGGCATGTCCTGCATTCAACTTTTGTTGCCCATGAATGTGCTTTAGAGCCTCGTGATCGAATGCGAGAACAAATGGTTTTGGGCGAAGATAATGAGCCCAATGATCCAGTGCTCGCACAATCGCATAGAACTCTTTGTCATAGGTGGAATACTTCAGCCTTGCTCCACCCAATTTCTCACTAAAGAATGCAATAGGTCGTTTCTCTTGGATTAGAACAGCTCCAACTCCAACTCCGCTAGCGTCGCATTCAACTTCGAACAATTTGTCAAAGTTGGGCAAAGCTAGAATAGGTGCTGAACACAACTTATCTTTGATCTCATCAAATGCCTTTTGTGCACTTGGATTCCACACAAACTCTCCTTTCTTTGTTAGCTCGGTGATAGGTGCAACAATAGAGCTAAAATTCTGAATGAACCTTCGATAAAACGAAGCCAATCCATGAAAACTTCTAACTTCAGTAGTTGTTTTAGGGATAGGCCACGATTGAATTGCTTCCACTTTTGAAGGATCAACGCTAACCCCTTCTTATCCAACGATATAACCAAGAAAGGTCACACTAGGCACCATGAACATGCATTTCTCGCGCTTTCCATAAAGTTTCTGTTCTCTTAACTTCTCAAATACCTTTCTCAAATGTTCCATGTGTTGCTCCTTATTTTTGCTGTAAATAAGAATGTCATCATAATAAACAACAACAAACTTATTAAGAAATGGCCTTAGGACCTCATTCATCAGCCGCATGAAAGAACTAGGAGCATTGCATAACCCAAATGGCATAACAAGCCACTCATACAACCCTTGCTTTGTTTTGAAGGCTGTTTTCCATTCGTCACCTTCTCGAATCCTCATTTGATGATAACCACTTCGAAGATCAATTTTCGAGAACACACGAGCTCTATTCAACTTATCAAGCATATCATCTAGCCTCGGCATAGGAAAGCGATACTTGATTGTAATATTGTTCACCGCTCGGCTATCAATACACATACGCCATGTCCCATCCTTCTTGGGTACCAAAAGAGCAGGTACGGCACAAGGACTAAGACTCTCTTGCACATAGCCTCGATCAATCAACTCTTGCACTTGTCTTTGCAACTCTTTAGCCTCTTCTGGATTGCATCGATAGGCTGGTTTGTTCGGAAGTGTAGCTCCTGGAATAGGATCAATTTGGTGCTCTATGCCACGCTTAGGAGGTAATCCAAGTGGCAACTCTTCCGGGAACACATCACCAAACTCATTCAACAACATTTGGACAGTCTCGTCATGAACTCCAATTCCTTCTTCCACATCTCGAACCATAAGAACATAAGCTTGTTCCCCTTGTTCTAATGCTTCAACAAATTCTTTAGCATTCATAAACAAATTCTCATTTTTCTTCTTTACTTTGTTAGGTGACAAGGGTTTCAAGTGGAATCTGTTTTTACCCTTGCTAACAATGTAAATGTTATCCCTTCCTTGAAGAACAACTTCTTTATCAAACTGCCATGGTCGTCCCAATAGAATATGACACGCACTCATGGGTAACACATCACACCATACTTTATCTTCATAGGGACCCATAACAAATGAAAGTAAAGCTTGTTTCTTGACTTTAATCCCACTGTTTTCATTCAACCAATGCAGCATATATGGTTTATGGTGATTACGAGTCTCAAGCTTAAAGGAATCCACCAATTCAGTAGCAACCGCATTTGTGCAAGACCCACTATCAATAATCAAATTGCAAGTCTTACCATGCACCTTACAACGAGCATGGAAAATCTGCTCACGTTGCTCCATTTCAATCGGTGTGGATTGAATATGCAAGTTTCTCACCACAAATATCTCCTTATCAGTGTCATATGATGGTTCGACAATATGAGTGTGAACCTCATCATGTTCTTCATCTCCATCGTTCTGGACAGAATTGACCTCCGTCTCATTTGTCACCACGAAACATGGAGTAATCTCACCTAACTCTTGAAGAGTAAGCGCTCTCTTTTGGGGACATTCGTTAGCGATGTGTCCATAACATTGGCACTTAAAGCATCTCCTAGCACCCATATTTTTAAAATCAGTAGCAACTCCTTTGCCTTTGTCTTTGGGTTCTTCCTTTTTGGCTTCCTTACTGGACGATGATGTAGCGCTTGACTTATAAAAAGGATTAACACCCTTAGAACTATCACGAGCAACCAGGGGTTTCTTTCCTTTGTCCTGCTTTTCAAACTTAAGAGCAAGCTTACACACATCATTAAAATCAAGGAAATTCTGAACTTCAACTCGTTGGGCCAATGAAGGACTCAAACCCTTAATGAATCGAGCAATTTGCATCTCCTCCCGTTCCTCAAGGTCACACACCATAATTAGTCTTTCAAACTCCTTAATGTAATCGGTCACACTTAAATTACCTTGAGAAAGAGATGTAAGCATCAAGTACTGCTCTTGTTCATAGTCTCTTGGCATGAAGCGTTTTTGCAAGTGCTTTTTCAACTTATTCCAAGTCTCAATCTTACTCTTTCTTTCTCGCCTTCTTTGTTTATTAAGGTTCTCATACCACAAGGATGCATACTTGGTCATTTTCAAGGTAGCAACATTGAATTGCTTGTGTTCATCATAGCCTTTATATTCAAAGACTCTCTCCGCTTGTCTCACCCAATCTAGGAATTTTTCAGCATCAAGTTCCCCTTCAAACTCCGGGATATCAAGTTTTAATCCACGATCATCATCATTATTCCTCCTTGGTTCAGGAATGGAATGATGGCTCTCATCGGAATCTGAACTTTCAACGTGCCTCCTCCCCTTCTTTCTAAGAGTATGATTACAAATCTGATCAATCTTGTAATTCATTTGTGTCATTCGTTTTGTTAAGTCATCCATACGTTCCTCCCATGGTTCTTGATATGAACCATCATGAGACATCTTTTTTTTTTTCTCACGGGTGAACAGTACCAGACGTGAACAGTAAGTTTTTTTTTTTTTTCACGGGTGAACAGTACCAGGCGTGAACAGTAAGTTTTTTTTTTTTTTTTTTTTTACACTAGCAATGGATCGTCTTGTTTATGGAAAATCAAGAGGCGAAGCTCTGATACCAATTTGATGTAAAACCGGGTACCAAATCGGTGTAAATGTTAGACACAAAAGGGGACTGATTTGGTGAAGTGTTTTGAGTGATATTTTTGTGTTTTTAGAGTTTAGTTTGCAGCGGAAAATGTTTAAGTAAAATGGATATGGATTAGCTAAGAAACCTCGCAAGATAACTCAACTAAAACTGGAATCTCCAACCAAGACCACACAGGAACAAGGAGGGAAACAAAGGATATTTCAACCAAGAACACACAGTAAACAAGGCTGAAATAAGGCGCCGACCTCGCAAGGAAGACAAGAACACTCGCAAGCATTCAAAGTTTGAGAGAAAATCTCTACACTTGGGTTTATATTTCTGAAAATTGGATGATTACAAATGTGGGAGGCTTGGTCCTTATATAGTAAAAGATGTGCTTGGGCTCCAAGGCAACATTAAATGCTAGGGGCAATTTCCTAAGCATGCTTGGGCTCCAAGGCATTATTTAAGACTATGTAGAAAAAATATGCTAGATTTTTGTAAAAACTAGGTGAGGAAAACTAGGTGAGGAAGACTAAAATCATCCTCTAACTTGGGCGGCACTCTCCTTGGGCGGCACTCCTTAGACGGCACTTCTCGGATCAACTAGAGCTCGATGTCCAACTTATCATTGTGACATAACTCGCATTTCTTTTAGCGCCAAAATAAGGACTCGGATCAGCGTTAAGTAAGAGTGCGCTAGAGCTCGATATTGCTCCCGCATCATAACATTAAGTACATTGTATCAGTGAGGATGTATATGAGGAAGCAATCTAAAGTAATGTTAGATAGGCTTTTCTCTTAGGAAGAGCTTGGTGCACTTGAGATTTCTTCTCAAGTTGTATTCTAGTGTGATATACTTGCAAATTTGTAGTTTCTTTTCTTAATGAAATTAAATGATAGTGTAGGGTGATATCCGTATAAGACCCTTTAAATTTAAGGATTATAACGTAAATTTAATATGTGAAACATGGTCATAAACGAAAACAACAATGAAACGATAAAGATTAAGGAATAACCTTCGGTCCTAGTGCAAAATGGCAATGAGAGATCAAAGTAGATCTCCTCCTAAACGATGCACCCAAGATTGTCCGAGAAATGCCCTTGTGCTAGAATGAATCCTCTAATTGCCTTGCAATATTGAGAGGATTGTTTTGTGAGTTTTCGTTGGATGAGAGATCCGAATTTTGAGAGGCAATTTTCTCAAAACCCTAATGTATTTTTGCAAATGACAATTAGGTTACAAAAGAGGAGAGACTCCCTCTTTGTATGGTTCGGCCGTGAGCTTTAGATGGGGAGAGTGGGCTTTCCACTTTCTCTTATTTTTAACTCATGGTACGACCCGAAATGCGCTAAATGTATATGACACGGTTTTATCATAAATCGTCATCGGTTATCGGTTATTAAAGCATCAACTAATAATACGGATTAGTTGAAACATTAATACATGTCCGACAAAGACGATATCGTATAATTAATTTATTCAATATACATTAATCAAATATAAATCGCTTATATTTAATTCACGAATTAATTGCTTAATTCGCCTTAGCCGTTATTATTTAATCCATATTAAATAAAATATCTCAACATCACATTTTGACTAATTATTAGTCAAATAACTCGGACTAACTGGTTAGTCAAATTTGGCATCTACATGACTGTATTTTCATACCGTCACATCTCTCAAACGTATCCTATAGGTGTGACTTTTAGGGACCAGTTGATCACCGCCATCGGTATGACAATAACGTCAAACTTATCTAGCAAGCCAACCGTTATTGATAAACGTGGACCAACCGATTATAATACAAAAGTATACCCTTTGATCCTTTTAGAGATTTATAAGTCCTTGCACTAACTGTAAAGGACACCAGCCCCAACAAGCTCCCACTTGTCCGTACAAGTGTATGTGCAATGACGTTATCCGCACTAACTGGAGGACACCACCTCCAACAAACTCTCACTTGTCCGTACAAGTGTATGTGCGATAACCGATTCTCATATTCATTTAAAATTTCTCCCACTCAATGTAAAACAATTTGCAGATCCGGATCCGCAAAGGTCGTATTTTACAATCGATCTGTATCTAGAGTGGTTTCCCCGACTAGAGAGTAACTTAACTGATAAAACGAATCCGTATCCGAGCATGGCCATGCATTTCGATTCTGACTCCTCGAGTGGCCCTGAGAAATGTCGAGTACCTGATAAAGGCTGAATATCTCCTTCAACTCGAACTCCTTCCGATCTAAGCACAGCATGAAATGACCCAGAAACAATATACTTGGCCCCCTGTTACGGATGACCGTGAGAAAGAAACCAAAGTCACCCAAAATCTGCCTTAGTCTCAAGAGACAGTCGATAGTCAAAAGAATCGACTCTTAGGATCACTATGGAGGTCCTATCCACGACCGGGCACTGAATGTTGTAAAACATTTAGGACTCCACGTTGATGTCACAATTGTGTCCTACGAGATATCCGTATAACTCGCCTCTGTGATTGGTCAGTCAACCGGTTGACTTATGGCTCGTTGAACCCACCATCAACCAACGTCACAAAATAATTACCTTGAGTTATCAGTTCACGTGGGTAATTAAGGACCATAAAATATAATGTTTGTTCAGTTCACTTTGTGGTGTTCAACATTTGTCGTACAAATCCACATGAAAAACAAAATATATAAAATATCAAAACGATGATGTCGTATAGAGTACAAAGGAGAATGAATCTAATCCATAAGAGAGTACTACAACTTATGAACACGTTTAATTCCCATGGAATTAACATGCCCTTCATGCTTATCTTGTCGTAATGGTTTAGTGAGAGGATCTGCTATGTTGTCATCTGTAGCAATCTTTTCTATCACTACTTCCTTTTGCTCCACGTAATCCCGGATTAGATGAGCTTTCCGTTGTACATGTCTAGACTTGTTGCTAGACTTTGGCTCCTTAGCTTGGAATATGGCACCTCTATTGTCGCAATAGATGGTGATCGGGTCATTCGAACTAGGCACTACAGATAGTCCATGTAAGAATTGACGCATCCATATCGCTTCCTTTGTAGCTTCAGACGCGGCATAGTACTCGGACTCGGTCGTAGAATCTCTTTGTAACAGTTTGTTTGGAACTCTTCCGGTGATCTGCAGCGCCATTAAGAGTAAAAACGAATCCAGATCGAGATTTCGAGTCATCACGATCCGTTTGGAAACTAGCATCTGCGAACTTAGGTTGCGCATAGCTTTTGATCGCCTCCATAAGTCAATGCCCAATCTTTAGTCCTCCGTAGGTACTTAAGAATGTTCTTGACAGCCATCCAATGTGATTCACCTGGATCTTTGTTGGAATCGACTTGTCATATACTCAATGCATATGCCACGTCCGGACGTGTGCATATCATGGCATACATGATTGATCCTATAGCCGAGGCATAAGGAATCCGTGTCATGCGCTCTTTCTCTTCCGGTGTCTCGGTGACCGAGACTTGCTCAAATGCACCCCCGGAGCCATAGGAAGAAACCCCTTCTTGGAGTTAGTCATCTTTGAATCTCTCTAGGATTTTGTCTATGTAAGACTCTGATCGAGAGATAACATCCGTCGTGATCTATCTCGATAGATACGGATGCCTAGAATTCTTTGTGCCTCTCCCGGATCTTTCATCTGGAAATGGTTTTTCAACCATACTTTCACCGAAGTTAAGAGAGGTATGTCATTCCCAATCAGGAGTATGTCATCGACATACAATATTAGGAAGACAATCTTGCTCCCACTCGACTTGATATAAAGACATGGTTCCTCGACCGATCGAGTAAATCCATTTTCTTTAATCACTTGGTCGAAGCGATGATTCCAACTCCGAGATGCTTGCTTAAGTCCATAAATGGAACGCTTAAGTTTGCACACTTTCTTAGGATGTAAAGGATCGATGAAACCTTCGGGTTGTACCATGAACAACTCTTCCTCCAAAAAGCCGTTTAAGAAGGCGGTTTTCACATCCATTTGCCAAATTTCATAGTCATGAAAAGCGGCAATCGCTAAGATAATCCGAATGGAACGCAACATGACTACGGGTGCAAAAATTTCATCGTAGTGCAAACCTGGCACTTGGGTGAAACCTTTAGCAACTAGTCGTGCTTTATAGATATCTTGTTGACCTTCCACGAAATGCTTTATCTTGTAAAGCCATTTGCATTGAAGGGGACGAACCTTAGCAGGTAAGTCAACAAGATCCCATACGTTGTTCTCATACATAGAGTCCATCTCGGATTGCATGGCCTCAAGCCATAGCTTTGAGTCGGAACTAGTCATGGCACTTTTATAGGTTGCGGGTTCACTACTCGTTAGGAGTAGAACGTCATCTATGTCATGTTCCTCGACCATACCAATGTATCTGTCTGGAGGAATAGAGACTCTTCCCGACCTCCTAGGTTCCTCAGGAATATTCACGGCCGGGATTGAAGGAATTGGTTCCTCCAATGGTTGCTCGGTATTTGGTTCTAGAATCTCCGACAGGTCGAAGGTTCTATCACTCTTTGCATTCTCGAGAAAATCCTTCTCCAAGAATGTCGCACTAGCCGCAACAAAAACGCGTTGTTCGGTTGGCGAATAGAAGTAATGACCAAGTGTTCCTTTAGGATAACCTATAAAGTATGTCTTGACCGATCGCGGGCCGAGCTTATCCTCGTGTCTCCACTTGACATAAGCCTCGCATCCCCAAACCCGTATAAAGGACAAGTTAGGGACCGTTCCCTTCCATAGTTCATATGGAGTCTTGTCAATGACTTTAGACGGACTTCGGTTAAGTATTAGAGCGGTGACAAAGAGCATAACCCCACAATGAGTCAGGCAACATGGTGTGACTCATCATGGATCGAACCATATCAAGTAGTGTTCGATTTCTCCTTTCGGACACACCATTCAATTGAGGTGTTCCAGGTGGAGTTAACTGTAGGGCAATCCCACAGTCCTTTAGGTGTTGATCAAACTCGTGAGAAAGATACTCGCCACCACGATCTGAACGTAGTGTTTTAATCTTTCTACCCAATAGGTTCTGTACCCTATTCTGGTATTCTTTGAATTTCTCAAAGGATTCACTTTTATGTTTCATTAAATAGACATAGCCATATCTACTTAAATCATCCGTGAAAGTGATGAAATACCTATAGCCTTCTCGTGCGGTGATTGACATAGGACCACATACATCCGTGTGTATGAGTCCTAATAGGTCAGCAGCGCGCATTCCAACACCTTTGAAGGAAATCCGAGTCATCTTACCGATGAGACATGATTCACACGTGCCAAATGATTGAAAATCAAAGGCCGAGATATCTCCATTCTTGATGAGCTGTTTAACGCGTTTCTCATTAATGTGTCCCATACGGCAGTGCCATAGATACGTTTGATCTTTGTCACCAACCTTTAACTTTTTATTCATTACGTGTAATATTTCGGTCGTCTGATCTAAAACATAAATTCCGTTCATGGAGACTGCCTTGCCATAAATCATATCGTGTAATGAGAAAATGCAAGTATTATTCTCTATTACAAATGAAAATCCAAGTTTGTCAAGTGCGTAAACCGAAATAATGTTTTTCAAAGACTGGGTACATAATAGCGATTATATAAAAATAACTCAAATCCGCTAGGAAGCTGGATCACATATGTTCCCCTTGAGACGGCAGCCACTCGTGCTCCATTCCCAACACGCAGATCCACCTCACCCTTTACGAGGGGTTCGATGTTTTGAGCCCCCCGCACATGATTACACGGATGAGAACCACAACCGAGTATCAAGTACCCAAGTTCCGTAACTTGCGTGGTTAATCTCAATCATATGAATAAAAGTAGAAGAAGAAGAAGAAGACATACCAACAGGTTTAACACGACCTGCCTTTAAGTCCTCATGATAAACAGGACATGTACGCCTCCAATGCCCTGTCTTGTGGCAATGATGGCATTCCATGTTTTCATTCTTGCTCTTTGTCGCGCCTGGTGAGGTGCTCGACTCACCAGGCCCACTCTTACCTGAACCCGACTTCTTGAACTTCGGTTTACCCTCGCTAGGTTTGCCGAGCTTTGCCTTTACCTTTCCCCTTGTTTGTCACAACGAGAACATCCTGTTTCAAGCTCCCACTGAACTTCATGTCCTTCTCGGTGCGTACGAGAAGGGAGTGCGATTCATGGGGACTTTTCTTCAAATCATTCATATAGTAATTCGCTCTAAATTGCGAAAAACCATCGTGGAGTGAGTGAAGCATGCGGTCGATCACAATGTTCTCGCCGATCTTACAATCAAAGGTCTCGACTTCTCGACATTCTCAATCATCCGAGAATGTGTGGGCTAACTGGTTGGCCCTTCTCCGAGTCTTGCATCAAAGAAGCGAGTGGTATGCTCATAGGTCACGATTCTCGGTGCTTTCGAGAATTCCTTGGTGAGCGTGGTGAAAATCTTGTTCGCACCATGGGCTATGAAGCGTTTCTGCAAATTGGGTTCCATTGCAAAAATGAGTACGTTTTTAATCGCACCCGCTTCCATACAGAAATCGTTAAACTTGGTGATTTCAGTGACTCTAGCCGTGGGACTGGGTTTGCCGGGATGGGCTCTAATAGATATTTGAGCTTCCGTCGGCGGCAAGCATTCCGTAATGCCGCCTCCCGGTCCGCGAAGTTTGATCCATCATTCTTGATCGAGTAGAGGCGATTCATCGATTCATGAAGATCCGAAGCCAGGACTCACGGTCCAATGTGGCACTTGGCATTGGGTTGTCTGTAGAACCAGCCATTTGTTTTTAGCAGTTTAAAAGTTCGTGATCTACACTGAAAAGAAAGAAAAACAAAAACGAAATAAGCAACTCATCGAGGTGATTTAAGTCTATTTAAAAATTCATTTTAACGTGTAGACTCGCGCACTTGCATAATTGATCTCCCTCAAGAATGATACAAGTGATCCCAAGACTCAATTTCTGTAAATTGATAAGCCAACTGTTTAGCTAATTCTTCCGTAAGAACTCTTGGTCGATAGATTTCCGTAAATCCTATCTATAGTCCACCATAGTCACAGGATCGTACGAGTGACCATAGTGTTGAGATAAAATAGGTCAATCGGTTCCAACTTACCCGACGTAGAAGGGGTCATATTATGATTACCGACGAAGAAGGGACTCATTGGAGTTTGACCTATAAAGACTATTCTCAATTTTTGTTTATACGAGGAAGATCCCATCAACTTAATTATAATTCATATTAAGTGAACGAATAACTAGCGTCTGCGTGAATGAATTAATTTAGGTGATGGCTTAAAATCATGTTGTAACACCCGTGAATTTCCTATTTTGACATTTAAAATTTATTAAACCGTTTGACTACTTTATTTTATAATTTTGAATTATTCAATTTAATTAATTTTTATGTCAAACACGATTTTTATAAACGTATTATATAAAAGCTCATTTTTATAAAAATACGTATTATTAAATTATATTTTGAGGCATGATTTTTTATAAGAATATATTTATTCGCATTTTGGTCGGATAATAATAATGACCGCAATAATAATAATTTATGTCTTAAAAATCCGTCTAGCTATAGACCGTCACATTTCACTTTGCACCCACTTTAATCTGTACCAATCAAAAACCAACAACACATTCACCCACCTTCAAAATATCTACTATTATCATTATGATTATTATTATTATTCTTATTATATATTATAATATATATATACTCCATAGTACTACTACCCGTAGGACCCACCCCCATTTCTTTTCCTCTTCCTTTCTTGCGTCAAACAACAGCAACAATAACAAGACGCAGCAGCAGCAGCTCAACAAAATCAGAGCACCGTACATCCATTCCCGTCCCCCTTCAAACTCCGATCCCTCCTCCATTTCTCAACCAAACTCCATGGTTTTTGTACCTTTAGCTTCCCCTCTTCACTCTCCATCTTTCTATAAAAAAAGAACCAAGCTTTAGACTATTGCATTTCGGTCGTCCTTCAAAAAGATCCGGTTTTAAAGCTTTTCCGTGCCATTTTGGGTTTAAGATCATCGTAGGGCGTTTCCTTGGACGTTAAAGAGATCAAAGACAGGTAACGTTGATAGGTTACTCGACAATGAGTCGATATTTCCGTCTTGTTGCGTCATTTTACATGTTCGTTTCGAATAAAGTTTAATTCTTTACACTTCTATTTCGTTTGTATGGTAAATGTTGTCTCATATTGGCGTTTGGAATTGTTTGTGTTGAGCCCGTGTTCAGTCGTGGGCTATGTTTGCTCGGACTCAGTTTTTGACTCAGTTAGACGAGTGGAAGGGGTGGCTTGACTCTGTTTTGGAACGGTTAGGGCAGTCTTTTAGGTCTGTTGTTGAGTCGAGTGTACTTGGGAACTTCCATCTTGAACCCGGCTCAGATTATGGTCTTAGTTTAACTCGACCTTGGGTTGCCTTGTGCGTAGGAATGGAGTGTACTCTCCCTCGGTTTGGGGATGCTTTAATGGCTAGCTTGGGTTCTGTTTTGGGACAGGGGAATGGGAGTCGTTTGGGGCCTTTTTATGACGGATGTCTGTGGTATGTTGGGACCCGTGTTGGCTCGATTGTTATGTGACTTTTTGGTGGTTGAGTTTAGTGGATGGACTCGGTTCCATGGGGGTTGTTTGGGTTGCTTTAAGGTCGGCTATGTGGACTGTTTTAACAGGCTGAGTGTTAGCCGTGGAGGAGTGATTGTGAGGGTGGTAGTTGGTGTTCTGAATGGTGGCCGTTTCGGGTGGTAACCGGGTGTGTATGGGGTCGGGTATGGTGGCTTGCGGAAGTAGTGTATGGTTGGGTATGAAGGTTGTGCATAGTGTGACCCAATGACGTGCTTAAATCGCTTCATGAATTATTTGGGCGCTAGTTTTGTTTACTTGAAATTATTTAAATAACCGTCTCGTAATTTCTATAACGTAATTCATTATCTATCGATCTCTTATATATTTATTCTTTTGGGCCCTTGAGCTTTAATGGTTGGGTTTGCCATATTACTGGTTGGATGCTAGTTTAGTTTAATTAAAATATTATTAATTCCCGTCTCGTGTTCTATACAAGTAATCCGTTAATTATCGCTCTTTCACATATCCTATTTATTGGGCTTTACATGTTTAATTGGTTGGGCTTGTCATATGCAATCAAGTGGATTTGTCTTGTTAACTTAAGTGGATTTATCTTGTCAATTTAATTGGACTTGTATAGCTTGTTTGTTGGGCTTGTTTTCTTTATTTAATTGGGCTTATCCTAGTCCAGGATTTCACATGATTTATTTATGGGGCTCATAAATGGGTCACTCGGACTTGGTCACATTTTATCCCGTATATCTCATATAACGTAAATTATTCATTATCACTTGTTGTACTTTATTTAACCGGCATGTTTAAATATGAAATGAAATATTTATTTTTGTGTTACAAGTATGAATAGATTATTATAAATAATTACTTGTTGTGAGTCGTATTCTTGTAGAAATGCCGTGATACTATCATATATACTTGGTCTACACTTACGCCTTACTTGTGCCGTTCGCAAGTATTGGTTTACGCCGCTCTCGTGCCGTTCTGCGGGAGTTGGTTGACTTATGTTTTTCCGCCCCTTTGGATGTTTCGCCGATTGTGGGTTAGCTCATATCGTATCTTGGTGATAATGCCTTTATGCTATACCGTATTGCTTGACTTATCTTTACGCCTCTTTCGGATTTGTTCGCCGATTGTGGGTTTAGCTCATATTTTCCGCCTCTTTCGGACTGTTTTGCCGATTGTGGGTTCTTGACTTCCGTTACGTCGATCGAGTCTTGGATGCGGACTGTTCGCCGCATGTCGAATCGGGGACCGTTCGCCCCCGAGAGTCGGCGATTTAGACTAGGATTGAGTCTTGGGAGTACCATTGTCGTCCTACCGGGGGAATTATATATTGATATATGAGTAGTAAAGGTCTTGCTTGGTTATAGATATTGGTATTTGTCTTTTAAGGTAAGAGTTATGCCTTGTGTTGTTTGTCTTGGTCCTATCGGATACTAGGGGTGAGCTATAAGCCCTCTAGTTGCGATATGATCGTCGGGATTGATGTTCCCATCCGTTCCTATGGTGAGATGCAAGTCATAGGTATGAATGTGACATTAGTAGCCACGTCCCGTGTAATGTTTGCTAAGTGGTTTTTCAAATAATGGCTACGGTTTCTAATCTCATCTCTATGTTGTAATTCTTTGAAATGCGTACTTTTGCATAAATGACCGTACTCTTGTCTTTCATATTAATTAATTGTCTCACATGATTAGTTGAATCTCCATCATGCTAATATTGATCTATCATATTCCATCTCATTTATTTGTCATGCTTAAATATAAACTTGATATTCATATCTTTTGTAAGTATCTTACATGACTTACCTGTTTTAGTTCTTTGTTATGTTCGTTTCGACATTTTGTGGCTGGGAGAACCTTGAGTTACTCCCCACTGACTGTGGCGTTCATGTTTACATGAATGACAGGTATTAGTTGGTGCATTCATGGGGTGAAGACATGTGTGAGCTAGCGAGCACTTTGGCCTTTTAGTCGATTTATTGGGATTGTTTAGACTCACCTTTTATTGTATTGTCATTCGAGGGATATCTTTTCCCTCATCTTGACTATCACGTTTGTATAATTTTAATCTTTATTTCCGCACTCTTTATTTGTGTTTTAGTTTTGGTGAACCCGCGCTTTAAATTTTAAAGGTTTTAAAAATTTTCTAAAATTCCGCTTTTTATTAGTTATATTTTTTTCGCGTTATCGCGGGGTGTCACAGTTGGTATCAGAGCCTATGTTGCTCCCGACGCACACACGTGTACCCCAAATTTAATTTGAACTTGACCTTGAATAATGAATGAGAGATGGGTAGACCTAAGGACCTAATGTGGTAGTCTGTATTGTGTTTGCTCTTTGTTAGGTTCTAACATGTTTGTCGATTGTTGTGCTCTTGGATTGACACACCATGAGCTTACCGATGTGATTATCAAGATTTGGTTCCTATTGCCGAGTATTGAAGATTTGTTCAATTTTGAAGAATGCTTCTACTTCTTTGAGGATGTTTCTCGTTCTTTGTGTACCTTGCCTTATTCTTTACTTCTTGATGCTTATTTCCTCCTCTAAACTTTCTTTTCTTTCTCCTTTGAAGTTACTCTTGTACCTCCCAACTTGTCCTTTGTTCCTTGCTTATCTTCCCTTAACGCTTTTTAGATAGTTCTCTTTCTTTTGTGGGATGTTACTCTTGGTTGAATTATTTTGACTTTTGAGGAGATTGCTTGTGGTTGACCCTTAGTCCTGGTTTTGAGAGGATTTGATGTTGGAAAGACTTAGGTAGCGTGATGAGACATACTTGATGGTTCTTATACCTAGATCCATGATAAAGTGAGTATTCTTAATTGGTGAATTTTGTGTGTTATGTGTGTTAGGTGTGAGTTGCATTTGTTACTAGGGTTATAAAACTTGGCTTTGTCGTTTATATTCGGGATACTAGTGCTTGGTACATGACCTAAGGTGGATGAAATTGAATGGTGGATTTGAGGGTATAGAATTGACTAAGTAAGTCGGGTCTTTGAGTGGCTTCCATAATCACTTTGGATATGAGGGTTTGATAACGTTTTGGTTACCATGTGACAAATGCTAATTATGGGATTGTTAGTTAGTCTAAGTGAGTGATCTTGATTACTACTTGAGGTACAGTACGAGAGTGAGACTAAGCTACATTATTGGAAAGTCTTAGCGTTTGTTTTAGTAGCTAGAAAGGATAATGGAATGGTTGACACTAGTTGGATACGAGTATAGCTTTGTTGGAAGTTTTGACCTTGATCTTGTGGGAGTTGTTTGCGGATGTTTGAGGATTTGGAGTGATGAGATCACACTTATAGTGGAGTACCTTGTTTCACGGAATTGCTTAGGATGAAGTAACATGAGTGTTTTGAGGAAATCCTTGGGAGTGTTTTGGTCGTAAGTTTTGTTGTTAGGAAGTTTTCGGAACCGTTTAGGCTGATGTTGTTATTTTGGATTTGAGTACTTGGCGTTTCCTTGTTGTCTAGTTCCCTTCTTCTTTGATCATAAGCGTTATTGTTCATACCTCTTTTCCTTGCTTCATCATACTCCTCTTTTAAGTTTGATGCTAGTAACCTATAAAGCTCTATCTTTGACATCCTTGTTGATTTGACTTCGAACCTTGCCCTATGAAATTCATCATAGCTCTTTTGATTAGTTAAGTTTGAACTCTCTTAACGTAATTTTGTTTTTTATGCTATCTAAGTTACCCTCCTTTTTGTACAATTCCTAAATATTTCAAGCTATCATTTTTGATTCGTTGCTAAAAGTTGATGTTACTTTTGCAAGACCATACCTATTTTAAAGATTTGAAAATGAAAATTTGATCTAATTCCACATTTGCTCCTTGAGTAGAGACTTATATATCATGATTTTAATTGCTAAACTCGAGGTTTCTTAAAGTTTTATCCAATTTCTGTTAACTTGGATCTATTTATGATTTCTTTGACAAAGTTTAATATCATAATTTCAGGAGCTTGACTCCTTATTGAGTTTAAAAGTGAAATCTTTATTTCTATTTTGGCTTTTACAAGAGAAAAATTGAGTAAAGTACCTTTCTCTTTTGATTTTAACGTTGATCGGATGATAGAACTCGTTATTAGAGACGTTTAATAACTCGTTCTACGCTTGTCGGCGAATGATTTTTGTTTTAAATTTGTCTTTGACTTGGAAAGTAAGCGTTCTTGTGTGCACGACAAGAGCAATTTCGTTCCATGAATGAGACTTGCACTTTTGAGAACTCTTCATTAATGTTTTTGAAAGTATTTTGATTTTGATTTATGCAAATAAGTTAATTTCCAATTGAGTTCTGTCGGAAAATTTTAGTTGAAACTTTTGAAAGAATTTTAAATTCTTACGATAAGTAACCTTTTAAATGTTTTGGTTATCGATTCCAGTTCCCGTTTTATTTCAAATAACCTTTCATTTCTACTTTCAAGTTTCGAGGACGAAACTTTTTAAAAGATGGGGTGATTGTAACACCCGTGAATTTCCTATTTTGACATTTAAAATTTATTAAACCGTTTGACTACTTTATTTTATAATTTTGAATTATTCAATTTAATTAATTTTTATGTCAAACACGATTTTTATAAACGTATTATATAAAAGCTCATTTTTATAAAAATACGTATTATTAAATTATATTTTGAGGCATGATTTTTTATAAGAATATATTTATTCGCATTTTGGTCGGATAATAATAATGACCGCAATAATAATAATTTATGTCTTAAAAATCCGTCTAGCTATAGACCGTCACATTTCACTTTGCACCCACTTTAATCTGTACCAATCAAAAACCAACAACACATTCACCCACCTTCAAAATATCTACTATTATCATTATGATTATTATTATTATTCTTATTATATATTATAATATATATATACTCCATAGTACTACTACCCGTAGGACCCACCCCCATTTCTTTTCCTCTTCCTTTCTTGCGTCAAACAACAGCAACAATAACAAGACGCAGCAGCAGCAGCTCAACAAAATCAGAGCACCGTACATCCATTCCCGTCCCCCTTCAAACTCCGATCCCTCCTCCATTTCTCAACCAAACTCCATGGTTTTTGTACCTTTAGCTTCCCCTCTTCACTCTCCATCTTTCTATATAAAAAAGAACCAAGCTTTAGACTGTTGCATTTCGGTCGTCCTTCAAAAAGATCCGGTTTTAAAGCTTTTCCGTGCCATTTTGGGTTTAAGATCATCGTAGGGCATTTCCTTGGACGTTAAAGAGATCAAAGACAGGTAACGTTGATAGGTTACTCGACAATGAGTCGATATTTCCGTCTTGTTGCGTCGTTTTACATGTTCGTTTCGAATAAAGTTTAATTCTTTACACTTCTATTTCGTTTGTATGGTAAATGTTGTCTCATATTGGCGTTTGGAATTGTTTGTGTTGAGCCCGTGTTCAGTCGTGGGCTATGTTTGCTCGGACTCAGTTTTTGACTCAGTTAGACGAGTGGAAGGGGTGGCTTGACTCTGTTTTGGAACGGTTAGGGCAGTCTTTTAGGTCTGTTGTTGAGTCGAGTGTACTTGGGAACTTCCATCTTGAACCCGGCTCAGATTATGGTCTTAGTTTAACTCGACCTTGGGTTGCCTTGTGCGTAGGAATGGAGTGTACTCTCCCTCGGTTTGGGGATGCTTTAATGGCTAGCTTGGGTTCTGTTTTGGGACAGGGGAATGGGAGTCGTTTGGGGCCTTTTTATGACGGATGTATGTGGTATGTTGGGACCCGTGTTGGCTCGATTGTTATGTGACGTTTTGGTGGTTGAGTTTAGTGGATGGACTCGGTTCCATGGGGGTTGTTTGGGTTGCTTTAAGGTCGGCTATGTGGACTGTTTTAACAGGCTGAGTGTTAGCCGTGGAGGAGTGATTGTGAAGGTGGTAGTTGGTGTTCTGAATGGTGGCCGTTTCGGGTGGTAACCGGGTGTGTATGGGGTCGGGTATGGTGGCTTGCGGAAGTAGTGTATGGTTGGGTATGAAGGTTGTGCATAGTGTGACCCAATGACGTGCTTAAATCGCTTCATGAATTATTTGGGCGCTAGTTTTGTTTACTTGAAATTATTTAAATAACCGTCTCGTAATTTCTATAACGTAATTCATTATCTATCGATCTCTTATATATTTATTCTTTTGGGCCCTTGAGCTTTAATGGTTGGGTTTGCCATATTACTGGTTGGATGCTAGTTTAGTTTAATTAAAATATTATTAATTCCCGTCTCGTGTTCTATACAAGTAATCCGTTAATTATCGCTCTTTCACATATCCTATTTATTGGGCTTTACATGTTTAATTGGTTGGGCTTGTCATATGCAATCAAGTGGATTTGTCTTGTTAACTTAAGTGGATTTATCTTGTCAATTTAATTGGACTTGTATAGCTTGTTTGTTGGGCTTGTTTTCTTTATTTAATTGGGCTTATCCTAGTCCAGGATTTCACATGATTTATTTATGGGGCTCATAAATGGGTCACTCGGACTTGGTCACATTTTATCCCGTATATCTCATATAACGTAAATTATTCATTATCACTTGTTGTACTTTATTTAACCGGCATGTTTAAATATGAAATGAAATATTTATTTTTGTGTTACAAGTATGAATAGATTATTATAAATAATTACTTGTTGTGAGTCGTATTCTTGTAGAAATGCCGTGATACTATCATATATACTTGGTCTACACTTACGCCTTACTTGTGCCGTTCTGCCAAGTATTGGTTTACGCCGCTCTCGTGCCGTTCTGCCGGGAGTTGGTTGACTTATGTTTTTCCGCCCCTTTCGGACTGTTCTGCCGATTGTGGGTTAGCTCATATCGTATGCTTGTGATAATGCCTTTATGCTATACCGTATTGCTTGACTTATCTTTACGCCTCTTTCGGACTGTTCTGCCGATTGTGGGTTTAGCTCATATTTTCCGCCTCTTTCGGACTGTTCTGCCGATTGTGGGTTCTCGACTTCCGTTCTGTCGATCGAGTCTTGGATGCGAACTGTTCTGCCGCATGTCGAATCGGGGACCGTTCTGCCCCGAGAGTCTGGCCAGATTTAGACTAGGATTGAGTCTTGGGAGTACCATTGTCGTCCTACCAGGGGAATTATATATTGATATATGAGTAGTAAAGGTCTTGCTTGGTTATAGATATTGGTATTTGTCTTTTAAGGTAAGAGTTATGCCTTGTGTTGTTTGTCTTGGTCCTATCGGATACTAGGGGTGAGCTATAAGCCCTCTAGTTGCGATATGATCGTCGGGATTGATGTTCCCATCCGTTCCTATGGTGAGATGCAAGTCATAGGTATGAATGTGACATTAGTAGCCACGTCCCGTGTAATGTTTGCTAAGTGGTTTTTCAAATAATGGCTACGGTTTCTAATCTCATCTCTATGTTGTAATTCTTTGAAATGCGTACTTTTGCATAAATGACCGTACTCTTGTCTTTCATATTAATTAATTGTCTCACATGATTAGTTGAATCTCCATCATGCTAATATTGATCTATCATATTCCATCTCATTTATTTGTCATGCTTAAATATAAACTTGATATTCATATCTTTTGTAAGTATCTTACATGACTTACCTGTTTTAGTTCTTTGTTATGTTCGTTTCGACATTTTGTGGCTGGGAGAACCTTGAGTTACTCCCACCGATTTGTGGCGTTCATGTTTACATGAATGACAGGTATTAGTTGGTGCATTCATGGGGTGAAGACATGTGTGAGCTAGCGAGCACTTTGGCCTTTTAGTCGATTTATTGGGATTGTTTAGACTCACCTTTTATTGTATTGTCATTCGAGGGATATCTTTTCCCTCATCTTGACTATCACGTTTGTATAATTTTAATCTTTATTTCCGCACTCTTTATTTGTGTTTTAGTTTTGGTGAACCCGCGCTTTAAATTTTAAAGGTTTTAAAAATTTTCTAAAATTCCGCTTTTTATTAGTTATATTTTTTTCGCGTTATCGCGGGGTGTCACACATGTGACATAAGAATGTCAAAGAAAACTAACTCGTGACCTCTATATGTGTCAGTTTTCATGCAATAATTAGGTGGTTTGGTTTTTAGGCGGAATATGATGCATATTATCGTTACGAAAAATAAATAAAAGAATGCAATACGTAAATTAAAATTTCTAGTGTGGCCTATCCTAAAAAAAAAATAAACATAAAACAACTTTGGAATCCACCGTTGGACCCGAGAAGCTTGTTTTGATGTTCTATCTTGATCCAAGTAGCGGGAGTGAGCATCCGGTCTCCGTCTTTAGTCTTCTCAAAATTACAATTAAAATTTACAAAATATAAACCTATTTACATTCTAAATAAAAACTGTAATTAAAAGAAATAAAAGGAGATACGAGATCTCAAAATACAACCAAGACCGTGTTCCATCATTACGGTAACACGTTCTACTAAGGCCACACTAAGTTACAACCGTTTGCAAAAATAAATAAATACGTAATTAAAAGCATTCAAAAATCAAAAACGATAAATAAAATGCATCAACTAAAATTTAAATTTATTCGTGACATAATTCCGTAATTATGTTAAATTTATCCAAACCACCAAAGACAATTAAAATTATATGACAAAACCGCTTTAGTCAAGTTAATTTTAATCCGAGATAATCCGTTACTATAAATCGTTTTAAAGTAACTTGATTTTACGTGGGTGAACCGTTTCACTATCAAGCGAGAGCATAAAACCGTTTTATGCAATAAAAGGCCGAAAAAAAAACAAAACAAATTTTTTTTTTTTTTTCGTCACTGCTGGGCGTGAACAGTACCCAGAATTTTTTTTTTTTTTTTTTTTTTAAATGCTGTAAAGCCGAGAGCATAAAAAAGCCAAAAAAAAAAAAATTATACGACTCAAAATCGTGAGCAACAAAAGATCAAAACAAAACGGTTTGATAAAACACAATTGCAATTTTAATCTAATCCGTATAGAAATCAAATTACAATTGTTACATCTTCAACATATTGCAATAATTATCGGTTAAAATTACAACATGTGAAGAATGATTGAAAACAAGAGATCGAACGATCTAACAAAAATGTGTGGCACGCAAATCAATGCAAAAACAGGAAAACAAGCCAAGAGGCCGCACGGTTCTTCCAAAAAAAAATTTTCGAGACAAAAATTTGTGTCATACGAAATTTTATGCAATCATTTTGATAGATCTCTAACATATTGCAATGAATATCGATTACAAAAACAATATGCAAAGATCAAAATGAAAACAAAACAAACAAACGACAACCAACACCGTGTAACCAAGACACGGATCCCAAGGCACAAGAAAACAAAAAAAAACGCAGCAATTAAAAATTGCCGAGAAAAAAATGGCTGCCGAGACAATTTTTTGAACAAAAATTCATCGATTCAAAATTCGTTTGATGAAAATCACATAGAAAAATTTACGTGGCCTCGCTCTGATACCACTTGTAGGGTGATATCCGTATAAGACCCTTTAAATTTAAGGATTATAACGTAAATTTAATATGTGAAACATGGTCATAAACGAAAACAACAATGAAACGATAAAGATTAAGGAATAACCTTCGGTCCTAGTGCAAAATGGCAATGAGAGATCAAAGTAGATCTCCTCCTAAACGATGCACCCAAGATTGTCCGAGAAATGCCCTTGTGCTAGAATGAATCCTCTAATTGCCTTGCAATATTGAGAGGATTGTTTTGTGAGTTTTCGTTGGATGAGAGATCCGAATTTTGAGAGGCAATTTTCTCAAAACCCTAATGTATTTTTGCAAATGACAATTAGGTTACAAAAGAGGAGAGACTCCCTCTTTGTATGGTTCGGCCGTGAGCTTTAGATGGGGAGAGTGGGCTTTCCACTTTCTCTTATTTTTAACTCATGGTACGACCCGAAATGCGCTAAATGTATATGACACGGTTTTATCATAAATCGTCATCGGTTATCGGTTATTAAAGCATCAACTAATAATACGGATTAGTTGAAACATTAATACATGTCCGACAAAGACGATATTGTATAATTATATTTATTCAATATACATTAATCAAATATAAATCGTTTATATTCAATTTTACGAATTAACTGCTTAATTCGCTTTAGCCATTATTATTTAATCCGTATTAAATAAAATATCTCAACATCACATTTTTGACTAATTAATAGTCAAATAACTCAGACTAACTGGTTAGTCAAATTTGGCATCTACATGACTGTATTTTCATACCGTCACATCTCTCAAACGTATCCTATAGGTGTGACTTTTAGGGACCAGTTGATCACCGCCATCTGTATGACAATAACGTCAAACTTATCTAGCAAGCCAACCGTTATTGATAAACGTGGACCAACTGATTATGATACAAAAGTATACCCTTTGATCCTTTTAGAGATTTATAAGTCCTTGCACTAACTGTAAAGGACACCAGCCCCAACAGATAGCTTTTTGCAAAAAAAAAAATTATCAAAATTTTCATGATGAGTTTTGCTCCAAATTGACGAACTCGAAAATTAGGGTTCATGAGTCAATAATTTGATTTTTATGTTTGTTGTTTGGTTTAATTGAATAACAAAGGCTTATCCTTTGTTGTTAATGATGGATCTTGTCTTACATGTGAACATTTTTGTCTCAAAAACCGTCTTATATTTTTGGATTTTAGGGTGTTCATGCCCAAATTTTGTTTTATCATGTGTAAAAACCAAATTTTGTTTTATCATGTCTTAAAATACTACTATCCTTTCGAGTAATATTGTACATTTTCATAAAAACGAAAATTTCACCTTCAAAATTAACCAAATTTTTGTGACATGGATGTATGTGAACATATTTTGAATTTTGCTTCTCAAACATGGTTTAATGGTATTACAAGATTATAATCTTGGTGGATATTCCTATAACACGGTTTAAGTCGAAATTTCCGTCTTAAAAATTTGACCAAAATTCTCGAAATTTCGAAGTAAACATGGTAAAATTTTGATTTTTATGCTAACAACATGGTTTACTTGTTCCATATCATTTTAACCTTTGATTATGATACATGGTTTAACTTAATATTGAAAATTTTCGTCTTAAAGTCCTCAAAATTTTGAAAATTAGTGACATACCTACCCGGATTTTGATTTCTTTTTTGTTTTTTCTTTTTAGCAAATTGTGAGTAGTATATATATATATATATATATATATATATATATATATATATATATATATATATATATATATATATATATATATATATATATCAAAACCAAAAGCATATACAAGAGGATTAGACTGTAAGAGCCTAATACAATCCGTCCCCTACCACCAGCAACAAGCCATACTCATATGACATACAAACTATCAGTAACCTGTAATACCTCATTTCTAGAGCCAGGCCTGATCTCTGCTACTAATATTTATGTCTATGCCTCTAACACACATTCCAAATTTTAACCTACTCCTTCTTTTAACTTCCTCCCTGATGATCTCAACCATCTTTGCTGGTCTAAGTAGTACAGAATTCACCCTTGCAATGTTCCTCTAGCACCAAATATTGTAGTAGCATGCAGTCCATATCAAAATATGGATCTATTTCTTTAGTTTAGCCCCTGCATCACTTCATGTGTTCATAGAGGTGATGACTGCAACCTTAAAACCACACCAGTTTTCCACTATATCCATCACCTGTTTGCTGTATAAACAATCAAAGAACAGGTGATCCTGAATCTCAGGGACCCTATCGCAAAAACAACATCTGTTATTAGGGCAGCAACCAAACTGAAATAGTTTGGTTTTGACATTAAATCCTTCATTCGGAATAAGCCATGTTATCATTGCATGTTTAGGATAGTTCAAGTTGTACCAGGCCACCTGAAACAGATGTGACTCATAATTTCACATATTTAGTAACTAAACTAGCATCGTTCCTATACTTTCTTGCATATATTAGGGTCGTTTCTATCTTAAGCTTCCTACTTTGCATATTCTATGAGGATTTATGCCCTTGGTATGGAACGAGTGCTAACCTTGTGTGTATGGAGCAAAACGGAGCTAAATTGATCGCATCTAACGACCAAACATCAAAGAGGAGACCGATACTAAAAGCCTAAGTAGATAAAACAAGTATTTGGGTAATGATGAAGGACCCCCAAGGCTCCTCAACGATCCCCACGGATCTTGCGGCAGCCAAATGAAGAAGAAGCCAAATTGACCTATGAGACGGGCGTCCCAAGCACGACCCGAGCGTCCTGAAGAAAAACTCAGGCGTCTGAAGACTCAGCCCCAGCGTCCCTAAAGCAGGACGGATGTATTCCCTTACAGCATGGGCGTCCAACAGGGGCAGGTCGAGCGTCTCCATGGAGGACTTGCAAGGCGTTAATCTTCAATTTAGGGGCTTAATCGTCATTTAAGCCCTTAGTTACCATAATACTTGTACTTAGTATAAATACTCCATTGTATTAGGAGATTATTATCAAGCAATTAGAGTAGATTAGAGATCAATTAGCTTAATTACATTTTAATCCTTCCTTAATTATTGTTCAAGAACTTTATTTTTCTTACTGGGTAATTTGAATATTATTTTGGGGATCATTGGAGAATTAACAACTCTCCATCATCAATCAAGTTTTCTTCTATTATTCTTTTCATTCTACTTTGATAATCCTAAGTTGGTACAATTTCCTTACTCTTTACTTAATCCTTGTTTAGTATTTTGCTCTTTCATCATGTTTAGGCTTGTTAATATGATTGACACCATTGTTAGCATGCTTTCCATTATCATGAGTAAGTAGTCTCATAAATAGGGTTAATGGGGGATTAGGGGAATTAATAATGGGATAGATCTTTACTTAATAAGTTCATATGATTGCTTGCTTTTTGTAGTTTCAACTTATGCACATGTTATTCTTGATGAAATGACAACCTAGCATGAATCTCGTATCCAATCAACAAGACTTGTATGACATAAACTAACTCAAGGCTTGTTAGACCATGCTTATAGTTGAATAGGAAGAAATTAATTCGACTTGTAGGTGTTGTAAAGTCTTGACCGACTCGGCCCCGAGACCCAAATCTTCCTAGGAATTGCAAGATATAAACTAACTCGATTCCACTACAGCAATAACTTTCTTGGACCTATGAAACTTGTTTTTATGATCTCACCATAATCCCCTTAAGAACCCATGACATCCTAGTGCCTTTTATAAATTGTTTACATCCCCATTTACTGTACTTGCTTTCTTTTACTTGTCTAGTAGTTTTGATAACCATCTCAACCCAAACTAAATTGTGACACCCTAAGACATAGCTACTTGCAATCGATAGCTTATTTCAATACCCGTCCCTTGGGATCCGACCTTTATTTACCACTCTACTAAGGGTAGTTTGTTGAGACTATAAATATTGTTTGAGAGCGTACAACAACACACTCATCAAATGGCGCCGTTGTCGGGGACGATGTTCAATTGAGTTGTTATTTGTTATTTTTAGTTGTGTCTTTCTTTGCCTGGGGAAGAGCATTTCCTCAAGGTACTTCTCACCTTTTTCTCTTATTTTACATTACAAGATGGACCTTATAGATTGTTGTGTAGAGGACCATGCGGGTTCTACTCTTTTCAAAGACTCTTTGGAAGCATTGGAGGCCTTGGAAACAAGTGAGGCCAACGGTAAACATTGGGCATTGGAAGTAGATCTCCTTGAGGCTGCTCTATCCAATAAAAAGCTCACCTATGAGCAAGATATGAGGATAAATATCATCCTCAAAGAATCATCACAACCTATCAAGGTGGAACTAGCAATGAGGGTAGAAAGTGTGATAGAGGAGGAAAGCGTAATGGAGGTGGAAAGTATTCCCAATGAACCATCAAAGGTAGAAGTTGGAGTACACACTCCATCTTTAAAACCCCTTCCCCCTAATTTGAAGTATGCTTACCTTGACGAGTCTAATACCGAACCCGTGATTGTCAATGAAAAACTTAATGATAGTCAATTGGAAAGTTTGCTTAGTGTGTTAAGAGAACATGAAAAGGCTATAGGTTATAGTCTAGATGACCTTAAGGGAATAAGCCCCGGCTTTTGCATGCATATGATTCATTTAGAAGAAGACCATAAGCCTACCATTCAAGGCCAAATGAGACTAAATCCCAATATGGAAGAGATTGTAAAATCGGAGGTTATGAAATTAGTTGATGCGGGAATCATTTATCCTATATTGGATTCCTAGTGGGTTAGCCCCGTTCAAGTGGTACCCAAGAAAGAATGTACCACGGTGGTGAAAAATATTAAGAATGAGCTAATACCTATAAGGAAGATCACCGGTTGGCGAATGTGTATTGATTAACATAAGTTGAATTCCGCAACAAGAAAGGATCATTTGCCTCTTCCATTCATCGATCAAATGCTTGAGTGGCTTGCCTCTAAAAAAATTTTATGCTACCTTGACGGGTATTCGGGATTCTTCCAAATTCCGATACACCCGGGTGACCAACACAAAACCACCTTCACATGCCCTTGCGGTACATTTGCCTATAGGAGAATGCCCTTTGGGCTATGTAATGCTCCCGCCACATTTCAACGTTGTATGATTAGTGTCTTTTTCGATTACTTAGAAACCATAATGGAGGTTTTTATGGATGATTTTAGTGTCTATGGGAAATATTTCGAGTCATGCGTGCATAATTTATCTCTTGTCTTGCAAAAATGTGAAGATGTTAGCCTTGTGTTAAATTGGGAAAAGTGTCATTTCATGGTCAATGAAGGTACTGTATTGAGTCATTTGATTTCGGAAAAGGGCATTGAAGTTGATAAAGCTAAAGTTGAGGTGATAGAGAAATTACCGCCACCCGTGAATGTCAAAGGGGTGAGGAGTTTTCTCGGTCATGCGCGGTTTTACCGATGATTCATAAAGGATTTTTCAAAAATTGCAAAACCCCTCCCTCAACTTTTGCGTAAAGATGCCCAATTCCAAGTTACTCATGAGTGTGTTGAGGCTTTTGATAGGATCAAGGAAGCTCTAATTACAACACCGGTTATTCAACCGCCAAATTGGGAGTTGCCTTTTGAGATAATGTGTGATGCAAGCAATTATGCCGTTGGCGCGGTTCTTGGCCAACGGGTTGGGAAAGCTTTACATGCTATAACTATATAAGCAAGACCCTTGATGCCACATAAGTCAACTATGATACCACGGAAAAGAAACTTCTTGCTATAATGTATGCTTTGGACAAGTTTTGCTTTTACCTACTTGGATCAAAGGTGAGAGTATTCTCGGACCACCGTGCTCTTAGACATCTCTTGGTGAAGAATGAATCAAAGCCATGCTTGTTGAGGTGGATATTTTTGCTCCAAGAATTTGACTTAGAGATAAGAGACAAGAAAGGAGCCGAGAATGTAGTTGTGGATCACTTGTCAAGGATTTGGTTTCACAACAATGAAGAAGATACACCAATAATGATTCCTTTCCCGATGATGTTCTAATGGCCATCTACATACAACACCATGGTTTGCCGATTTTGCAAACTACATTATAGGAGGAATCATTCCTCTGAAATTGAACTACAATCAACGAAAGAGATTCTTGTTTGAAGTGAAGAGGTACTTTTGGGATGATCCCAATCTCTACAAAGCATGTACCACTACTACAGATACAGGCTATAACAACGGTTAAAAACCGTTGTTATATAAAAAAGCGAACGTTGTTAAAGCGTCCGTTGTAAAAGGTTTTAACAACGGTTGGTTTTCTTAAGGAACCCGTTGTTAAAACTATTAACAACGGTTTTAAGTATAAAAACCCGTTGTGGAAAGTGTGACTCAATTTTGGGGGGAAAGTTATAACAACGAGTTGTAATATACAAAACCGTTGTTATAACTAAAGACAACGGGTTGTTTCTTAATAACCGTTGTTGTTTGTTTTTAAAAAATAAAAAAAAATTAAATATTACTAGATGAATGCATAATTACGGCCCGTTATAATTCCGATGCATGCATTATTACTGCCATCCCTGTGCATATGAATGGACAATATGGAATGAGAAGGGTTATAATAAGATTTGAAGCAGCAGAGAGAGATATGATGATGATTATGGCACAACTTCCTAACATATATATTAATTAAAAAACAACTCAAACAACACATTACTTAGTATAAATACATGCATTATCTCAACTAACATTCCATTATCTCACTATATATCTCCAAACCCTAACTGCTAAAACAAACTCCAAATAAACCTTAATTAATCTTTCAAACAAACTCCAAACTTCATCAACAAAATGAATGATATCATCCTTAAGACTCTTACTATGATCGAGAACAACAACAGTTTCATCCGCCGGTTGCTCCACATTGAGGACAGTTTCAGGAGCTACCTTGTGGATGCTCGATCCGTACTGAAGGACGCCAAAAAAGATGGCTTGACAGAGCAGCAGCAGTTGCAGCTATATGACGATATAGAAACTACTGAACGGAACCTCCAAATAGCTAAGGAGGAGAGGACAGATATCATAGAAGAGAATAAGACTCTCTATGAAAATATAAGAATTGCATTTTTATTAATGTAATTTTTTTTTTAATTTATGTGTATATATATATATATATATATATATATATATATAAATTAAGTTTATCATGCATTCCTCTCTATCATCTTGCTTCTTCTTTGTTTTATTTTATTTAATTTGTTTTACTAGCTAATTAAGCGAATAATACTTAGAGAAATAACATAATGATCGATAAAAACACATACATGCAAGTGCAATAATTAGAAAAAGAAAATAATGACGATGAAAGATGATGAAATCAACAGTGACGGCGAGATTTACCTGATAATTAGAGAAAGTAAGAGACGATGAAATCAACAGTGACGGCGAGAAGATAAAGCGACGATGAGAAAGAGAGAAAGAGACGATGAGAAAGTGTGTGTTTTGTGTTTGTGTTTGTCTGTGTTTGTGTTAAGGTTTGTGTTTTGTGGCTGTAGCTGATCTTTGTTTGTGTGGTTTATAGTATGGAAAGTATTGACAACGGTTGTTAAACAAAAACCGTTGTTAAAACGTTTTCACAACGGTTGTAAAACAACAACCGTTGTTAAATAACTTTTAACAACGGGTTTCAAAAATAACCGTTGTGATTACTTTTCACTAACTTGGCGTCAAATTATTAACAACGGTTGTGCATGTTTGACCCGTTGTTAAAAATTATAACAACGGTTATATAACCATACCCGTTCTAATTAATTTTAGTAAAATTCGCGCCATACATTCTACAACGTCTATTGTGATTTTCGTGAATAAGCGTTGTTAAAGAGGCATTGTAGATGCCTGGATTTCTAGTAGTGTACTGATGGTCTTTACCGCAAGTGTGTGCCACAATGGAAAGTTCAAGGAGTTTTGAAAGGTTGTCACTTATCCCCTTATGGAGGACATCATGGATCAAGAAGAACGGTTGCAAAAGTTCTACAATCGGGCTTCTATTGGCCTACCACGTTTGAAGATGATAGAGAATTCATCCTTCATTGTGATCCTTGCCAAAGGATCGAGAACATATCTTGGAGAATTGAGATGCCACAACGAGGTATATTGGAAGTTGAAATCTTTGATGTATGGGGAATTGATTACCAAGGTCCCTTTGTAATATCTCAAGGCAAAAAGTACACTCTAGTTGCCGTTAATTACGTGTCAAAGTGGGTAGAAGCAATTGCTACTCCAACCGATGATGCAAAGACGGTAACCAAGCTCTTAAAGAAAGTGATCTTCCCAAGGTTTGGAGTTCCTAGAGCCATTATTAGTGATGGTGGAAGACACTTCCATGAAAACAAACTCGCATTTCTCTTAACAAAATATGGTGTTCAACATAGAACCGGCTTGAGATATCATCCTCAAACAAGCGGTCAAGTTGAAGATTCCAATAGACAGATCAAGCAAATTCTTCAGAAAGTTGTTAACAAGACTCGTAAGGATTGGAGTATGAAACTTCATGACACTCTTTGGGCTTATAGGACAGCCTATAAGACACCCATAGGAGCTTCACCTTACAAATTAGTCTATGGAAGGGATTGTCACTTGCCACTTGAATTGGAGTACAAAGCCTTTTGGGCAATTAAAGTTCTCAATCTTGATCTCAAGCTAAGTAGAGAAAAGAGGATCTTGCAAATTGAAGAGTTGGAAGAATTTCGACTTCAATTATATGAGAATGCAAAGATCTACAAAGAACGCACCAAATTGGTTCATGATAAGAGAGTCAGGCAAAAAGCATTGCACAAAGGAGACAAGGTCCTTCTATTTAACTCTCGATATCTGCTCTTTCCGAAAAGTTGAATTCATGATGGACGGGTCCCTTTGTGATCACACATTTTTGGAAATATGGAGATTTTGAGATAATGTCCAAAGATGGAAATCGATTCACAGTCAATGAACAACTGATCAAACCTTATTATGAAGGAGCTTTCGTAGGAGAAGTTGAGGCCATCCGCCTTAAGCCTCTCCCACCATGATCAAGCATCAAAACGGAGGAGAGTTTGGTGGAGTCCTCCCTAAATCACCACTTGTAAATATACTAACTTACTTTATTTCACTTTAACTTCATTGCATTGCATTTTAATTCCTTGTTTAAGCATAATTTTTGACATAAGAGCAAGTGAAGGAGGGTTACTTATCGAGTTTGATGTGTCAAGGATATAAAATTCAAGTGTGGGGAAGCTTTTGCCTAGGCTAAGAGAGAGACTATGTCACTCAATGAAGGAAGAATAAGCTATAGAAGAGCTAAAAAGAGGATCCCCACGAGTTGGCCTCGACACGTGGGAGCTGGAGCCAAAAAGATTGAAAGTTTTTTTGTTGGAGTAATATTCGGCCGTCCTAGTATCAGGACGGACGTCTCGAATATACAGGATGGGTGTACCACCCCTAGGGACGCACATCCCTATCTGTTTGTCCAAGAAATTTTTTTATCCTTTTACAAAATTCGGGCGCCCCATGAACCAGGACGGGCGTCCCAGTACTCGAGACGGGCGGACCGGCCTCAGGACGCGCATCCCCCTCTACATATACCAAATTTTCCTGAAGCAAGAAACGCCCGGCTCCCCCAACGAACTGCCCGTCTCCTTCCTGTGCCGCTCTTCTATTGGCTACAAACTTTCTTTCTTTTCCTAATTTCCACCACACATATCAAGCCATATCAACTCATCTCACTTAGTAAACCCAAATCCCCCTCACAAATACACAAAATCACCCCATCTCATCTCCAAACAAACAAATTAACCTCTCTAAACTTGAACTCACCCAATATAGGGTTTTCCACAAAGCAAAGAGATCTAATTTGGAAGGTTTGATTTCACTCTCACTCAATCACAATCAAAGTCCTTTAACTCAAACCAAATTGAGAACACAAAGAAGATTCATGACAAGGGAACAAAGGAGAACAAGGGTCATTGGGAATTCTTCTACCTCACATCTTAACACAAGGAGAAGAGAAAATGAAGAAATTATTGATCTTTAAAGACTCGATCGGTTCCCCATATCGAGTTTGTTAATGATGCACAAAGAGTTGTTTTCCACCGACTATTGGGTAAGAACATCCTTCCAACTAAGTTTGTTTGTCATGATACATTAAAAAAGCAGGGGATTTATCATCAAATTGAAGCATTGTTAGACTTATTCGGACTCTCTACCATGTTTCACATGCATGAGATTATATAAAAATCACTTGTGCTTGAATTTCTAAGCTTCCTAAAAATTTCCACTCTTAACAACACCATATGCATAGAATTCCGGTTAGAAAATGTCACAAGAATGATGACATCAGTTGAGTTTGCGGACATTTTGGGCTTAGATGTATCAACCTCTCGATCATACAAGCCTAGAAACTATAGTGTGGAACCTCTTTGGAGAGCCCTAACAGGCCGTGACTTGATAAAGATTAAAGATTGTTCGGATTCCTTCACCCAAAACCCCATTATTCGATTCACTTACCGTTTTATCACGAGCACCCTACTTCCTCGACGTGACCCGACCATTGTTAGAGCTCGATCTTACCTTCATGGAATCATAGTTGCAAATCCAAGGTAAAAGTGGCTACCATTTCAATGCTCCTTTGGTACTACTTTAAAGATGGGCACGGTTTCGGAACGGATGTGACAATGGGATGAAGCATATTGTGAATGGAGGCTTAATAATAAGGATTGCAAAATGGTTTAACCCAAACTTTAACAATGATAATTCTTATGTCCATCTTCCGGGCAACACTAGGCTTAATGAATGCCTTCTTTTCAAACAACATCATTGGATAGCCTATGAAGGCTATGAAAGGAAAATCAAATGGCTAACAAAGGGAAGTGACCTACTAATCCTTCCAATTGATGGTTTGATAAGATTTTCACCAAGGATAGGGCCCCATTCCCGTCTACCTTCCTACCTAGTGCCCGGAAACACAAGACAAGAGAACCAAACCCCACCCCCTACTCAACGACAACAAGAGAATGAGCACAAGAATGAAGGGGAAAAGATCACTATTCCTTCATAGCCCTTCCTTTAACAACCCTACAACCACCCTAACCCGTTCATTCTCCCCAACGATGACTTTGCTACGGGTCTACTTCAAGCGATGCACCGACAACAATATGATGATAGGGTGGATGCCTACTATACTCTATATCCTAGTTTCCATCAAATGGCCCGCCAAGGGCGGATTAATGAAGAAAGTGTAATTCCCTCTTGGGCTCAAGTTGACATACTCTTTCCGAAATCAGCCCATGGGAATGATGGAGCAAGTAGCAACGGTGAGGGAATGATGGAGCAAGGTGAATAGTGAAGGGGATGTAGCAACGAGTGATGAGGGATTGGGGAGAGTGAGATGATGGGAGATCAACACGGGTCCTTTACGAGCGCATTTTGTCCTCACTCATGCGCATGGAGGTGAATAGTGAAGGGGATGAATTTAGTACATTCAATCCCTTTGGAGTCATTTAAGCCTATCACTTTGGACGTCTTCAATTACCGTGGGGTGTTACAGTCACCCCCACTTGAAGAACGCAACGAGTCTAAGAGCAAATTGGAGTGATGAGCTTGGAGGAGATGATGATGATAAGTGAAGATTTTGTCTTTGGCTTGGTGGAGAGGTCAAGAGGCACCCACGCTTAACTTTGAGTTCTTGGATGACCATAAAAGAAAGTGAGCTATTTTTCTTTCTTATGTGAGCTTTTTCTTCCTCTCTCATCTCTTTGTCAAAATTTGATTTATATTATAATTTGGTTTAAATAGTTATTGTTGTTTTGGCGTTTTGCCTAGTGAAGTGTCCTAGCAACACCAAAGGACTTTTTTTCCACCTTAGCCACATCAAGGTGATGACAATTTTTGTTCCCACTAGAAAAATACAAAACGATAATTTGCATAGCATTGCATGCATGGCCTTGTGGCCAAACTTCCCCCATAAATTTAACTAGTTTGGGGAAGTTTAGTCACAAGCATCCCGAGCTAATGTAAATTAGCTCTCCAAACAATAGAAAGCATGCATCATTTAGAATAGTTTAGCTAGCATAATTTTTTAATATATTCCATGTAGTATGCATTTAGTGTAGATTCATGCATTTCATGTCATTGCATTTGCACAATTTCTTATCGTTTTGTCCATTGACGATAATATCCATACTAAGTGTGGGGATGAGGAATTCTAACATTTAACTTTTTAACATCTAACCTCTAACTTATTTAAAAAAAAATTCAAAAACATGTTCCTTTCCTTTGTAATGTAGAAATGTACATATCGTTTGTTTGTTTGTGTGTCACTCTTATCGTATTGGGTCGACTACGCCACATTCGAGGCATGAAGGACATAAAAGACCGCATGGTATGATGTTTCCAAATCTCCTTCCTCCTTTTATATGTTAATGACATTGTGGCTATATTTTGATTGATGCGGTATAAACCTTTGTGTTATTAGGAGTTGCATTTAGTTTATATGACATATTAGTTGATAGAAGTATATGCATTAGAGTTGTATATATGTTAGTTGCATCATGGCATGTAGATTGCATTTTAGAATTTTTTTTGTGAAAATGTCTATTTGGGAAGCTTGACAAGTGTATATAAGGCCTTTGTAGAAAACCCTCAAGACACCCTAGGATGTGTCATACTTGTATCTTTTGACCCATGGACTAAGGCCTAGTCAAGAGTGCCTTGTGGTGTGATAACTCCTTGGATACCGTTTATTCCAAGGTGACCCTTGATGCCATGCAACCGTCCTTACACTTATATCATCATATTTTGTCAACAAAAAGGGAATGGGCACAAAAAAATGTCTAATTGAGTTGAAGTTATCAATGTCAAAAAAAAAGTTTGCAATTGCATCAAATGAAATGAGGAGCAAAAATAGACTTCTATGCTTATAATAGAAGTACCCTTTGAAAAATGTTCAAAGAAATGCAAAAAGTTGAGAATGCCAAACATAAACAAATGGCATAATGTTCTTAATCGTCAAATGCTACAAAAATAGGGGAAAAATAAACCCAAAATCAAACCACCATCATGAAACTCATGTACTTTGAAACTCTTTTATCCATTGGTGATCCTATTTTGTTGCATGGTGGAGAGAGGACGACCCTTCTTCTTGTCTAGGCAAGAGAGAGAATTCAGCGATTCTACAGTGTTTTCTATCACCATAGGGACTTGGCTCTTGACAAAAGTATTTAGCAATTGTAAACAAAGGCAACCTAGTTTAACACAACTTGGAGGTGACTTGTTTGTATCCTCTTAGGCTTAGTAACTAGGAGAACTAATACCTATGGTGGAATGTGTGCCCTTGAATTGCTTCCCTTGTAGGTGATTTCCGCCACTTAGATGAGGAAAGTGGTTATTGTTTTTTGTATATGCATCCCTTACTTGCTTTTATGTACTTAAATGTTTGGATGAATCACCATTTTGGCAAGCCTCACCTTGCCTTGCAAGAAGGCATCTTACCTTATAGATGTCTTGTTGTGAGTTGAAGGGGCGGAGTGAGACCCGCTAATAGTATCACATCAGCTAGTAGTATTAACAAAGGTCATATTTTAGTCACCTCTTTACTCGGGACGAGCAAAGGTTCGGTTTGGGGATATTTGATGTGACTCATAATTGCACACATTTAGTCCCCGAACTAACCTCGTTCCTATGCTTTCTTCCATGTATTAAGGTCATTTCTATCTTAGGCTTCCTACTTTGCATATTCTATGAGAATTTGTGCCTTGGTAGGGAAGGAGCGCTAACCTTGTGTGTATGGAGCAAAACAAAGCTAACTTGATCGCATCTAACGACCAAGCATCAAAGAGGAGATCGATACTAAAGGCCTAAGTAGATAAAACAAGTATTTAGGTAACGATGAAGGACCCCCAAGGCTCCTTAATGATCCCCAGAGATCTTGAGGCAGCCAAATGAAGATGAAGCCAAATTGACCTATGAGACGGGCGTCCCAAGCACGGACCGAGCGTCCTGAAGAACAAGACGTGTGTCCTAAGACTCAGCCCGAGTGTCCCAGAAACAGGACGAGCGTACTCCTTTATAACATGGGCGTTCAACAGAGGCAGGTCGAGCATCTCCATGGAGGATTTGCAAGGCATTTATCTTCATTTTAGGGCCTTTGATGTCATTTAAGCCCTTAGTTACCCTAATACTTATACTTAGTATAAATACTCCATTGTATTAGGAGATTATTAGCAAGCCATTAGAATAAATTAGAGATCAATTAGCTTAATTACATTTTAATCATTCCTTAATTATTGTTCAAGAATTTTAGATTTCTTATTAGGTAATTTGACGATTATTTTGGGGATTATTGGAGAATGGACAACTCTCCATGATCAATCAAGTTTTCTTATATTATTCTTTAGATTCTACTTTGATCATCCTAAGTTGGTACAATTTCCTTACTCTTTACTTAATCCTTATTTAGTATTTTGCTCTTCATCATGTTCAGGCTTGTTAATATGAGCGACACCAATGTTAGCATGCTTTCCATGATCATGAGTGAGTAGTCTCCTAACTATGGTTAATGGGGGGTAGGAGAATTAATCACTGGATAGATCTTTACTTAATAAGTTCATATGATTGCTTGCTTGTTGTAGTTTTAACTTATGCACATGTTAAACTTGATGAAATGCTTGATTTACAACCTAGCATAAATTTCTTATCCATTCAATAAGACTTGTAAGACATAAACTAACTCAAGTCTTGTTAGACCATACATATAGTTAAATAGGAAGAAATTAAGTCGACTTGTAGGTGTTGTAAAGTCTTGACCGACTCGGCTCCGAGACCCAAATCTTCCTAGGAATTGTAAGATACAAACTAACTCGATTCCACTACAACAATAACTTACTTGAACCTATGAAACTTGTTTATATGATCTCACCATGATTTCCTTAAGAACCCATGACACTGTATTGCCTTTTATCAATTGTTTACATCCCCATTTACTTTACTTGCTTTCTTTTACTTATCTAGTAGTTTTGACAACCATCTCAACCCAAACTAAATTATGACACCCTAAGACATAGCTACTTGCAATCGATAGCTTATTTTAATACCCGTCCCTTCTGATCCGATCTTTACTTAGCACTATACTAAGGGTAGTTTGTTTAGACTATAAATATTATTTGAGAGCGTACAATAACAAACTCATCAGAAACCAATCCTGCCTATGTTGTTTAGGCCTTAGCCATTCTTAACCATCTTTGATGGAGTATCCTTTTGTGCAGGCAATCCATTTATTGTTGTGATAGCTAGACCTCATCATTTCCTTGACTTTACAAATACTCTTCCAATACCAGGCAGTATCAGTAGGAGGAGTATAGTTGACCCAATCATCCTGCTTGAGATATATATGACTTATCCACCTTATCCAGAGCCTATCTACTTTGCCATACACCCAATCAACTAGTTTAGCCACAATAGCTATGTTCCAGATTTCTGCTCTCTTAATACCCAGCCCTCCTTCTACTTTTGGAAAACTGACTTTGTCCCAAGCAACCAAATGAACTCTTTGGTAATCAGAGCTGCCATATGTGGACATAGGCCACCTACAACCAAGCCAATCCATGGACGTGCAACAGTCGGAAAGCCGCGCTCGGTGGCCTAGAAATGCTTTTGACCGGATCGCTTTAGATCGGTCGATTTCATCTCAATGAAGGTCTCGAAACGATGCAGAGATGTTCGAAGTCGCCACTAAGAAATTATGGGATGCTTAAAAATCATTCGAATCCACTTTATACCTAGGTCAATCAAGACAAAAAGCGTTGCTTGACATAGGTACTAAAGATAAGGAATCTTCCCTCTTTAGCATCCTATCGCTAGAATGACTCTCGTCCGCCCTGGATAAGGTCGTCCACTATTTAAAGTTTCTGAGTAAAAGGTAAGGGTACGTATTGGGAAGCCCTTTAATGGAACACCCAATACCGCCTGCCGTAGCGGCCCCTACCAATTGATCTTGGTTGGTTAAGTGTAAAAGTTAATAGAACTGTTTAAATGCATGAATGCGTATCCACGAGTTTGAACCAAACATGTGAGATTTTCTATGTCGGTTGTTTATCCAAGTATCAAGTAATTGATGTCGAGTTGGATTTAATGTTGATTTGCATGCAAGACGGAAACTAAACATGTAACACCCCGATTTATGAAGGAGCCTTTAGCAAGACATTCCCTAATAAACCGGACTGTTACCATCTCGGTTTCCCGAGGTAGTGAATAACAAATTAAACTCCAAGGCAAAATATATAATTACTTTAACTTAATTATTACAAAACCTCTTTTACATCAAATTACAAGGAACTAAAATAAATGAAAGTGAAAGTCTTCTAAATGATGATCTAGCTACTAAGTTTTCTGATCCAGTGTCTCACGCCCATCAAGCTCCCAGCCTATCTCATAAACCTGTCAAGCCTGCTCCCCAATATTTGGATCGTCACAGGTGTTCACGAATACACTGGGTCAACCATGAGGTTGAGTAGGGAATACAATGAAACAACAAAATATGATAAGCATGCTCCTCCGTCACCTCCATCTCCATCTCAACTCATATCTCATAACCCGGAACACCCAGCCATACCGATCCCGGTAGACTATATATCGACCGTAGCCGATCGCACTTGCGGTGAGGACACCAGGGCAAGTCCTGCAGAACCCGCCTGGGCCTTATCACAACATCATCTTCACCACACCACATCACCACAACATCCTCCATCTCCAATGCATATGAATGCTCAAAAGAAATTAATGCAACACAATATATATATCTTTGAACTGATCAATCATAAAATCATGCCGGTTACCAAATGTTGTGATAACATACTCAATACGACCAATTCAGTCAATCACCTTCCAGTATATGAATCATAACGTAAATCAACAGCCACGAAGCAAGTCAACGTACACAGTTTGGTCATACGAAACACAAACAAGTCAACACAATTCAACATCAACGATAATAAGTCAAGTGTATTTCCCTACCTTTTCGCAATCCAAGCACACACAAGCAATCACTTATGATCCTTCACTTATCCATCACCTACATAACATAATTATGTATAATTACCATCTACTCAGTCAATTAATCATGCACATAACCTAGACTCATCATAACTTAATAGGAATATCAATTTAAAGAACAAACACGACTTTTCCTGATTTTCCTGCTCATGGCAGACTCGGTATAAAATGAATAACTAATTCCAGAAAATTCGAATTGATGCAAGGCCAATTGAATTGGAACCACATGAGTCTTAGCTACAATTTATATCTAACGTGTTTTTCTCAAATTCCAAACTTATCAAGGGTTTTCAGACTGATTTCCAAAAACTGACAGAAACCGTCGCATAAAAAGTATTGATTCATAAAACGAGTTTGACAAATGATTCTTAAGTAAAACAAACGCCTAACTCATCTAAACTCTTTAAATTAAATATATGAAAAGGACCCAGCACCAATTCAATATCTAATTTATGTTTTAGAAGTAATCTTTCAGCCTCTACTGATTTGCGGACTTTTTAGATAGACGTTCACAAATACTTACTTCAGGAAAAACTACACGGTGAAATGCTACCAATTTTCACAGGCATAAACTAGACTTGGAATAAACATGAGTCTCTTCATTAACGTTTTGCATCCCACGGCTTTAAGACAGGTAAAACACTCAAATAACACAGACTAACGAATCTGTAAATTGCTTTAACTATTCCATTCATTTATCTCATACAATTTATAATCAAGAACCACCAAACCAATTCTAGGGTTACGAAAATTATCCCAATACTACTATAATTATGCTAATAATTGAATAAAGAGGTAATAGGATAGTCTACTTACGAAATAGGATGAGAATAGGCTGAGAAATCGCCTCGCAATTCCTCACGCGGCTCCCTTCACACACGGCTCCCTCTTCTCTCTTTTCTCTCTTTTCTCATGGTTAAAAAGAATATGGTGATAGGGAGATTAGGGTTTGGTTAGATGGGTTATACATATAGGATATGTGCTATTAAGATGATACGGGACTAGCCTAGTTAGATTAATTAAAATCCGAGTCACATAATTACCCGAGTCACAAATACACTACACGACCCAGCTGGTAACTCGGCCTAATATAATATCATATTAAAATACCGGGTATTACAGTCTACCCTCCTTAAAAGAAACTTCGTCCCGAAGTTTACCCTCTCTACCAACCAACGCAAACGAATTATGAAACGCATATACAAAAGTATGTAAGGCACCCACCAAATTGAATATTAAACGCAGTATTACATTCCACCTCCTTAAAATAAACTTCGTCCCCGAAGTTTAACCATAACAGAAACACATCATGTAACACTCCAACATAACCCACACAACGCATAACCAATATAGCCAAACTGAGAAATCACACATGAAAGTATAAAGATTTTATAATCCTACCCTCCTTAACATGGTTACGTCCACGTAACCTTCATTATTATAACAAAAGTTCTCAAACTACTGCTAACAACTGAAAGAGGATAAAAGATTCACAACTCACGTTCAAGTTAACTAATCCCTACTAAAGACAATCAATATACAAGCTCTCTCAAGGAAGCTACGATTACTCTTTGCTCTGACACATCGCCACGGATCGGAGCAAAAGCCATGTTGAATAACTTAAGACATTTCAGTATTAATCTAAACACTCTTCATATCAATCAATACATGCAATAACATTCACAGGATCTGCTTGTCAATCTAATTTATACATTACTACTCAGGTTACAAAGATGAAGATGCTTAGGTGCTCACATATGGTTCATGTCAAATAGCATATTTTCCAAGAAATATTGGTCGAATGACGAATGACGAATGCACATTGATTGGCAAATTTTACAAGCTTATTGGTCGAGTCAGTCAAGCGAGTAAACAGCGATATTGGAAAGTTAACATACAATACTATCATACATAAAATTTCATTCTTGGTGTTAAATATATTTAAACTGCACCCAACACCATGACATAAAAGATTAAATGTATTTAACTACACCAATTTTACAAATATTCATTACATATCATGCTAATATCAACATACCATGTTAACACACAACTCACTTAAATCACCACATTACATTTCCCGTTTTGACATTCGTAACTAACCACAACCCACTAATTCACTACATGAACGAACAACATGACTAAATTAACCCACTATTTGTGACTCCGTTCTAGCTTCATTCCCCCAGACTAGCAAATATCATGAAATCATACAACCATACACTGGCTGGAAATCTCATTCCGAATTTATACTCACACGACAAAATTTAACTTCATTTTCAAAACTTTTACTTTCATACTGGACGGTGAATAACTTTCTTAACATAAATCTTATAACAGAGCCGTCCATAGAATCCATTTAACTCAAAATCAGATAAACTTAACTCAATTCCTTCAAACAATACAAGCTTAGATGTCGACTCATATTTCGTAATTTACAGGTTCATCTTATTCATTTCAGTCTTATCTTTACTAATGAACGACTATTACCTCAACATCAGGATTTTAGTTGCACTTCTTTACTCAGTTATATTCACGGCTAACACGACTACAACATTTAATCGGAGACCTTTTAGATAGTACACATTCCCTGGTGACGTCTCAGCAAAGCATACGATTCGTACCATGATGTAAAGCAAGTAACTACAAATTAACTGTGTTCAATCAAAATTTTACCTCTTTATTACAGATCTATTTATCACGGGTTGCATGGTCACACAAAAGTATAAGTACCAACTCAATCACATGTTAAATTTTAAAACGATTTATCACGTCATAAGAACTAGACAAGAGTCTAACCATATAGTCAATATAAGAAGATTATTAGTTTAGATCGGAGGCACATTATAAAATTCCTAGTTAAACTCCTTACGGAACCATCGACTGTGCGTCATGAGTAATTAACTTAATAATGTAGAAGTCAAACAACTGAAATTACAATTGAGTATTAATGGTTATATGATTCACAATAACAACAAAATTACTTCCATATCACACATATGTTAAACATTTTAGCAACCATACCATTCAATTGTATCCATCAACTCAGTATAATTCATTTTCAGCAAAATAAAAGATATCGCATAAACAACTTAAACATGTACATATACCATCATATAACTTGTAAAACATTATCTATGACAAAAGATTAGCAAGGTGAACAAGTTCTCTGGTTTTGCACGGTTTGAACAAATAGGCAACTCGCGGCTCAATTAAACGTAACTATAACGACTATCATTTAAACATACGCATAACATGTGAATCATCAAAGGGTTATCTCATTATAATTCATAGCGACGGTTCGAGAATATATTTCAAATATCGTAACTATATCGTAACTATATCAAACTATATTTCAAATATCGTGACAATTGCAACAATCACCTTAGCATTTCATGACAATACAACTATGAACATATCCAATAAGGAGCAACAACACTATTTTATTATCATATCATAAGTTTAGGTTCAATTGAAATAAATTAATGCAATGAAAGTAATAAGTATAACTATAGGCACACAGACTCACATAAAAGACATTAGAACTCAGATGACATCCTACATGTGTGAACATTTAGACATACTCATTACTACCATCCATGTGTAAACATTTGAACATAATTATTATAAATATCCATGCGAGTATATTAGAACAATCAAGTTAACATTTAACGCCACCAACTTTACCAAGATATGACAATATAGTTTTATATTTATATATATCCGACCACTATACAAATATGATGAACACACCAGAGATATTATAACATGCCAAGCATAAAATATGCAAACAACTGGACTCGTATAAAATATTTCACCCTCGATTAAGAATCAAATTAAGCTATTCAATTTCACTCATACTATCATGCCAACAATGTTATAAACTAAACTTTAATTTTTTTTATCACTAGTTAAGATACATAACCAATGAATATGTATGCTACTATCATCATATAAGGACACTATAATTTCACATTAATAAGGCTCATGAAATAATCGAACAACTGCATGAAAACTCAACATAGCATTCACATTTTAAAAGTTATGATTCACGTTGTAACTTCCAAAAAAATCACGAATAAATAACCGTTCAACGAAAACTTGAGTTATATTACTTTTTATAACATACAGAGAGTTAATAATTCGTGAGAAAAAGAATGAGGTCCAAAGCTCAAGAATTCAATTTTTAAAGGATTCTACAACTCAGTTGGTCCAAACAAGTATGTGACAGCAATTGGTCCGAAACTTGGGTCAGTTTGCAAAACTTACCATTTAATATAGAGACATCAAGAATTTTCGTGGCTTATCAATTTGAAAACATATGCGAATCTTCTGAACGATGGAGTTGAAATTATGCAAAAATTATTAATACAATTTAAATGAGGATTTTTACAAAATCGTTGGTCGAAACATCACTGCACAGGAACTTCCTGACCACAGCCCACTAAAATATTTATTACTCCTAATCCATATATCCTATAAGCATGAAACTAATGCCAAATGAACATTAACTCACGAGGCTATCTCTCATAAAATTTTCATTTATAGGCAATAAACAGAAAAGAAATGGCAGTAAGGTCAATTAAAGAGTAAAATCAAACAAAACGAGTTTCAGCACTAGGTCATTCTTTACTATGTTACAAGCTCTTATGAACATACTATGTATACTAACCCATCCCAACTTAAATCTCACACTTTGTACTTACGTAAAAATCTATCCCATAGAATCCCTTCGCATCTCGATCTACTCCTTACATCTAAATCACGATTGCTATGACTAGAAACAAGCAATTCAATAGTCTTTCTGATTACTATCACAATACTATACTAGCATGGCTTCGGGATCACATAACCGCATATCACTAGACATAATAGCACTATCAACACGTCATTCACATCCATCCAGATAAATATCATCAATTCGCAATTATTTTCACGCTCACGATTACCACAATCCAACACTTCATTGATTATCAATCTGAACACGAAAATTTATTTCTCATCTCCACAACATCATATGATCACGTCATCATTCATACAAAATACTTACCGTGACGTTGTCCTGCAGAATGGTTAGAATATATGGGTCTCAAGGTATACATCAACTCGATTATATCCAAGGTTTTCCTTCTAACTACCCCATTCACTCAATTTTCTCTCGGGTTACCTGGTTCAAAACTGAGAGGGCAAAAGAGCACGTATTAAGGGCGCCTTCTTAACCGCACTGTGAGCTCCTAACAGTTTATTCCCGGGGGTTCATTTTATTTAGACACATCCTACGTTCATTGGGTTCATTGGTTTAGGCCTGAGGATCGTTCGCTCTGATACCACTTTGTAACACCCCGATTTATGAAGGAGCCTTTAGCAAGACATTCCCTAATAAACCGGACTGTTACCATCTCGGTTTCCCGAGGTAGTGAATAACAAATTAAACTCCAAGGCAAAATATATAATTACTTTAACTTAATTATTACAAAACCTCTTTTACATCAAATTACAAGGAACTAAAATAAATGAAAGTGAAAGTCTTCTAAATGATGATCTAGCTACTAAGTTTTTCGATCCAGTGTCTCACGCCCATCAAGCTCCCGACCTATCTCATAAACTGTCAAGCCTGCTCCCCAATATTTGGATCGTCACAGGTGTTCACGAATACACAGGGTCAACCATGAGGTTGAGTAGGGAATACAATGAAACAACAAAATATGATATGCATGCTCCTCCGTCACCTCCATCTCCATCTCAACTCATATCTCATAACCCGGAACACCCAGCCATACCGATCCCCGGTAGACTATATATCGACCATAGCCGATCTGCCCGGCTCCTTGTTGAGGACACCAGGGCAAGTCCCGAGAACCCGCCGGGCCTTATCACAACATCATCTTCACCACACCACATCACCACAACATCCTCCATCTCCAATGCATATGAATGCTCAAAAGAAATTAATGCAACACAATATATATATCTTTGAACTGATCAATCATAAAATCATGCCGGTTACCAAATGTTGTGATAACATACTCAATACGATCAATTCAGTCAATCACCTTCCAGTATATGAATCATAACGTAAATCAACAGCCACGAAGCAAGTCAACGTTCACAGTTTGGTCATACGAAACACAAACAAGTCAACACAATTCAACATCAACGATAATAAGTCAAGTGTATTTCCCTACCTTTTCGCAATCCAAGCACACACAAGCAATCACTTATGATCCTTCACTTATCCATCACCTACATAACATAATTATGTATAATTACCATCTACTCAGTCAATTAATCATGCACATAACCTAGACTCATCATAACTTAATAGGAATATCAATTTAAAGAACAAACACGACTTTTCCTGATTTTCCTGCTCATGGCAGACTCGGTATAAAATGAATAACTAATTCCAGAAAATTCGAATTGATGCAAAGCCAATTGAATTGGAACCACATGAGTCTTAGCTACAATTTATATCTAACGTGTTTTTCTCAAATTCCAAACTTATCAAGGGTTTTCAGACTGATTTCCAAAAACTGATAGAAACCGTCGCATAAAAAGTATTGATTCATAAAACGAGTTTGACAAATGATTCTTAAGTAAAACAAACGCCTAACTCATCTAAACTCTTTAAATTAAATATATGAAAAGAACCCAGCACCAATTCAATATCTAAATTATGTTTTAGAAGTAATCTTTCAGCCTCTACTGATTTGCGGACTTTTTAGATAGACGTTCACAAATACTTTCTTCAGGAAAAACTACACGGTGAAATGCTACCAATTTTCACAGGCATAAACTAGGCTTGGAATAAACATGAGTCTCTTCATTAACTTTTTGCATCCCACGGCTTTAAGACAGGTAAAACACTCAAATAACACAGACCAACGAATCTGTAAATTGCTGTAACTATTCCATTCATTTATCTCATACAATTTATAATCAAAAACCCCCAAACCAATTCTAGGGTTACGAAAATTATCCCAATACTACTATAATTATGCTAATAATTGAATAAAGAGGTAATAGGATAGTCTATTACGAAATAGGATGAGAATAGGCTGAGAAATCGCCTCGCAATTCCTCACGCGGCTCCCTTCACACACGGCTCCCTCTTCTCTCTTTTCTCTCTTTTCTCATGGTTAAAAAGAATATGGTGATAGGGAGATTAGGGTTTGGTTAGATAGGTTATACATATAGGATATGTGCTATTAAGACGATACGGGACTAGCCTAGTTAGATTAATTAAAATCCGAGTCACATAATTACCCGAGTCACAAATACACTACACGACCCAGCTGGTAACTCGGCCTAATATAATATCATATTAAAATACCGGGTATTACAAAACATCCATTTACCAAGTTAGGTTTATGATGCTTAACATGATCCATTTGACTTAGAAAAGTGTTTTAAAATGCAAAGTGTAAAATGTAAACTCATCAATCTGATTCGTCCTTTATTCGGGTTAACTGAAGTCGAGATCGTCCTGGACGAGTGCTGAAAATGAAACAGGAGCAGTGTCAGGCAGCCATTGAGACGCGAACCAACAGGCGATCCAAGGAAGCCTGTCCAGACTTGAAATGTAGAAAGTACGAGTTGCCTTGAGTTGCGAGCCATTAGGCGACCTATGGGGCCTATCTAGATTGTTCAGAATGCTTGTGAAATTCTTTGTAAAAGGGTGTATAAAACCCGCTCTTGTTGAAAATATTGTTAAGACTGTTTTTTGTGCTAATATGAAGAACGGGACTTGGAATAATTATCATTCTCTTAATAATATTTGATGCTGGGTTCGGTTTTGCAAGCTTGACATGGATAGTTTTGTAAAGAAAAAAGGGATGAAATAATGCTTGTTATGAACTAATTATATTAAGTTCATTGCTTTGTAATTAAAGTGTTTGAAAAAGTGTTTGATATGAACTAATTATGTTAAGGTCATTGCTTTGTAATTAGTCAAAGTTTATCATTGTACTCGGGTTGAACCGACAAGGTATGTTGAACTAAGGATGATTATTTGTATATGACTAATATGGTTTTTTAAAATGTAAACAAATGAATAATAGGGCTTTTAAATGGTTGAACTGACATGGTATGTTGAACCGTCATGGTATAAGCAACCAAGGGTGAATATAATTTATGGTTTAAAATGCTTATTATAAAAATGGTTTGAAATATTTGAAATGGTAAAAACTGATGACAAATAAGAAATGAAAATAGAGGAATTGCGTAATAAATTGCTATGAGTAGAATTATATCTAGGCCGATTCAATTGTTTTGTAGGTTTGATTGATAAACTTGTAAATAAAATGATGTAAAATAATAATGATAAAGAAGTTTAGGGGAGTCGGGTCACACATGCAAATATGTAGATGCTCATGTTAAATTAGGAATATATGATATCGTTAATTATTTAGGTCTTATGACAACCACCCCTCTTCCTTATTGTCAACCATAGAACGGGTCCTAACGAGCTCTCGCTATGGCTAGGTCGGTTTACTAAAACATGCTTAGTCTAATTCAATTTCGTGCCTCTCGATTATAAAAGTGAGTTAACAAATTAATCAAAGATAGTGATCGATTAGCAAAGATTAGCAAATAAAACAAGCATGTGATAAAAACTATTAAACAATATTATATCATCCTAATTTATTATTTACAAATATTATTCATGCATGGCTTCCCTATTCCCTAGACAAAAAGGACAACTAACTCATGTTGGAAATTAAACTAATAACATATGAATTAATAAACATGATGATAACAGAAATATAACTAAATGAAATTATATGAATTATAAATATACTAGATAATGTTAACATATGAATTACTGAAATTGCTAATGATAAGAAATGTAAATGATATTGCTAGATTAAACTATACTGTTAATGACTTGAGAATGAAATATATAACAACCACAATATATAAAATGCTAATGATTATAACAAAAACTAAATGATAATGAAAATGACGAGTGATGTAACAAAGTAAAGATAATAATGAAATTACCGTCATAAGGAGAGTAGAACTTGAACAAGAAGAAATCAAATAACAACCCAAGTAAGTTGAATGGAAAGATTGTATTATAAAGAATAAATGCTTAATGGAATTGTTTATATCAAAGGAATGCTTAAAGTAAAACTAATAATTCTGAAAACTAAGAGTATTTGTGTGCTTAAGAGTGTATGAAACATGATAAAATATGGTAAAAAGATATCCCCAAATGACGGATTAAGCATGTAACACCCCCAAATACCAAGGTGTCTTACCAAAGACCACCCTAGCATGAGAGACTGTTACCATCTCGGTTGCCCGAGACTAGTATATCAAAAGTAACCATTCCAAAACATTTATTAAAGTATAAAAAGTTAACGATTATATTGTCTCAAAACCAAACCAAAAGAAATGTATACTAATCTCAATACAACTGAAATCAAAACAGCTAAACTCGTAACAGCAGAAGCTAGACTTGAAGTGATGACATCCCATCTCGTCCCCCTAGCTAAATGATGAGCCATAATTATATACATATTTATGCCTCCCCTTTATTACTTTTGAGGATACGGTTTTCGTGCTAATTTATATAATTTACATGTCTTTTATGTTAGAACGTTGATACTTCCGCCTTTTGATATTTAATGCAGGAATGATGCATTTGAGGAGGAAAGGAATGCAATGGGCATCGCGGAGTGGGCATGAAGGGATACACGAAGCGAGAATCCATAAAAATGAAGGAAGAGAAGTTAAGAAGAAAACACGAAGAAAAGAGCTTCTTATTATGAGTGCCTACTTTGAAGAGCCATATCTCCAGGTATACAACAGATTTTCAAGTGATTCCAACTGGAAGTCAAATATTATCTTCTTAGCTTTCCAACGTCGTGAAAATCGCTTGTTTTTGACAAGTAACGAAGAAATGGCGGTCGTTTGAAGTTCAGTGCGCGAAGCATGAACTTGATTCCTCGATCGAGTACACCTTGGGATTGATTGAGGAACCTCCATACTCGATCAAGTAAACTATAGGCTTGATCGAGGAACCAATTTATGCAATGTCGAGATTTGGGGTATCTGAGAATTGGTGCCTCGATCGAGTGCACTTAGGCTCGATCGAGGAGCCTTCCAGTTTCCATATTTTCCGCAATTTTCCTTAAGTCGGTTATGTACTATTATAAATACCTAAACTCGTATCCTAGTTTAATTTTGCTTTTATTTTTATAGTTTAGTATAGCTACCTTAGAAAACTCTCTCAAATACTTAGTTTAGTTTATTTATTATTCTTCCTTCCGGATCTAAACATTGTTATTTTACGGTATTGTTCTAATCTTTCAATAATTATTATTTTCAATTACTTGTTCATCTTTTATGTTCTTAATTATGCTTTCTTATATTGTTATTGTTTTTATTGTTATTAGTATGAGTAGCTAAGCCTTTAATCTAGGGTGAAAGAGAATCTAGGTTGTTAGAAAAGGGATTATTATAAATTGATTGTTAAATTGCTTTCTATTGTTGTTCAATTATTGTTTTACCTCTAATTAGTTTATTAGTGATCATAATTGATTAATTAGTATCACATAAACTAGGATTATCACCGACAGGGTTAAGACTAGTATAGGCCACGATAATTGTATTAGACCGACTTAATGATAGCGATTGCATGTTAAGTTAGATCTAAAAAGACATATTAGAATCGACTGATCATATGACTTTCAACAATATAAGTTGCTCAATCAATGAATTAAATCTTACCCTTGGATGACTACCTAGTGAACCCGAATCCCTAGACTCTTTAATATTATTGTTTATCATGTTTATTTAATTTGCTATTAGTTGTTAGAAATCAAACCATTCAAAACCCCATAACTTGTTACCTTTAAGACGGATTTAAATATAAACAAACTAGATAATCACAACCTTCCTGTGGATCCGACCCTGACTTACCGCTACCTGTTTTGTTAGTACTAAGTTAGGATTTATTTTGATTAAGGCAAACGACTGAAAATAACCCTTATCAAATTTGGCGCCGTTGCCGGGGAGGCAACAATTGTTCTGTTTGTTTCTGTTTATTTTTGTCTTTTGTTTCAGGGAACTTCAGTTCCTTGAGGCAGTTTTATCTTTTCTTGTTGTTTTCGTGTATGTCCAGGTCTAACAAATTAGAGATTATACCTTTTGATCCCGAGCCAGAAAAGACTTTTCGCTAGAGACGAAAATTTCAAAGAGAAGTAAGTCAAGTGGAAGACTTGAGTGCACTTAACTACGAGCGGTATACTTTCGCAGAAGACTCGTCCTTAGAAGTGGACACACTTATTTCTGCACCTGTGGTTTCTACAACATCAAAGATGCCGACATTGGCAAGTCACTCCGAACCCACGGTTGATTTTATTCCTAAAGGCTTCAAGCTCCCTACCGCTGATAAGAGAACTTTTGAGATCAAGCCTTCATACATAAGCCTAATAGAAAGGAATTTATTTGGAGGAAAAGCTGGAGAGGACCCCGCAAAGCACATGGAAAGGTTTGTTACTTATTGTTGTTCTATTCCTTTGACAGCTGGGGTGTCTTAAGATCAGGACAAGAAAACTTTATTTCCTTTCTCTTTGAGAGATGATGGAGCTGAGTGGTTAAGGGACTTGGATATGGAGACCGACGCAATTACCAACTGGTTTTCATTGGCTCTTGCATTTTAGAAGAGGTATTTTTCACCATAGAAAACTAATGCATTGAGAAGTCAGATTACAAGTTTTAAGCAAGGTCCTATTGGGGATTTTAATGAAGCTTGGATACGGTTCAAAATATTAGTGCGGTTCGTCCCTCACCATGGTTTTGAAATTTGGTGCCTTTGCAACCAGTTTTACAACAGGTTGTATTATGATAATAGAGCTCTACTTGATTCAGCTGCCAATGGGAGATTCCAAGATAACACTAATGATGGTAATGCTTGGAAGTTGATTGATCAGATAGCTACTCACACAGCTGAGTATGGTAACCCCAGGGGAAGTAAGAGAGGAAGTGGCACAGATAGTGTTATCGCAACACAACTAGAGGCTCTAACGATTCAAATAGCCGAATTGAAGACTACCCAGTCCTTGGGTAAGCAAGAGATGGTTCACATGGTTCAACAAGAAGTGTCCTGCGAGAGGTGTGGTATAGATGGCCACACTGCGGCCAAGTGTATGGGTACTATAGAGCAAGTTCATGCCTTCCAATCTTTCAAGCAAGGTACACCATATTCTAACTTCTTTCAAGCTCCTGAACAAGGTACCTATATTATTTCTCCAAATCGTGGTAATCAGCCACAAGGAGATTATCAAAGGCCAAATCAAGGAGGTTTTGAACAATTTCAACCTCCTCCTCAAGCTCTAAGTAATGAGGTGTCAGAGTTAAAAGCTCTATTGCAACAAACTTTGATGATGCAACAAAAGCAAATGGCTCAAATCTCCGAACTTATGGCTCTTAATAAGATGTTGGATACTCAAGTTGCTCAAATGGCGGCTCAAAATCCATCAAAACAGTCCTGTCTTCCTCGTCAAGGTAAACAAGCTCATGAGCATGTAAATGCTATTTCTTTGAGGAGCGATACTACTTATAAGGGTCCGGACTTGCCCACTAATGATGATGAGGTTCCCTACTTGCATCCTAAGGGATTGGGAAATTTGGAGCTAAGTGATGATGAAAAAGAAGTGGACGAAGTTGAAACACGATCTGAGAATAAAAGCGAGAAAAATCAAAACAACGAATCTGCCAAGGTTCCTCGATCGAGTAGCATCAGGCTCGATCGAGGAACATCAGTACTCGATCGAGTGTCATCAGGGCTCGATTGAGGAACCTCCCTAGTCGATGACGTTGTTTCAAAAGTTGATTCTAAAGCGAAGGAAGCCGAGCCGATTACTATTGCACTACCTTTTCCGCATCGTCAACAAAAGTCTAAGCTGGACAAGCAGTTTGTAAGGTTTATGGTGGTAGTGAAAAATCTATAAGTGACAGTGCCATTTATTGATTTGGTAACTCAAGTCCCGGCGTATGCTAAATTTTTAAGAGAAATCTTATCAAAGAAGCGGTCTTTTGACGAAGTGGAGACAGTAGCATTTACTCAGGAGTGCGCGGTCGCATTGCAAGCTAACTCACCACCAAAGCTTAAGGATCCAGGGAGTTTTTCTATTCCTTGTCATATTGGTAGTATAGCTATTGATAGAGCCCTTTGTGATTTAGGGCCTAGTGTTAGTGTCATGCCATATTCAATATGTAAATAGTTAAATATGGGTGAACTCCGTATCACTAATATGACCTTACAAATGGCTGAGCGATCTTTAAAGAAACCTACGGGTGTCTTAGAGGATGTGCCCGTTAGAGTAGGGAAGTATTTCATTCCATTTGACTCTTTTGTTATGGATATGGCTGAGGACTCTCAAGTACCCATCATTCTCGGTAGACCATTCCTTCACACTGCAGGAGCGCTCATAGATGTTAGGGATGGTAGTCTGACACTAAGAGTTGGGAATGACACTATTAGATTTGTTCTTGATAATACTCTAAAACGTCCTCCTGATTTAAAAGCTTCTTGTCATATGATTAATGCTCTTGATCCTAGTTTTGATGATTTTCTTGCTTTATGTTTTGATAGGAATTCACCTGACGCCCCTGCTGTTACGTCATATCCATGGAGTAAGGAAGTGGATGAGATAGAGAAGCTGATTTATGGAGATGATCTTCCTCCTGAGATGGTTTACAGCTGTGATGAGACTGTCGACATAGAAGCTGAATTGGATGCTTTGGAAGCTGAGATTTTTAGAGAGGAGTCAGTTAGAGTTTTTGATGAAGCTTCTATGACAGACGAAGTGCCTTATATCCTTCCTCAAGAGGATGACCTTAAGAGTGATGAATATTGCTCTTATTTTACATTAGATTTTGAGTTTGATGAGCACGAACTTTATTTGTCATTTATTTTCTTTTGGACTATTTATTGGTGCTACTTATGCTTGTGTGTAGCACATGCGCTACTTTTTTATTTACAATTACGAGCTTTAACTTATATTGATTACGATTTGTGTGCGCATTTATTTTAAATGCAGGAAGTTGCTCGTCCAGATGGTTCCTCGATCGAGTAAGACGAGGCTCGATCGAGTAACCATGTTTTTGGGTTTATTTCGTAGCTGACTTGATGTGAAATTGCGCAGTTGATGATTTTTCCCCTATTTTTGCAGCTGATTTGGGAGAATTCTTTGCTCTTACCCAGTATTCTCTTCCCTTGTACCTTCTTTAGTTGTATTATCTATTTCTTTCCCATTCCTTTTGTTAGTTGTGTCCTTTAAGTTGCTGGATATTTTGTGTGATTGTTATGATGTAGGCGTTAAAATGAGGACACTGTGACATTTAGGTTTGGGAGAGGGTCTTTTATTATGTTGTGTGCTTTTTATATCAAAAATACATAAAAATTAAAAAATTTATAAAACACAAAAACATGTTTTTCCTTTGTTTTAAGTCGAGTCTTGGTGAATTTAATAACAATGATGTTAAATTGCATTGTTTTTGCATTTGAATCCCATATAGTTATCCATGTACATTGTTTTGACTCGTTAGCCATGAAAACAAAGCTCATAATTCAAGTCTTAACCGTATTTGACATGCCTTATGCTAATTAGATTTGACAATATTATGTTGGTAAACTACTTAAATTCTGAGGTCTATAGAGCTTCCTAGGCCAGGAAGATCAATGAACTGGTCTCATTTGTCAATTAGGCTTGAGTGTGATTTCTCCTTGTGGAATATGTAATATCAAACTATAAAAGTTTGACATTGATTTCTTGATGCTTTTATTGCTTTCATTTGACTAAGTACGTATCGATAGGCGATTCTTATCGTTCAAATAAGCCTTACATTACCTTTTGTTAGCCCGTTTGAACCCTTGTAGCCAATCTTAAATTATATCCTATGAGCTACAATCCAAGAATTTGCCTACCTTTTCGGGACAGTCGCAGTTTCTTGTTTATCGTGTTTATTTTGGTACTATGGTTGGGTTGGGACTTATTGTTGTCATGTGGGTATAGCAAGATCATTATTTAGCAATTGTGTTATATCCTTGTGTTGGAAAACAAATATATGAAGCTAAAGAAAAAGAAAAAGAAAAAGAAGAAAAAAAAAGAGAGAGAAAAAAAAATCGAAAAATAGAAAAAGAGAAAAGAAAAGAAAAGAGATTGCTTCATTTGGTTTTGTCAAGGATCAAAGGATGGTTGTTAGAGTCTAATGCATAATTTATTAGCTCTCATACGTTGTAAAGTTGAGATCATTTCTCTAAGTTGGGTTCATCTGATATTTTAAGATTTAGTTTTGGTTATTGGTGCGACTACCGTCTTAGCTCCACATATCCATAACGTGCTTTAGCACAAACCATTTCTATCTCTTTAACCTATTTGTCACCCTTATTGTCCTTGATACATGTACTTTTGTTTACATATGGTGCTTGCATATTAGTTGGGGAAATCTCTATCACATTAGATTGCATGCATGTTTCATAAGTCGAGTGAGTGCTTCTACTTCTTTCTATCTTACATATAACTCATCCTATATACTTATGAGTGCATGAGTGAAATCCGCGAGAATCCAACTAATTTGTCTTGCAAGATCGAAAGGTATTTAGCATTTGTCTATAGTATGGTGATTTGAGATTTTAGCTACGTTTTCTTTTTCCCGTACCTTTTAATATATTTTATTGGTACACTTTGGTCATTACTTTATTACAGATATGGATAGCTTGGGATTTGTATGTGCATTAAACATTAGCTCTGAGTTGTTTATTCGTCATTTGTATGATTGCCTTTTGTATTATGTGTTGCTTTGCTTGAGGACAAGAAAAGAGATGGTTTGGGGGGGGGGGGGGAGTCATGAGTCATATATATATACATATTTATGCCTTGCCTTAATTAGTTTTGATACGATTTTCGTGCTAATTTATATGATTTACATGCCTTTATGTTAGAACGTTGATACTTCCGCCTTTTGATGTTTAATGCATGAATGATGCATTTGAGGAGCAAAGGAATGAAATGGGCATCACAGAGTGGGCAAGAAGGGATACACGAAGCATGGCACGAGAATCCATAAGAATGAAGGAAGAGAAGTTAAGAAGAAAACACAAAGAAAAGAGCAACTTATTACTAGTGCCTACTTTGAAGAGCCATATCTCGAGTTCTACAACATATTTTCAAGTGATTCTAACTGGAGGTGAAATCTTATCTTCTTAGCTTTCCAACTTCGTGAAAATCTCTTGTCCATACTCTTTAAAAAACCCAAAATCCCTCTACTGTAGCTGTAACAGTAACTTTGGTACTTTCTGACTATTCTGCCCTTCTCTTTTTCCGTCTTAATCCCGTATCCCCTCCACTCAGTTCCTCTTTTGTTTCTATCTCCATCACCATTTTCGCACCTTCGTCTCTGCGTGTGGTTACTTCCATTTTCCTATTTATTTTTCTAATTTCTGTAGATTAGCTTCTTCCTGCCTTTTATTCTTACTATTACTTTCACCCTCTTTTTCTTCTCCTCTTTCCTAAACCTAGCCAGGCTATTCACCATGCCGCCTGATACGAATGCATAACAGGTAAGTTTCCCGGATATTTTTCTGATTTGATATCCGATATGTTATCTACTGAGTTAGATTGTTGATTGTGAGTTAAAGTGGATTATTAGTTGTTAGTTTTAGTTGTTAGTTAAAGTGGATAATTCTATAGTATTAATTGATTGCATGCAATTATTTGCCCCTTTTTAAAGGTTTATATTTATTATTAAATTGATTGATCACTTGGATTTCGGCCAATTTAAATTATTCTGAGTTTTTTTCGTGCTTTGCTTTGAATGATTATTGAATGTGAGGTCATTGAGTTTTAGAGGTTTAGATTGATTGCATGCAATAAATTGGGCAAGTTGAAATTCCTGGGGTTATTTTGGGGCTTCGTACCAATCACCTGTCTGCAACTCAACAGTTACTTGAGGGTTTGAGGGTCAGGCTGGAAAGTGGTTGCTTATCTGTTTATAATATATTTCAGCTGCTATACTTTATTTATTACAATATTTGCTTAACTTCTCATTGTGTAGAGTGCCCGACATGAACGAGAAGAAGAGGAAGTTGTTGGAGAGGGGACTCTCAGGCATGCACTCCAATTATTTGAAGATCAGTTTTGGTCTCCGTTGTTTCTGCATTATAATCAGATTGCTCCAAAGTGGTAGATATGGTTCCCTGTATATCTTCTTACCATGGTAAACTAGATGCTGGTTTTTTTGTGTAAATATATTAGGCAATAGGGGCGTCTAATGAGCAAATCGATGTGTTCAATGAAGTAAGGTATTTTCTGCTTTGAAAACCACGCAGTGGAGCAGTTTAACATTTATATTAGATTGAAATTTAAAGCCATGTAATTTAGAAAGCCTACTTATTGACATGACTTATAGTGGTCTTTACTCCCTGGCTCGAGAAAGCGTAGGTTAGTTGACGAGGCCTCGCCAATGTTTTCGTACACAACATACACATAAAAGCTATTACATAAGAAGGCTACCACGTGAAATTATACATAGAGTTTAACTAAAGACCTGTGTACAATTAGAGTAATAGTTAAACAAGAAAACGGTAGAAAACTGGTAAAGCGGATGTAGCCAGGGAGTGACTGGTTGTTGTTAGTTGCAAATTTGTGGTTCTTAGATTGATTGAAGTGCCTCTTTTCTATTTTTTTGTTGCCTCTTGTTTTTTTCGGATTATTTTAGTGTTTGTTGATGTATGTTCGCTTTACATTTTAATGTCACTGTGCTTCAAGTGTTTCACATAAAGGAGGCATAATAATTAATACCATTTATGTTTTATAGGTGTTTATGGTTTAGTGGAGGTTGGTTTCAACCTGTACCGCAACACCTCCTAACAAGGGTAGGTCAAAGAGCTGCGATATTTGGAGGCCGCGAACGGTCATGTGCATTACGATCGACCCAGCCCCAGTGCCCCCTCCTCCCTCCCTGTGATGTTGTGTGCATTCCGATTTCCGTTTTTTACCGAGTTAGTATTGGGGCCTCCATATACATGAATTAAGCTTGAATTGTTTGTGGGTATACCAATGTTAGTGTGTATTGCGAACATGCTGTGTGTTTACAGTCACTGCAAGAGCGCTATACCCAAGCAAGTTAAGGGTAAACGTTGGTGGTCGTATACTGAACTCCTCTGAAGCTAACTATAGTGCAGGTTTGTCTCTCCCACCTCTGGGATTTCTCGCATTCTTACCAGGTGCCCTTTGCCTTAGAAAATTAATGATTATTGTGAGTACAAAGCAATATAAAACTCAAATCAATTTCAAGGATTTTCACGTCAATTTCACGAATACCCGAGAATTTGAGTATCGGGTTACCGTCAGGTCTCTACCTTAGTAACACCATTACTGCTACTAAAAGGGCAGCCTGGTGCACGATGGCGTCCCCGCTAGGCGAGGGTCCGGGAAAGGGTCCCACCACAAGGGTGTAATTGGGGCAAGCCTTCCCTTGCCATTTTGGCAAGAGGCCGCTCCAAGGACTTGAATCCGTGACCTCACGGCCACAAAGCAACACCTTAATTGGTGCGCCAAGGCTCCCCTTCAACACCATTACTGCTACTATCGAGAGAAAAATATGTAAAAGGGTTTGCTTCTAAAAGATCTGTTTTATTTACGTAAGCCTTTTCCGTTTGAGATTGTATTTTATTTATTTGATGGTTTAATGGTATTTTGGGGTTATACTGGTGCCTGTTTTTAGGGGCTAAAACCTGCTTTTGATATGTTGGTTCAAGTGTTGATATTCAAGTTAGTGTTTGGAATTTGGATTGTTGACTTTTGAATAGTTGTCCAATATGCAAAGTTTATCAATTCTACCTTATAGAAAGATTAAATTCTGAAAAGATTAAATTTAAGACCAATTAAGTAAAAAGCTGGTGGAATGATCATTCTTTTAGTTTTTCCTGAATATTTACGCTGTCGTCCGTGCAACTTTTTACAAAGGCCTAACAATTAGAGAGTCCCAAGAAATGTGCAAACAATTCTTGTGCTTGCATGTACTCCCATATGGTATAGATGGTAATATGGTATTTGTGGCTATGAATTCAGGGTGAACTTCCCTCAATGAGTGAGATGTTGAATGCATCTGTTGATGATGCTATTGAACGTAATGGCTGGTAAGCATCTGTATTGTGCTATAAATTGATCTTAATGGTGCATTCAGTTTCTTAAAATATATTGTTTCGTCATTCATGGAAGGCCGTTTTCGATAGCCTAACCACTTTTAGCGAAGATGGTCTGGCTAATCTAGAAATGTGTTTTTTCAGTCCGATTTGGGCCGCCTGGGTTTTCAGAATTCCCGGATTTTGAGAGCCTTGCCTGGTAATTAATTAAATGCTATCTCAATCGTCTGTGTGTGATGACTTTCTACTCTGTTAAGCCGACGATATCTCCACCTTCCTCCGCCACCTCTCCCGTCGTTCTCGTGCACCCCCTTCTACTTCTTCGCCTTCACTTTTCCCCTTTCTGTGCATTCCCCTACTGTCATAGGGACCCATGCAAAGCGATAACAACAACAATAGCAACAACGATTTACGAGATGAACAATAATAATGATAACTCACCACTTACCTGTTCCTTCATCTCCTCTATTTCATCCGACCGCGGTTTTCGGGGTCGAACCAGATCATCTCCTCAGCAACTGGTGATTACTTCCCTATCAGCGGTGGGTCCCATTTCTCATCCAACATTGACTGTGCTGATTACTGTGATTATGAAAGCGAGGTTCTAAATACAATAATTCCTTTCTCATGTTGTTGCCCTTTCCTTTTCTTTTATTGCTCCTTTTAGATAATTTCTTACAAGTGGCGGAGTGTGGAATATGTAGTATGGTTTGGAAGGCGCGGCGACAGATGAGCAACTGAGTCTGTCGCGAAATCAGTCAAATAGGACTACAGCTGCTGAAGTTTATAATTTGTCCGAAAAGGTTAGCTCACTCACTATTGCTGGTTGCATCCTAGCCAGGAATTCAAGTTAGACACAAATTATAGGATAAGACCGTCTTACCGTGTTAGGCGGTCATTTCATAGGCTGATCACACTTTAAGACCTGTTTACTCAATAATATTGCTAAATAGTACTTGTTTATGTGAACAGAGGAGGAGCAGAATTAATGAGAAGATGAAAGCAATGCAGAATCTTATTCCCAATTCTAACAAGGTAATTTTCGGCCATTAATTTAAACTTCTTGAACATATTAGAATTAATAGAGTTTACTTTGTTAGAGATGTTTTGAAATTGAGTATTTGATGAACTATTTAGATTAATTTGTCACGCTATGAATATTTCATCTTTTGTTTCAGAATTTATTATTTTTGTACGAGTCAATACCGATAAGGTGTCAATGTTGGATGAAGCCATTGCATATTTGAAGCAACTCCAATTGCAGGTGCGTCAATGTTGGATGAAGCCATTGGATATTTGAAGCAGCTCCAATTGCAGGTTCAGGTATGTAGAATGTGCTCTTGAGGATCTTGTTGTATAATTAGAGCCATGGCCACATAGAGGTATGGAGTTCAATATGGAAATTTAGTATAGTTTTTCAAATTCGTGAGATTTATGTGATACTCTTTGTCCTTGTACTTAGTTATATTGCCCATCTTAAATCAATTTATTTCAATTTTCATTTCCTCTCCTTTTCCCGATTGATTCTTATTTTTCCCGATTTATTCTTATACTTGTTTCTCTGGGGCATCCTTAAAAGAAATCAACCCGACAAGGGTATGTTAGTTTTTAATTTAATTGTGTTATTTCGAATTTTTGTTATAAAATAATTGAGGTGTATGAGCTGCTGATTTTGGTTATTGCCATTTGATTTATTTTGCTCCATTTGGTACGATTTAATTTCTTTATTAACTTAATTTCCTGTTTTAATTTTATACTGAGTATTTTGTATCTATGGTATTAACTATGGTGGATAATACTTGTGCATAATGAATACGCATGAAGAGGAAGAGGGATGATAGAATTAATGTTGTTCTTGACAAAGCTCTAACATGTATGCACAAGATATAAAAGGTCGACCATTTTTATTGTTTTTTTTAAAAACTTATTGCAAATGTTAAACTTACTGTGTCTACGCAACTTTTGATACCAATTGTTTCTTCATTTCTCGTAATTTTAACAAATGTTGGATAATTTGTGGGTGTTCTCTTGCATAAGGATTTAATTTTCTTGCTGATTGACTTTAATCTTTGATTGTGATGGTAAATTTTGCTTTTGATTTTGCTTTAGTTGTGATGGTAGACTTAGGCCATAGTTAAGGATTTAAGTGCTCTGTACAACAACACTTTTCATTCGGCTTAAGTTACTATTGATGTAGTCTTAGCTTTAGTTGTTGATTTATAAGTTTTTGTTACCAGTTTATGTTCATTCAACGATTGTTTAACGCCTTTATTTTCACCTTTCAAATTTGTGAACTTGTGTTGTTTCTCGCCTAATTCAATACCATTGTGCTGATAAATCAATGCAATTTTCGCTTTTGTTTAAAAAACCTCAAACTTTTGGCTATTTCGATGCCACTGCCCTGGTTTATATATAGAGAAAGAAATGCCAAATTTTGGCTCACTACCATGAAGACTAATGAAGTGCTAGCCCATGCAGTTGATTAAAGAAGGCGTGCTGATTTCTGGTTTACGCATCAAAACCACAACCATCTTTTAATGTTTTTCCCTATTTATGGATCAGACTCTAGAGAGTAGAGACGATGATCGAAGAGGCGTGTATAATTAACTAGATATACAAAACATGTTTTCTTAACTACGGCTAAGTTTCCTTCTTTTTGCTGGTTGATTGGGAGAATGAAAAACTACCTCACATGGATGACGAGTTACAAAGCTATATGTGAATTGTTAAACTGTGATCAATAAGCATTTTTTGCACTATTGAGTATGCAGAGCTTTCTATGACCAGACAATGAACTTGAATGTTTATTATGTCGTTGACCCGACAATGAACTTGAATGTTTATTATCTTGTTGATAGACCAACAATTAAGGAAAGAACCGTGTTCAAGTGTCCCTTTAGAAGGTAGAAGAACTGAATAATTCATTCGTTAGTGCTCTCTTTTTCTAATACACTCCCCACCGTCGATCTTCCCTGTGTTTAGTGTTTTCCCTGTCGCGGGGTTAATTGCCACGATACGAGTACCCTGTTCCATTATGCTTCATTCGGTGGTGGGCCAATGAGGTCGATGCTTTGATTTCAACAAAATTGCTAAAGTTTGCAACATGGAGTATATTGCGTTTTGGTGTGGGTTTTTATAAATACTAAACCCTAACTCTGTCACTTTTTTTCATGTTTCCACTTTCTTATTTTCCTTTCCTTTTCTTTATGTTTTTTTACTTAACTGGATGCTCTTTAATATGGGTAGCTTATATTGTTTGTGATACCGCTGATATTGCCGAGAGGTTGGAAAACTGAGAGTATTTGTTGGGATTATGAATTGGGGTTGTGTTATTTTGATGTGGGTGGTTTAATTTGTGGATAAAAGTTTCATATTTATGCTCATCATTGGTTTTTTTTTTTAAAAGGTGAGTGTCATGTTGTTGATGCCCATAGCTATATTCGGCTAACTAATTATTGGGTTTAAAGATTGTTCAATTTGTAGAAGCTTGGTATTTCGGCATGTGAAATCGTGAAGTTGGTCAATGAACCGTAAATGAATAAAGATTATCAGCAAGAACTTTACTTGGCGCTAGGCTCCTAGCTGCTAGCGCTTTTAGGAGAGATTCAATTGATTGTCTGATGAGACTCTTTTAAAATCTGATGACATCTAAATTATTTTATTCAACTTGAATAGATGCCATATTCCAATAGATATGCATGAGGTTGTCTCTAACTGAATGTTGAGCTAGCCACTACCATTTCATCAGAAACAGCTTTGTTGATACGGAACTATATGAATCAGTTTTTCGCTTCATCTTGATCTTTATTAAGAAAATAAAGGCTCTTTAATGTTAGTATGCTTACTGATTCATGTTATTTATCACGTTTCTTTTTGTTCTAACATATCCATTCCTTGATATGTAAATTAACACTCACATTTATGCTACCATGGGATCGCCAAGCGTAAAGTACCCATCGGTACCTGGAAAACATTTCTTGTATTACTCAGACAGATTATCACAAAGTATTCTAATCTGCAAACCAGCCAGCTAAATTAATGATAAATTTCACTTCTGGCCAATGCTTAGGCAGTTTTACCTCCGGTATAATAGCATGTTGAATTCAGAATTTTAGCTATATTTGATAATTAATTTAGAAGCCCTACAATCTATAAAGTTTAGCTAAAGTATTTGATAATCTATTGAGAAGTTAAGGTTATATTTGATATGTCGAATTCTGAACGACCTGTATCCCTTATGTACTGTTATTTTATCTTGCAGGTTACCACATCGGGAGCTTATATCCAAGGAGCACTCTTGAGAACCATATCACTCATACAGAAAATTCATGTTCGAAAGGTATGTGAGTAAGCACGGAGGTAGTGCACAATGGAAAAAACTGTATCTCTGTGCATTCTGAAAACCATATTTTTGTACTAACTTTCTAAGTTTGTTTATTAATTCCTTGAGAGCTTAGATAAACCTATAACGTAAACGGTGATTAGGAAGTACCTACCATGGTAATGCTTCCTTAAACTCGAAATTGAGTTCCATGTTGGGAAGCTTGTTGAACAGGTGCTAGAATGTTGCATAGAGAGTTACCCCTTAACATGTGTGATTTCTTTGAAGACTAAGCTTACTCGGAAAGTGAGACTAGCAAAAGCAATTGTGCTTTTAATATTTCACTAATAGTTACCCCTTAGACATGTATGTGATTTCTCTGAAGACTAAGTTTACTCGGAAAGTGAGAAGCGATTGATTAGGTTTTGAGTTTGTTTAAGGTTTAGAGCCGAGAAAACCAACCGCGGCTCGACTAAATTAAAACAAACCCTTAATAATAATGACCAGAATCACCCCACCTCAACTCACCCTTACCGCCAAATACTTGAGTCCCCGGGCATCGAGTTTTCTGGTTGAGCGCAAACCCAAAAAAAGTTAAATCTAAGGATGTAGAGGTTTTTAGTGCCATGTGGTTCTACCTTCCTTGAATATGGATTAAATTTTATGGTGGAAACTAGAAGAAAATCATGTGGTCATAATTTCCATCTCTCTTATTGTTTTACATATAGAGTAGTTCGTATGCTTTATAGAATTGTAGATAGCATAAATGACTGTGCTGCTTTAACTGGCGACTTCACAAACGCATGTAATGCATATACGTCCTCCATTTCATCTTTGTTTAGCATAGTTTAATGCCCACATGCCACAACTTCTATTTTCTAATTGTATACTTGTCTGATTGTTAACAAATAAGAGTATAAATCTGTTTAGCTTTAAATGGTCATATAAGTTGGCTTTTGGACTAGGTAGCCACTGCCTGTCAGTGTCCGCAGTACAATAGTTTTTTTGTTAAGCTTAGAAAATGTACTATAATTATATGGCAGATGCCACTTACTCAAGGCATTGGTTGTATATTGATATCTATGAATCATTGATACTTTCTGCAGGGCAACAAAGGAGCCATTTGCTTACTTATAGGAGTCACTTTGTGACTTCAAAGAGATACTTTGTGGCTTCAAACAGATTAATCACGGGTGATATAAGCATTGTTTATTTACTTTGTTGGGCTGCAAATTGTGTTTTAATCTCAATAAGTCATATGAGTTGGTTGTAATTTAGAGTAGAAAATAGGGTAATTGGGTATATATTGATATAGTATCGAGATTCACATGTACTATTTTATAATATAAGCAGCGAGATTCACATGGACCGGCCTAATAACCAGCTTGCCGGTTTAGTAATAGCTACCCACAAGTGGCGATTTAGTTCCACCTTGTAGCGCGATTATTTTTGTCGTCTTTTCACAACTATCCACCCTAATATTTTGCAAGCCATCACGCTTCTAAACATCCTCCCCAGTTTGTGTAATCACTGCTATGTTTAACTCACCATTTCAAATACATTACCAATCGCGTCTTTTTCCTAATCTTATACAGAATAATTCCTAAATATTGGCGCATACTGTTTCACCAAATTGGGGCACCGCGCCCGATAGGGCGCGGTGCAACAACTAGTTTATGACAAGTAACGAAGAAATGGCGGCCGTTTGAAGTTCAATGCGCGAAGCAGGAACTTGGTTCCTCGATCGAGTACACCTTGGGATTGATCGAGGAACCTCTATACTCGATCGAGTACAGTATAGGCTCAATCGAGGAACCAATTTATGCAATGTCGAGAGTTGGTGTATCTGAGAATTGGTGCCTCGATCGAGTGCACTTAGGCTCGATCGAGGAACCTTCCAATTTCCATAATTTCCGCAATTTTCCTTAAGTCGGCTATGTACTATTATAAATACCTAAACTCGTATCCTTGGTTAATTATGCTTTTATTTTCATAGTTTATATATCTACTATAGAAAACTCTCTCAAATACTTATTTTAGTTTATTTATTATTCTCCCTTTATGGATCTAAACATTGCTATTTTACGGTATTGTTCTAATCTTTCAATAATTATTATTTCAATTGTTTGTTCATCTTTTAGTTCTTAATTATGCTTTCTTATATTGTTATTGTTATTAGTATGAGTAGCTAAGCCTTTAATCTAGGGTGAAAGGAGATCGAGGTTGTTAGAAAATGGATTATTATGAATTGAATGTTAAATGGCTTTGTATTGTTGTTCAATTATTGTTTTACCTCTAATTAGTTGATTAGTGATCAGAATTTATTAATTAGTATAGCATAAACTAGGATTATCACCGACAGGGTTAAGACTAATATAGGCCACGATAATTGAATTAGACCGACTTAATGATAGCGATTGCATGTTAAGTTAGATCTAAAAAGACATATTAGAATCGACTGATCATATGACTTTCAACAATATAAATTGCTCAATCAATGAATTAAATCTTACGCTTGGATGACTACCTAGTGAACCCGAATCCCTAGACTCTTTAATATTATTGTTTATCATGTTTATTTAATTTGCTATTAGTTGTTAGAAATCAAACCATTCAAAACCCCATAACTTGTTACCTTTAAGACGGATTTAAATATAAACAAACTAGATAATCACCGCCTCTCTGTAGATTCGACCCTAACTTTCCGCTAGCTATTTTGTTAGTACTAAGCTAGGATTTATTTTGATTAAGGCAAATGACTAAAAATAACCCTTATCAAATTTGGCGCCGTTGCCGGGGAGGCAACAATTGTTCTGTTTGTTTCTGTTTATTTTTGTCTTTTGTTTCAGGGAACTTCAGTTCCTTGAGGCAGTTTTATCTTTTCTTGTTGTTTTCGTGTATGTCCAGGTCTAACAAATTAGAGATTATACCTTTTGATGACGAGCCAGAAAAGACTTTTCGCTAGAGACGAAAATTTCAAAGAGAAGTAAGTCAAGTGGAAGACTTGAGTGCACTTGACTACGAGCGGTATACTTTCGCAGAAGACTCGTCCTTAGAAGTGGACACACTTATTTCTGCACCTGTGGTTTCTACAACATCAAAGATGCCAACATTGGCAAGTCACTCCGAACCCACGGTTGATTTTATTCCTAAAGGCTTCAAGCTCCCTAACGCTGATAAGAGAACTTTTGAGATCAAGCCTTCATACATAAGCCTAATAGAAAGGAATTTATTTGCAGAAAAAGCTGGAGAGGACCCCGCAAAACACATGGAAACGTTTGTTACTTATTGCTGTTTTATTCCTTTGACAGTTGAGGTGTCTCAAGATCAGGTCAAGCAAACTTTATTTCCTTTTTCTTTGAGAGATGATGTAGCTTGTGGGAAATAATCTGTATACTTCCCTTAAAATTAAGGATTATAACGAATTTATAAGATGATTACGAGTCATAAAACTAAATTGCATAAACAAAAGTAGAGAATGAAGAAACAACCTTCGGTCCTAGCAAAATCGGCCTAAGAACAATATCGCAATGATATTCACCTATCAGTTGCACCCAAGACGATATGAGATATGCCCTTTGCTTCTTGCTAGAATCGATCCCCGAATTTCTTAGTAAAAATTTAGGGTTTTTCGTTTTTGTGTTTTTTGATGAGAGGCTAGGTTAGAAAATTAGGTTAAGAAGTCATCTCCCTAATCTTCCTTTAAACCGAGTATAAGGAGTAATTAGGGTAGATTTTTTTCTACTAATTTTCGGCCCATTCACCGAAATTAAGAGGATAATTTCTCTTTTTTTTCGGTTATACCACCTACCAAAATAAGATGATTAAATCTACTTATTTTTGGTAGTTTACAAAATGTATATAAAGTGCATAATTTATAAATTGTCATTTTAATTTATTCCGTATTAATCAGTCTACTTACAACAATGACTTATGGTCGAGTTATTAATACCGGTCGATAATAATTTATTATGACAATATTGTATAATATATACTTTAACTATAAATATCGCATATTTATAATTAGCTAATTAAATATAACCGATTACATTCAATTACGAATTAACATATTAATTCGTCCAAGCTAACATTATATACATTAATTAAATATAACTTATTATATTCAATTTACTTAATTGTGATTAATTTGTATAAAACTTATATTATTTAATCAGCATTAAATAATCGTCTCATCAACACAGTGACTAACTGTTTAGTCATATAAGGCATCAATGTGATTATATTTTCATACAATCACATTTCTCAAACACATCCTTTAGGTGTGACTTTTAGGGACCAGTTGATCACCGCCATCAGTATGATAATAACGTCAAACTTTCTAGCAAGCCAACCGTTATTAGGTAATCGTTAATCAACTGATAAAATACGAAGTATACCCTTGTGAACCAATAAGAGATTTGTAAATGTTATCACACTAATTTGTGGAGGACACAAGCTCCAACAAACTCCCACTTGTCCTCACAAGTGTATGTGCGATAACCGATTCTCATATCCTAAAATTTCTCCCACTCAATGTAAAACAATTTGCAAAATCTGTATTCACAAAAGTCGTATTTTACAAGTGATCTATATCAAGAGTGTCCCCGACTAGAGAGTAACTTAACTGATAAACGAATCATCATTCGAGCATGGCCATGCATTTCAGTTACTACTCCTCGAGTGGCCCTGAGAAATAACTATACCTGATAAAGGTTGGATATTTTCCTCAACTCGAATCCTGCAGATATAAGCACAGTATGAAATGACCCAGAAAAAATCTACTTAGCCTCCGATTCGGCGGCAGACCGTGAGAAAGAAACCAAAGTCACCCAAAAACTGCCTTAATCTCAAGAGACAGTCGATAGTCAAAAGAATCGAGTCTAGGAACACAATGGATGTCCTATCCACGACCTGGCACCGAATGTTTCTAAACATTTAGGACTCCATTACGTTGTTACAAAAATTTGTCCTACGAGATATCGTTATAATCTCGCATTTGTGATCGATCAGTCAACCGTTTGACTTATGGTTCATTGAACCCACCATCAATCGACTGCACAATATAATAGCCAGAGTTATCAGCTCATATGGGTGATTACGGACCAAACAAAATATAATGTAATCCAGTTCACTTTGTGGCGTTCAATGTTGTCAGTACAATCCACATAAAAACAAAATATTATATTAAAACGATGAAGTTATAAATAGTATATGAAAAAGATAATGTATCAAATCCATAATCAACTACTACAACTGAGGAACACGTTTAATTCCCATGGAAATAACGTGCCCTTCATGCTTATCAAAATTCAACGGTTTAGTGAGAGGGTCCACGATGTTATCATCCGAAGCTATCTTGTCAATCACTATCTCTTCTTGCTCCACGTAATCACGGATCAGGTGAGCTTTCCGATGTACATGTCTAGATTTGTTGCTAGACTTTGGCTCCTTAGCATGGAAGATGGCACCTCTATTGTCACAATAGATGGTGATCGGGTCATTCGAACTAGGAACTATCGTAAGTCCTTGTAAGAATTGACGCATCCATATCCTTTCTTTGCACGCCTTCAAGCGGCATAGTACTCGGATTGGTGGTAGAATCTGCTACAACACTGTTTGGAACTCTTCCGGTGACCGGAGCACCATTAAGAGTGAAGACGAACCCGACCGAGATTTTGAATCATCTCGATCCGTTTGGAAGCTAGCATCACAGAATCGATTGCGCATAGCTTAGTATCGCCTCCATAAGTCAATACCCTATCCTTAGTCCTCTGTAGGTACTTGAGGATATTTTTACCAACTATCCAGTGTGTTTCACCTGGATTCTTTTGGTACCGACTCGTCATACTCAATGCATATGCCACGTCTGGACGTGTGCATATCATGGCATACATGATTGACCCTATTCCAGATGCGTAAGGAACACGACTCATGCGCTCAATCCCTTCAGGCGTCGTAGGTGACTGAGACTTGCTCAACTGCATTCCAGACGTCATTGGAAGGTTCCCTTTCTTGGAGTTGGTCATGCTGAACTTCTCAAGAATCTTGTCCAAATAAGACTCCTGACTAAGTGATAACGTCCGTCGTGATCTATCTCGGTAGATACGGATTCCCAAAATACGTTGTGACTCACCCAGATCTTTCATCTGGAAATGGTTCTTCAACCATCCTTTAACTGAAGATAAGAGAGGAATGTCATTCCCAATCAAGAGTATGTCATCGACATACAATATCAAGAATACAATCTTGCTCCCACTCGACTTGATATATAAGCATGGTTCCTCGACCGATCGAGTGAAACCATACTCATTTATCACCTGGTCGAAATGATGATTCCAACTCCGAGAAGCTTGCTTAAGTCCATAAATGGAACGCTTAAGCTTGCATACTGAAGCAAATCAAGGCACACTTAGTCCCATTGAGCCCGGTTTTGGACCATCTCACAATTTGAGGTCCAAGACCAAACCCGTCTAAGGAAAATGTCGAACTTTGGCCTAGGATCCTCATACCAAGGATTGGAGGATTTTTACATAATATCTTTTGTCTTAAAAGGAATTGAACCATGTGGAACAAGGTAGATAAAACCGAGTGATGGGGACATTTGCACGGTTTTATAGACTTATCAAGGGGTCGCTTTTAACCTTTCCTCTTTTGAACAAGCAAGTTCTAATACACCTTTAGAAGGCCACCAAAAGCATGAACCGGTTTTGTAAGCTTCTAAAAGGTCTATTGTGATCATAAATAAGTCAATAGAACATGCCAAAGGGAGGTTGTATCTTTAAGCTTTATGTCATTGTCTTGTGTAAGTGTGTAAGGTCTAGAGGACCGTTTTTCTTGTTGTTTTTTCGGCCCTTATGAGAGCCTTAGATCTTATTTTGTAATCAAGGGTCAAGATTGTATGGCTTGTAGTATAAAAGCCAAAGTTAGACATGAGAAAATCAGAATTTGATGAATGAACAAACACAAGTTAGAAACATTGATTTCTACTAATCTCTTTTGCTTAGTGCTTAGAGTCGGGTATTTTTCTTTGCTGTGTGCTTGAAAATTATCCTTTAGTCTTAACCTAGTGGCTTTGTGCTTGGGTTAATTCATATCCCAATCACATCCTTTACTCTATTCGATTCTAGAGTTCTGGAACCGTGGTTTAAACAGTTCTGTCGACTGTTCGATTGCAGTTTTCAGAGTTCCTGTTGAGTTTTTAGTCGTTTTTATCACGATTAAACAGTCCAAAACACCGTCCAAATTGAATCCTTTTTAATCAAAACCCGAGTCTTGAGAGTTACACTTCAAATTGGTTATCAGAGCTTTAGGTTAACACAATTCCATTGTTGTGTTAGTCTTGGGTTGGTAATCCTTCTTGTGAGTCCACAAAACCTTAACCACATCCAAAAACACAAAAAAACAACCATGAGTGAAGAAAAGCTACTTGGAATCAAAACTCAAGTAACACGACTCTCCAAGAAATGTGACTATGTGTTGAATGCCCTCAACAACTTCATCCCAACATCAACAAAGAAGAAAAGGAGCCATATCCGGATAGGAAGAGAGCAAGCTTATGGAACACAAGGGCCATGCTCGGATCCAAGGGTCCTCGACAAAAACTCAAAAGTACAAAGTCCTAGCCTTCATGATAGTTTAAATCCGAATGTGGGTCTTAACTTAGTAACATGAAGAGTAATGCATACTCAACCCCAACCCTTAGAAATGGATCAAAGACACCAAATCATTCGGTCTAGATGTACCATAAAGGGAAAGGTTTGTAATCTAATCATTGATGGGGGCAGTTGTACCAATGTAGCATCTAGTACCCTTGTCGAAAAGCTTTCCCTACCCACACAAGACCACCCATGTCCTTATAAATTGAGATGGCTCAACAAAGGAGCCGAGGTGAGGGTTGACAAGCAATGCTTGGTATCTTTTTCCATTGGTAAAAAGTATGTAGATGAGGCCCTTTGTGATGTCTTACCCATGGATGCTTGTCATCTTTTACTTGGTAGACCTTGGGAATTTGATAGGGATTCGGTACATCATGGGAGGGATAACACATAAACTTTCAAATTCGGTTCAAGAAAAATTATCCTTTCACCATTACCTCCACCTATCAAACCAACAACTCCACCATCCATGGTTGAACCGACAAGAGAGGTTTTGTTAATTGATGAGGCCGAAATGTTACGAGAATTGAAGGGTGAAGATGATATCTATGTCCTAGTGGCCAAGGACATGCTTGGAGAAAACGAGATGACCCTCCCTTTAGAAATCCGAGACCTCCTAAATAACTATGAAGATGTGTTTCCTAGCGAGCTCCCAAGTGGCTTGCCTCCCCTTAGGGGAATTGAACATCAAATCGATTTCATCCCGGGTGCTACCCTCCCCAACAAAGCCGCATATCGAAGTGACCCAAAAGCTTCTCAAGAGTTACAACAACAAATTGGGGAACTCATGAGTAAGGGTTTTGTGAGGGAGAGCCTTAGTCCTTGTGCCGTCCCGGCCTTGCTCGTGCCAAAAAAAGATGGGTCTTGGAGAATGTGTACCGATAGTAGAGCCATTAACAACATCACCATTAAGTATAGATTTCCTATACCTAGACTTGATGACATTCTAGATGAACTTAGTGGAGCTCAAGTGTTCTCAAAGATAGATTTGAGGCAAGGGTACCATCAAGTAAGGATCAAGGAAGGGGATGAGTGGAAAACGGCTTTCAAGACTAAGTATGGGTTATATGAATGGCTTGTGATGCCATTCGGTCTCTCTAATGCACCTAGTACATTCATGAGGCTCATGACCGATGTAACACCCCGCGCCTTTCTTATATTTTAAATAAACTTTTAAGTAATTTTTATTAAATAATTATTATTTAAAGCTTATTTTCATAAAATATCATCTTAGCCGTGTAACGGTAATAATAGTGTAGATTTTAATAATATTATTCTCCGACTCGAGTTATAGTAGACTTGGGACGAAAATTCTAGTGGATACCGACTCATTTTGAGTTATTGGGCTTAACTTGACTCATGGGCCTTTTTCCCCCTCTTTTCTCTACACAAAACCTTAACTAAACCCTCACAACTTCATCTCCCTCACTTCTAATTTCTGAAATTTCCCAACAACCACATCACCATTGTTGAACCTTCCCTTACTAACCCTAAAATCACCATATCTCACTCAATTCTTCACCAATCTCGTTCCTTTTCGCGCCATTCTCTTCCTTTCCTCATTTCCCTTCTTTCTAAGTAAGAAAGTTGCCATCTTTTCCTCTATTTCGAAATTCTCATCTTACAAGGATGTGGATTCTTGACTTAATACCTTTGTTTTTGTGTTTAGGGGAGAACTTGGACAACCCGGAGGAGGATAGCTACATCATTGACGAGTCTTTAGAAGATTGAAGTGCAAAAAGGTAACGGTGATGGGTTACTCGACTTTTATGTTAAAATTGTGTGAATTGTGTAGTATTAGACTCACATGGATGTTAAATTTGATGTCTTTCATGCCCTTTGGTGATTTGGTGTTGTGTAGAATACTTGTATGATAATTCTCACATGTTTAATGAGTAATTTCATGCCTAGTTGCAATATGGTGAAATATGAGATTGTCTTAAAGGAATTCTCCCATAATTACATGATTAAACCTCATTTTAATGACTTATAATCCACCCCATATGGTAATTACATCTTGAAAGTGGTAATTTTCTGAGTATTCATCATGTTTAGGAAGTATGAAATGGTTAAATGAAAGATGGTTGAATTTGGAAGGCTTTAGATGAATGTTGTTGAGTTTTCGTATACAGTGATCCTCTGCCGGTGGGCCGGCAGCCGGCCTACCCAACCGGCAGCGCGTCTGTGCATTTCTGACTTATAAAAATGGAGAATTAAGCCTTTGTAATCCCCTGCCGGTGGGCCGGCAGCCGGCCTACCCAACCGGCAGCGCGTACATGAGATTTTGGTGTCTTTTATAATAGGGTGTATCCCTGCCGGTGGGCGGCACTAGGTCAACCGGCAGAGAATACACTATGTGAAATGTTGAACTTAATTTACTATAGCATGAATCCTCTGCCGGTGGGCCGGCAGCCGGTCAACCGGCAGAGAATACACATTGAATGTTTTTGACCTTGTTTCCCTTAGCTTGTATCCCCCTAGGTGGGCGGGCCAGCCACCCTACGCAGAGAATACACCCTCACCTAATTTGACATTGTTCACCATAGCATGAATCCTCGCCGGTGGGCGGCAGCCGGTGCCCACACCGGCAGAGAGTACCCGATGTTTCTCATACCTTTATACTTATGCATGCTTCACATGAATTGTTTACGTTATGTTTATGCAATCTTTTCCACTCGTATTTGTGACCCGAGTGTGACGTTTTACATTGTGAGACTACTCGACATTCCTTATTTATTTGCCCTCGGACATTGGGTCACGGTTAGGTGCCATTGTTTCCGAGTTGGGCTATTTTTCCTTCCGCCTCTTCGGACCGGGGGGTCACGGTTAGGTGACAAGGTTCCGCTTGAGGTTACTCGACTTTCGGGCACGGTTAGGTGTACCATAATTCGAGTCTTGGATACGATTTGGTATCGTTTGTCGAATCGGGTGTCGTCCATCCCGAGAGTCCGGCCAAAGGTTTAGACTAGGACCGTATTATGATCGTCGTCCTACCAAGAGGTTGGAGTCTAGAGGGTTGTCTTGTTTGAGTCTATACTTTGTAATTTGTCTTACATTTGAGTCGAGTCATTATTTGACCGTTTGACCTAATTATTCTTCTCTCATTTACGCATAACTACTCTTATTGCATTTTGTATACTAATCATGATTCTCTTGTTACCGTAAGTATTTATTCTTATGCTTGTTTGTTTAATTAAATTCCTAATTACTTGTATTTCGACATATTGTGGCCGGGAGAACCCTCGAGTTACTCCCCACCGACCGTGGCTTTCATATTTATTATGAATGACGGGTTGGTGATGAAGCTTAAGTGGGCAAGACCGTGTGAGCTAGCGAGTTCTTACCTCGGACCTTATTAGTTATTACATAATAGACTCACCTACTTTTCGAATTGATGTTAATTCGTGGGATATCTTTTCCCTAATAAATAGACTTGTGTTGTAAACTTAAACTTAACTATCTAAACTTATTTATCGTGTTGGTGATACCTCGCGTTGGACTTCATTAGAAGTCTTAAAAGTTTTAAAAATCTCGTGTTTCCGCCACGATTTACTAGTTATATTTAGTTGCCTCAACGAGGGGTGTCACGATTGGTATCGAGCATATATTGCTCCCGACGCACACACGTGTACCCCAACTTAAAATTCTTACTTGACCTTGAATAATGAATGAGAGATGGGTAGAATTAAGGACCTAAGTTGGTAGCCTTTTTGTGTATGTTTTGTGATAGGTTCTAACTTGTTTGCTCTTGTGCAAAAGATGGTACGACCAACCAATGTGGAGAATGCTATCATGCAAGCCCTCACCCAAGTGCTTGCTAATCAACAAAATGTTCAACCCGCTCCCCCTCTACATGAAGCCAACCGTCAAGGAAGCTATGCTTGGATTGCAAGCCAACTAGCAAGGAACAAGGCTAGGACCTATGGTGGTGAAGTGGATCCCGTTGCTCTCTCGGAGTGGTTTCGTGATATGGAGAAGAACTTCTCTCTCTTTGATGCCCGAGAGGAGGACAAGGTGAGATTAGCCTCTCACTTTCTTGTGAAGGAAGCCGATAGGTGGTGGACTTTGACCGGTCCTACCGCTACTCAAGATCCCAACTTTGATTGGAACCGCTTCAAGTCACTTGTGGAGACTCGCTTCTACCCTAAGGAGCTCAAACAACAAAGATTGAAGGAGTTCATGGACTTCAAGCAAGGAAAGCTATCAATTCAAGCTTACACCGACAAGTTTAATGAACTTGCCCATTATGCCTCCAAGTTCGTGAAAGATGAAGAGGATCGTGTCTACTTCTATAAGAACAAGTTGAACCCTAAGGTGGAAAGCATGGTGAGAAGAAGCTCAACTACCTTTGTGGAAGTCTATGATGATGCTATTTGGGCCGAAAGCTCTTTGAAGGCCATTGAAGAAGATTCCAAAACCCACTCCTCTTCTCATTCTTACCGTTCTAACTTTCATGGCAAGAGACCATTTGTGCCTTCTACTCCAAACTATGCCAACAAGAGGAGGTTTGTGCCAAGGATACAAGACCATGGAGGACAAGGATCAAGAGTTCAAGAACCTAGAGGACAAGCTCCCACACCAACTAATGAACTTGAGAAGGACCGTAAGTGCTACCATTGTAGACAAGCTCTACACCCTGGAGTTGGATGCTATGGCAAGCCCTTGACTTGCTTTCATTGTAAGAAGCCCGGACATCGTGTTGCCGATTGCCCCGAGAAGAAGAATGCTCCTACTTCAAATGCTAGGCCAAGAGGAACTATCTTTGTCATGAGTCGAGCCGAGGCCGCCGCTCATCCCGATATCATTACGGGTATGTTCTCAATTTTTGATCAACCTTGCCTCATTTTATTTGATACCGGCGCATCTTTATCTTTTATATCTTCCAAGTTCTCGGAAAAACTAGCTCTTGAACCAATTCCTAGTGAGGAAACTTCTATATCCTTGCCTTCCGGAGAAATATTCTCTTGCTCCCTCACTTTCTCCGACATTCCTATTTCTATTTTGGAAACCTTGTTTCCCGCTAACCTACTTCGTTTTCCCCTTGAGGAATTCGATGTGATTTTGGGTATGGATTGGTTGTCAAAGTATGATGCAAGATTCGAGTGTCGAGATCAAAAGATTTGCCTCAAGAGTCCGCTAGGCACTCGTGTGTCCTATAGAGGAGTCCGCTCCCAAGAAGGTGTGAAATTGATTTCCGCTTTGAAGTTGATGAGCATGAAGAGGAAAGGTTACCAAATATTTCTATGCGTGGTGACCTCTACCTCCCCTCCCTTACCAAAGATCGAAGAAGTGCCCGTGGTTTGTGGGTTTCCCGATGTCTTTCCCGAAGAATTGCCCGGAATCCCTCCCGAGCGTGATGTAGAATTTTCTATCGACCTTGTACCCGGAACCGGACCGATTGCTAAAGCCCCGTACCGTATGGCGCCAACCGAGTTGAAGGAGTTGAGGAAGCAACTTGATGAGATGATTGAGAAAGGATTCATTAGACCTAGTGCCTCACCTTGGGGTGCTCCCGTTCTCTTTGTGAAGGAGAAAGATGGATCCATGAGACTTTGCATTGACTACCGCGAGCTTAACCGTGTTACCATCAAGAACAAGTATCCTCTACCAAGAATTGAAGATTTGTTTGATCAACTCAAGGGTGCTTCTACCTTCTCCAAGATTGATTTGAGATCCGGTTATCATCAAATTCCCGTTCGTGAGTCCGACATCCCTAAGACCGCCTTTAGCACAAGGTATGGACACTTTGAGTTTAAGGTGATGCCCTTTGGTTTAACCAATGCCCCTTCTATCTTCATGGACCAAATGAACCGGACCTTTAGTGAGTTCTTAGACAAGTGTGTTGTGGTCTTCATTGACGATATCCTCATCTATTCCAAGACCGAAGAAGAGCATGCCGATCACCTTCGTATCATTTTGGAGATCCTTCGTCGTCAAAAGTGGTTTGCCAAATTCTCCAAGTGTGAATTTTGGTTGTCTAAGGTGTCCTTTCTAGGCCATGTTATATCTAAGGATGGTGTCATGGTAGACCCTTCGAAGATTGAAGCCGTGATTGAGTGGAAGAGTCCAACCGATGTTGGTGAGATCCGTAGTTTCTTGGGTTTGGCGGGTTATTACCGTCGCTTTGTGAAGGATTTTTCCAAGCTTGCTAGACCGATGACTCAAATTTTGAAGAAAGAGACCAAGTTTGTGTGGACCGAAGCTTGTGAAGGTGCATTCCAAGAGTTGAAGAAGAGGTTGACTACCGCTCCCGTGTTGACCTTGCCCGAGGATGGAGTTGACTTCGATGTGTTTTGTGATGCTTCTAAGATGGGTTTAGGTTGTGTTCTTATGCAAAATAGGAAGGTTGTTGCCTATGCTTCGCGACAATTGAGAGTTCATGAGGTGAACTACCCCACTCATGATTTGGAATTAGCCGCTATTGTTCATGCCTTGAAGATGTGGAGACACTATCTCATTGGAGTCCATTGCCGCATCTACACCGATCATAAGAGTTTGAGATGTATCTTCACCCAAAAGGATTTGAATATGAGACAACGACGATGGTTGGAATTGGTGAATGATTATGACGTAGAGTTGTTGTATCATGAAGGAAAGGCAAATGTGGTTGCCGACGCCCTTAGTAGGAAGTCTACTCATTCCTTGAGTGCCATTCGTGTACTCCCCGATGACCTTTGTGCCGAGTTTCGTAAGTTAAGTTTGCAACTTGTGGAGAGTGGTTTTGATTATCTTGGTGCTATGGTTGCCGAGCCCGTCCTTCACCGTGAGATTCTAGATAGCCTTGTGGACGATGCTACCTTTAAAAGTTTTCAAGCCAAGCTTCTTGAAGGGAAAGCTAAGGATTGTGCGATTGATGCTAAAGGTTACCTTCGTTACCGAGGACGCATGTACGTACCCGATGCCGTTGATTTGAGGAAGAGAGTTCTTGATGAAGCTCATCTTTCCCCTTATTCGATTCACCCCGGAGGAGACAAGATGTATAAAGATTTGAAGCTTCAGTTTTGGTGGCCTAACATGAAGAATGACATTGTGTCATATGTTGGAAGGTGTCTTACTTGTCAACAAGTGAAGATTGAGCATAAGAGACCCGGTGGTTTGCTACAACCGTTGGATGTTCCCTTATGGAAGTGGGAGTCCATTTCCATGGATTTTGTGATGGCTTTGCCTAAGACCGTTGGTGGAAAGGATGCCGTATGGGTTGTTGTGGATAGGTTGACCAAGTGTGCTAGGTTCATTCCTATCAAAGAGACTTGGAGTTTAGACCGTCTTGCTAGTGCTTATGTGGAAGAGATCGTTCGTTACCATGGTGTTCCTAAGGAGATCGTGTCGGATCGTGACCCGCGTTTTTGTTCAAGATTTTGGAAAGCTTTGCAAGATGCTTTGGGTAGTAAGTTGTTGATGAGTACCGCTTTTCATGCCGCTACCGATGGACAATCCTAGAGGACGATACAAACTCTAGAAGACTTGTTGCGTGCTTGTGCCCTTGATTTTCATTCTAGTTGGGAGAAGAGCTTACCTTTGGTGGAATTTTCTTACAACAATAGTTATCATGCTTCTATCAAGATGGCCCCTTATGAAGCCCTTTATGGAAGGAAATGCCGTAGTCCAATTTGTTGGGACCAAGCAAGTGATGTTCGTGATCTAGGACCCGACAAGTTAGCCGAGACGATTGATCAAGTGAAGCACATCCGTGAAAGAATGAAAGCCGCCCAAGATCGACAGAAATCTTACGCCGATGTTCGCCGTCGACCCTTGGAGTTTGAAGTTGGAGATAAGGTGTTCTTGAAAGTGTCCCCGATGAAAGGAGTGAAGAGGTTCGGAGTTAAAGGGAAGTTGAGTCCGAAGTACATTGGACCTTATGAAGTGATAAAAAGGATTGGTGCCGTGGCTTATAGATTGGATTTGCCCCCGAGTTTGGGTAAGGTTCATGATGTTTTCCACGTGTCTCAACTTAGGAAATACATTAGCGACCCTAGTCATGTGTTGCAAAATGAAATTCCCGAGCTTGAGCCTAGTCTTTCTTTCGAGGAGAGACCGATTCGTATCTTGGATAAGAAGGAGAAGAAGCTAAGGAGTAAAGTGGTGCCCTTGGTGAAGGTTTTGTGGAAGTGTGGTGATGTAGAAGAAGAGACTTGGGAGCCGGAGGCTTCCATGCGTGTCAAGTACCCTAATTTGTTTTCTTAAGGTAATACCTTTTCGTTTCAAGTTTCGAGGGCGAAACTTTTTAAAAGGAGGGATGATTGTAACACCCCGCGCCTTTCTTATATTTTAAATAAACTTTTAAGTAATTTTTATTAAATAATTATTATTTAAAGCTTATTTTCATAAAATATCATCTTAGCCGTGTAACGGTAATAATAGTGTAGATTTTAATAATATTATTCTCCGACTCGAGTTATAGTAGACTTGGGACGAAAATTCTAGTGGATACCGACTCATTTTGAGTTATTGGGCTTAACTTGACTCATGGGCCTTTTTCCCCCTCTTTTCTCTACACAAAACCTTAACTAAACCCTCACAACTTCATCTCCCTCACTTCTAATTTCTGAAATTTCCCAACAACCACATCACCATTGTTGAACCTTCCCTTACTAACCCTAAAATCACCATATCTCACTCAATTCTTCACCAATCTCGTTCCTTTTCGCGCCATTCTCTTCCTTTCCTCATTTCCCTTCTTTCTAAGTAAGAAAGTTGCCATCTTTTCCTCTATTTCGAAATTCTCATCTTACAAGGATGTGGATTCTTGACTTAATACCTTTGTTTTTGTGTTTAGGGGAGAACTTGGACAACCCGGAGGAGGATAGCTACATCATTGACGAGTCTTTAGAAGATTGAAGTGCAAAAAGGTAACGGTGATGGGTTACTCGACTTTTATGTTAAAATTGTGTGAATTGTGTAGTATTAGACTCACATGGATGTTAAATTTGATGTCTTTCATGCCCTTTGGTGATTTGGTGTTGTGTAGAATACTTGTATGATAATTCTCACATGTTTAATGAGTAATTTCATGCCTAGTTGCAATATGGTGAAATATGAGATTGTCTTAAAGGAATTCTCCCATAATTACATGATTAAACCTCATTTTAATGACTTATAATCCACCCCATATGGTAATTACATCTTGAAAGTGGTAATTTTCTGAGTATTCATCATGTTTAGGAAGTATGAAGTGGTTAAATGAAAGATGGTTGAATTTGGAAGGCTTTAGATGAATGTTGTTGAGTTTTCGTATACAGTGATCCTCTGCCGGTGGGCCGGCAGCCGGCCTACCCAACCGGCAGCGTCTGTGCATTTCGACTTATAAAAATGGAGAATTAAGCCTTTGTAATCCCCTCGGTGGGTGGCAGCGGCCTACCCAACCCAGTAAAGCGTACATGAGATTTTGGTGTCTTTTATAATAGGGTGTATCCCCTGCCGGTGGGCCGGCAGCCGGTCAACCGGCAGAGAATACACTATGTGAAATGTTGAACTTAATTTACTATAGCATGAATCCTCTGCCGGTGGGCCGGCAGCCGGTCAACCGGCAGAGAATACACATTGAATGTTTTTGACCTTGTTTCCCTTAGCTTGTATCCCTCGCCTGGTGGGCAAGGCCTGCCACCCGGCAGAGAATACACCCTCACCTAATTTGACATTGTTCACCATAGCATGAATCCTCCGCCGGGTGGGCGGGCCGGTGCCCACACCACCAGAGAGTACCGATGTTTCTCATACCTTTATACTTATGCATGCTTCACATGAATTGTTTACGTTATGTTTATGCAATCTTTTCCACTCGTATTTGTGACCCGAGTGTGACGTTTTACATTGTGAGACTACTCGACATTCCTTATTTATTTGCCCTCGGACATTGGGTCACGGTTAGGTGCCATTGTTTCCGAGTTGGGCTATTTTTCCTTCCGCCTCTTCGGACCGGGGGTCACGGTTAGGTGACAAGGTTCCGCTTGAGGTTACTCGACTTTCGGGCACGGTTAGGTGTACCATAATTCGAGTCTTGGATACGATTTGGTATCGTTTGTCGAATCGGGTGTCGTCCATCCCGAGAGTCTGGCCAGGTTTAGACTAGGACCGTATTATGATCGTCGTCCTACCAAGAGGTTGGAGTCTAGAGGGTTGTCTTGTTTGAGTCTATACTTTGTAATTTGTCTTACATTTGAGTCGAGTCATTATTTGACCGTTTGACCTAATTATTCTTCTCTCATTTACGCATAACTACTCTTATTGCATTTTGTATACTAATCATGATTCTCTTGTTACCGTAAGTATTTATTCTTATGCTTGTTTGTTTAATTAAATTCCTAATTACTTGTATTTCGACATATTGTGGCTGGGAGAACCCTGAGTTACTCCCCACTGACTGTGGCTTTCATATTTATTATGAATGACAGGTTGGTGATGAAGCTTAAGTGGGGAAGACCGTGTGAGCTAGCGAGTTCTTACCTCGGACCTTATTAGTTATTACATAATAGACTCACCTACTTTTCGAATTGATGTTAATTCGTGGGATATCTTTTCCCCAATAAATAGACTTGTGTTGTAAACTTAAACTTAATTATCTAAACTTATTTATCGTGTTGGTGATACCTCGCGTTGGACTTCATTAGAAGTCTTAAAAGTTTTAAAAATCTCGTGTTTCCGCCACGATTTACTAGTTATATTTAGTTGCCTCAACGAGGGGTGTCACAACCGAGGTACTTAGACCTTATTTAGGCCGATTTGTGGTTGTTTATTTTGATGATATCTTGGTCTATAGTCCTTCCAAGGAAGAGCATTTCAAACACTTGCAAGCACTGTTCGAAACCCTTAGAGAACACAAATTGTACGGTAAAATCGAGTAGTGTTCATTTCTACAAAGTGAAGTCCAATTCTTGGGTTTCATCATCTCCAACCAAGGCATTCTTGTTGATCAAGAGAAAGTTAAGGCAATCAAGACGTGGCCAATACCAAAGACCATCACGGATGTGAGAAGCTTCCACGGCTTAGCCTCTTTTTATAGGAGATTCATCAAAGATTTTAGCACCATCATGGCTACCATAACCGAATGTATGAAGAAGGGTGAGTTCAAATGGAGAGGATAGGCCGAGGAGTCCTTCAACACCATTAAACGATTACTTTGTGAGTCGCCTATTCTTTCCTTACCCAATTTCAATAAGCTATTTGAAGTTGAGTGCAATGCTAGTGGAGTTGGGGTAGGAGCCGTCCTTTTGCAAGAACACAAACCTATTGCCTACTTTAGTGAGAAATTGAGTGGTGCCAAGCTCAATTATTCAACATATGACAAGGAATTCTATGCCATTGTTCGAGCCCTAACCCATTGGAGCCACTACTTGAAGCCGCGGCCCTTTGTCCTCCATTCGGACCATGAGGCTCTCAAATACATCAATGGTCAACATAAGCTCAATCATAGGCATGCCAAGTGGGTAGAATTTCTACAATCCTTTAACTTTTCAAGCAAGTATATTGAAGGGAAGGACAATGTGGTAGCGGATGCTCTATCTAGGAGGTTCATTATGTTGAGTTTTATGGAGCAAAGAGTCCTTGGCTTTGAGCACATGAAGGAGTTATACCAAGAGGATCCGAATTTCAAAGAAGAATGGGAACTACTTCAAGGGGGCCAAATCAGAATCAAGAGCAAGTACTTGACTCAAAATGGGTTCTTATTTCATGGAAACCGGTTGTGCATACCAAGGGGACCTTATAGAAGTCTCTTAGTTAGGGAAGTCCACTCTAATGGTCTTGCCGGTCACTTTGGCATCCAAAAGACTTATGACATCTTGCAGGAGCAATTCTATTGGCCCAAGATGCTTGAAGATGTCCAAGATGTGATCAAAAGGTGTGCTCCTTGTGAACAATCAAAGGCCTACTTCCAAACGGGTCCTTATACCCCTCTACCCGTCCCAAATCAACCATGGGAAGATATTAGCATGGATTTCATTGTTTTATTACCAAGAACTTCAAGGGGTAATGATTCCATCATGGTGGTTGTGGACCGTTTTAGCAAAATGGCTCACTTTATTGCTTGTAAGAAGACGGAGGATGCCACTAGTGTAGCCGAGCTCTATTTTAAGGAAGTGGCCAAGCTCCATGGCATTCCCAAGTCTATTGTCTCGGATAGGGACTCAAAATTCATGAGCCATTTTTGGAGGACCTTATGGAAATTACTCAAGACTAGGTTGCTCTTTAGCACCTCCCACCACCCCCAAACCGACAGCCAAACTGAAATCACCAACAAAACATTGGGGCGGATACTAAGGTGCACCGTTACTAAGTCTTTGAAAGATTGGGATCTCAAGCTAGCTCAAGCCGAATTCGCATTTAACCGAGCTCCTTCTACCACCACGGGCAAGTCCCCATTCGAAGTAGTCTATGGTGTCAACCCAATGATGCCCACGGACTTGGCACCCATCAAGAGAAACATTATTGATTATGATGCCAAGAAAAGGGTTGAGCAAATCCTCCATATTCATGAGCAAGTCAAGAAACAAATTGAGAAGAGTAATGAGGTTCACAAAGCAAAGTCCAAAGGTTCTAGAGATCCAAGAATTTCGAGCCCGGAGATCTTGTATGGTTACATCTAAGAAAGGAGAGATCTCCCGAGAAGAGGAAGAATAAGCTCACGCCAAGGGCCGATGGTCCTTTTGAAATACTCGAGAAAATTGGACCTAATGCCTACAAACTCAACCTTCCCGGAGATTATGAAGTTCACGGCACATTCAACATTGGGGGCTTGAGTCCTTATTATGAAGAACTTAGTGATGATCATGTCGAGGATTTGAGGGCAAATCCTTTTCAAGAAGGGGAGATTGAAGCAAATCAAGGCACACTTAGTCCCATTGAGCCCGGTTTTGGACCATCTCACAATTTGAGGTCCAAGACCAAACCCGTCTAAGGAAAATGTCGAACTTTGGCCTAGGATCCTCATACCAAGGATTGGAGGATTTTTACATAATATCTTTTGTCTTAAAAGGAATTGAACCATGTGGAACAAGGTAGATAAAACCGAGTGATGGGGACATTTGCACGGTTTTATAGACTTATCAAGGAGTCGCTTTCAACCTTTCCTCTTTTGAACAAGCAAGTTCTAATACACCTTTGGAAGGCCACCAAAAGCATGAACCGGTTTTGTAAGCTTCTAAAAGGTCTATTGTGATCATAAATAAGTCAATAGAACATGCCAAAGGGAGGTTGTATCTTTAAGCTTTATGTCATTGTCTTGTGTAAGTATGTAAGGTCTAGAGGACCGTTTTTCTTGTTGTTTTTTCGGCCCTTATGAGAGCCTTAGATCTTAGTTTGTAATCAAGGTTCAAGATTGTATGGCTTGTAGTATAAAAGCCAAAGTTAGACATGAGAAAATCAGAATTTGATGAATGAACAAACACAAGTTAGAAACATTGATTTCTACTAATCTCTTTTGCTTAGTGCTTAGAGTCGGGTATTTTTCTTTGCTGTGTGCTTGAAAATTATCCTTTAGTCTTAACCTAGTGGCTTTGTGCTTGGGTTAATTCATATCCCAATCACATCCTTTACTCTATTCGATTGTAGAGTTCTGGAACCGTGGTTTAAACAGTTCTGTCGACTGTTCGATTGCAGTTTTCAGAGTTCCTGTTGAGTTTTTAGTCGTTTTTATCACGATTAAACAGTCCAAAACACCGTCCAAATTGAATCCTTTTTAATCAAAACCCGAGTCTTGAGAATTTCACTTCACATACTTTCTTAGGATGTTCGGGATCTATGAAACCTTCGGGTTGCACCATGTACAACTCTTCCTCCAAATAACCGTTTAAGAAGGCGGTTTTCACATCCATTTGCCAAATTTCATAGTCATGAAAAGCGGCAATCGCTAAGATTATCCGAATGGAACGTAGCATGACTACAGGTGCAAAAATCTCATCATAATGCAATCTGTGCACTTGAGTGAAACCTTTTGCCACTAGTCGTGCCTTATAGGTATCTGGTTGCGCGTCTACAGAACGCTTTATTTTGTAAGCCATTTGCACTGTAGAGGTTTTACCTTATTAGGTACATGAATGAGATCCCAAACGTCATTCTCATACAAGGAGTCCATCTCGGATTGCATGGCTTCGAGCCATAGCTTTTAGTCGGAACAGGCCATAGCACCTTTATAGGTAGCGGGTTCATTACTCTCTAGGAGTAAAACGTCATTCTCCTCGACCATACCAATGTATCTGTCCGGAGGATAAGAGACTCTACCCGACCTCCTAGATTCCTCAGGAATATTAACCGTGTCATCAGTTGGAGGAACAACTTCCTCCATCCGTTCCTCGGTTGTTGGTTCTGGAATCTCCGACAGCTCGAAAGTTCTATTACTTGTCTTATTCTCGAGAAATTCTTTCCCTAAGAACGTCGCACTAGCCGCAAGAAAAACTCGATGTTCGGTAGGCGAATAGAAGTAATGACCAAATGTTCCTTTTGGATAACCTATAAAGTATGTCTTGACCGATCGTGGGCCGAGCTTATCCTCGTGTCTCCACTTGACATAAGCCTCGCAGCCCCAAACCCGAATAAAGGACACGTTAGGGACCGTTCCCTTCCACATTTCATATGGAGTCTTGTCGATAGCTTTAGTCGGACTTCGGTTAAGTATAAGAGCAGCTGACAAAAGAGCAAAACCTCATAATGAATCAGGTACTACCGTGTGACTCATCATGGATCGAACCATATCAAGTAAGGTTCAATTTCTCCGTTCGGACACACCATTTAATTGAGGTGTTCTAGGTGGAGTTAACTGCAAAATGATTCCACAATCTTTAAGGTGTTGATCAAACTCATTTGAAAGATATTCACCACCCCGATCTGAACGGAGTGCTTTAACCTTTCTATCCAGTTGGTTTTCAACCCTGTTCTGGTATTCCTTGAATTTCTTAAAGGACTCACTTTTATGCTTCATTAAGTAGACATATCCGTATCTACTCAAATCGTCCGTGAAAGTGATAAAATATCTATAGCCATCTCTAGCGGTAATTGACATAGGTCCACAAACATCAGTATGTCTGAGTCCTAATAGGTCACTAGCGCGGATTCCAACACCTTTGAAGGAAATTCGAGTCATTTTGCCAATGAGACATGATTCACACGTGCCATATGTAGAAAATTCGAATGCGGGAATAGTCCCATTATTGACGAGTTTCTTTACACGTTTCTCATTTATGTGTCCCATTCGACAATGCCATAGATAGGTTTGATCTTTGTCACCAACCTTTAATTTCTTATTATTCACGTGTAATACTTCCGTGGTTTGATCTAAGATGTAAATTCCATTCATGGAAACTGCTTTGCCATAAATCATTTCATTTAAAGAGAAAATACAGCTATTATCCTTTATTAAAAATGAAAATCCGTCTTTATCAAGTACGGAAACTGAAATAATGTTCTTAGACAAACTGGGTACATAGTAACAGTTATTTAAAAATAACTCAAAACCACTGGGGAGTTGGATTACATATGTTCTCTTCGAGACAGTAGCAACTCTAGCTCCATTCCCGACTCGCAGGTCCACATCACCCTTTCCGAGAGGTGTGATGTTTCTTAGGCCGTGCAAATGATTACACAAATGAGAACCACAACCAGTATCAAGTACCCAAGTTCCGAAACTTGCATGGTTAATCTCAATCATATGAATATAAGATGACATACCAACAAGAACAACGCGGCCTGCTTTAATGTCCTCACGGTACACGGGACAGTTCCTCCTCCAATGTCCAGTCTTGTGACAATGGTGGAACTCAATGTCACCGCCCTTGCTCTTGGCCTTGCCCTGTGAGCCACTAGTCTCACCAGGCCCACTCTTACCGTTTCCTGGCTTCTTGAATTTTGGCTTACCTACAGTTAGGTCGCCTGGAGCTTTTCCCTTACCTTTACCTTTGTTGGAAATCGTGAGAACATCCTGCTTCATGCTCCCACTCAATTTTATATCCTTCTCGGTCTGTACGAGAAGTGAGTGTAGCTCATGAGGACTTTTCTTTAAGTCATTCATGTAGTAGTTCGCCCTGAAAAGGGCAAAACCATCGTGAAGAGAATGAAGCATACGGTCAATGACTATGATCTCACTGATTTTACAATCAAGTGCCGCCAATTTCTCGACATTCTCAATTATGTTAAGAATGTGTGGGCTAACCGGTTGGCCCTTTTGGAGTTTCACATCAAAGAAGCGACAGGTATGCTCATAAGTAACGATTCTCGGTGCTTTTGAGAACTCGTTAGTGAGCGTGGTGAAAATCTTGTTCGCACCTTGGGCAATGAAGCGTCTCTGCAAATTGGTTTCCATTGCAAAGATGAGTACGTTCTTTATCGCACTCGCTTCCATGACGAAATCACTATAAGCAAGTGACTCGTTAACTCCCGCATTGGGGCCTGGGTTTACCGGTATTGGCTCAGTTAAGTACTTGAGCTTACCGTCGCAATGGCAAGCATTCCGTAGTGCTTTGCCTCCCGATCCGCAAAGTTGGACCCATCATTCTTGATCGCGTGTCTTGATTCATGTTGTCCGTAAAAACTTTCAGCCAGGACTCGCGTCCAAGTGTGGCACTTGGCATTGGGATTTCGTTATTTCCAGCCATTTGTTGTAACAGTAATATAAACGTGTTCTACACTGCGAAAAGAAGAATAAATAATAAGCATGTGCATCAATTTTAATTTAAGTCTTAATGCAATACTGTTATAACGCGAAGACTCATGCATTTATACAATTGACCTTCCTCAAGAATTATATAAATGATCTCAAGACTCAATTATCTGTAAATTGATAAGCCAACCTTTTGGCTAATTCTACTGTTAGAATTCTTGGTCGATAAATTTCTGTAAATTCTATCTTTAGTCCATCATAATCACGAGAAACTCTTCGGACTATAATGTTGAGATAAACTAAGTCAACACAAACTACTTACCCAACGTAGAAGGGGTCATATTATGCCTACCGACGAAGAAGGGATTCATAGTTGTTTGCCCTTATAAAGACTAATCTCAATTTCCGTTTTAGAGGAAGATCCCATCAACTTCGTTTTAATTCATTTTAAGTGAACTAATATCTAGCATGCGAGAATGAATAAACTAAGGTGATGGCTTAATAAACATGTGATATCTGTATGTCTATGAAAACTAACATACAACCTATATGTGTCAATTTTCATGCATTTTAGTAGGTGGTTTGGTTTTAGGCGGAATATGATGCATTAACTAGCATGTGAATGAAAAGCAATAAGAACGGTAAAACGTAAAACAAAATAAAGTCCTAGTGTGGCCTATCCTATCAAAATGAACATAAATACAACTTTGGAATCCATCCAAGGACCCGAGAAGCTTGTCTTGATGTTCCATCTTGATCCATTAGCGGGAGTGAGCTCCAATCTCCATCTTTAGTCTTCTCAAAAATTACAATTTAAAAATTACATAATAAACCTATTTACATTCTAATTTCAAAACCGTAATAAATAAAGAAAACCAAAACGGAGATACGAGATTTCAAATTACATTAAAAATTATGTTCCCATCATTACGACAACATAATTTGACTAAGGTCACACTAGGTATTACAAATTACAACCGATTGCAAAAATACGTAAATAAAACCATTCAACTAAAATAAAATGCATCAACTAAAAAAAATTAAACATACAAGATATAATTCTTTAATTATGTAGATTAATTTTATCCAAACCACCTATTTAATTGATCAAATTAAGTGACAATTCCTCAATTAATCACATTAAATTTAATCTTAATTCATATTAAACTTGTAATATGAATTTAATCCATCAATATTTTAAACTTCTTTAAAATAATTAGGTATCTTAAAATTGTGAACCGTTTCACAAAAATTAATCATACATTGTAAATATAATGTATAATTAATATTGGCCAAAAACAACAAAGAAAAAAAACAGAAAAAAAAATTTTCTTCAAAAATGCTCTCGGCATAACAGGAATAAAAAACAAAAACAAGTTTTTTTTTTCTTTTTCGGCAAAACAGCAAAAAAAACAAAAACAACCCATTTTTTTTTTTCTTAAAACACGGTTTTTCTGTAAAAACCGAAACAAAACAATTTTTTTGTTTTTATAAATCTGCCCTGCGTAAACTGTAACAGAAACATGAAATTTTTTATTTTTTTTTACGGTTAAAAAAAAACAAGAACCCTAATGCCCCCCCTTTTTTTCCCTTTTGCGGCAAAAATGCCCTAAAGCAAAAATTCGATGAAGAAAATCGTTTATAGTTGCTATTAGAACATGATTAGCATATGAATTAATTAAACATGATTAACCGTATATGCCAAAAACTATATAGCAAAAACAATTTTTATATCATCAACATGACGATCCCATTTACTTTTTAACTTAATCTTCATTAAATTAAAATCTACCAATTCTTCATATGATAATTTTAACTGATTAAAACAACAATATGAAAAATAAAAATGGAAATAGATCATCAAACAAAGGGGGAAAAAACGAAAAACAGACGGCAAAAAAAAATACCTCTCGGCAAAAATTTTTTTCAGCCGATTTTTTTTTCCGAAATTCCTTTTATTGTTTACATCCAATTTTATGAAAGTCATCAAAATAAAATTCGTGGCCTTGGCTCTGATACCACTTTTGGGATATAATCTGTATACTTCCCGTAAAATTAAGGATTATAACGAATTTATAAGATGATTACGAGTCATAAAACTAAATTGCATAAACAAAAGTAGAGAATGAAGAAACAACCTTCGGTCCTAGCAAAATCGGCCTAAGAACAATATCGCAATGATATTCACATATCAGTTGCACCCAAGACGATATGAGATATGCCCTTTGCTTCTTTCTAGAATCGATCCCCGAATTTCTTAGTAAAAATTTAGGTTTTTTCGTTTTTGTGTTTTTTGATGAGAGGCTAGGTTAGAAAATTAGGTTAAGAAGTCATCTCCCTAATCTTCCTTTAAACCAAGTATAAAGAGTAATTAGGGTAGATTTTTTTCTACTAATTTTCGGCCCATTCACCGAATTTATAGGATAATTTCTCTTTTTTTCGGTTATACCACCTACCAAAATAAGATGATTAAATCTACTTATTTTTGGTAGTTTACAAAATGCATATAAAGTGCATAATTTATAAATTGTCATTTTAATTTATTCCGTATTAATCAGTCTACTTACAACAGCTTGCAGTCGAATTATTAATACCGGTCGATAATAATTTATTATGACAATATTGTATAATATATACTTTAACTATAAATATCGCATATTTATAATTAGCTAATTAAATATAACCGATTACATTTAATTACAAATTAACATATTAATTCGTCCAAGCTAACATTATATACATTAATTAAATATAACTTATTATATTCAATTTACTTAATTGATGATTAATTGTCTCGAAACTTATATTATTTAATCAAAGCATTAAATAATCGCCTCATCAACACGTGACTAACTATTTAGTCATATAAGGCATCAATGTGATTATATTTTCATACAATCACATTTCTCAAACACATCCTTTAGGTGTGACTTTTAGGGACCAGTTGATCACCGCCATCAGTATGATAATAACGTCAAACTTTCTAGCAAGCCAACCGTTATTAGGTAATCGTTAATCAACTGATAAAATACGAAGTATACCCTTGTGAACCTATAAGAGATTTATAAATGTTATCACACTAATTTGTGGAGGACACAAGCTCCAACAGCTGAGTGGTTAAGCGACTTGGATATGCAAAAGTGTGACATTGATTTCTTGATGCTTTTATTGCTTTCATTTGACTAAGTACATATGGATAGGCGATTCTTATCGTTCAAATAAGCCTTACATTACCTTTTGTTAGCCCGTTAGAACCCTTGTAGCCAATCTTAAATTACATCCTATGAGCTACAATCCAAGAATTTGCCGACCTTTTCGGGACAGTCGCAGTTTCTTGTTTATCACGTTTATTTTGGTACTATGGTTGGGTTGGGACTTATTGTTGTCATGTGGGTATAACAAGATCATTATTTAGCAATTGTGTTATATCCTTGTGTTGGAAAAGAAAAATATGAAGCTAAAGAAAAAGAAAAAGAAGAACAAAAATCGAAAAATAGAAAAAGTGAAAAGAAAAGAAAAGAGATTGCTTCATTTGGTTTTGTCAAGGATCAAAATGATGGTTGTTAGAGTCTAATGCATAATTTATTAGCTCTCATACGTTGTAAAGTTGAGATCATTTCTCTAAGTTGGGTTTATCTGATATTTTAAGATTTAGTTTTGGTTAGAGGTGCGACTACCGTCTTAGCTCCACATATCCATAACGTGCTTTAGCACAAACCATTTCTATCTCTTTAACCTATTTGTCACCCTTATTGTCCTTGATACATGTACTTTTGTTTACATATGGTGATTGCATATTAGTTGGGGAAATCTCTATCACATTAGATTGCATTCATGTTTCATAAGTCGAGTGAGAGCTTCTACTTCTTTCTATCTTACATATAACTCATCCTATATACTTATGAGTGCATGAGTGAAATCATGAGAATCCAACTAATTTGTCTTGCAAGATCGAAAGGTATTTAGCATTTGTCTATAGTATGGTGATTTGAGATTTGAGCTACGTTTTCTTTTTCCCGTACCTTTTAATATATTTTATTGGTACACTTTGGTCATTAATTTATTACAGATATGGATAGCTTGGGATTTGTATGTGCATTAAACATTAGCTCTGAGTTGTTTATTCGCCATTTGTATGATTGCCTTTTGTATTATGTGTTGCTTTGCTTGAGGACAAGCAAAGAGATGGTTTGGGGGGGGGGGGGGTCATGAGTCATATATATATACATATTTATGCCTTGCCTTAATTAGTTTTGATACGATTTTCGTGCTAATTTATATGATTTACATGCCTTTATGTTAGAACGTTGATACTTCCGCCTTTTGATGTTTAATGCATGAATGATTCATTTGAGGAGCAAAGGAATGAAATGGGCATCACGGAGTGGGCAAGAAAGGATACATGAAGCATGGCACGAGAATCCATAAGAATGAAGGAAGAGAAGTTAAGAAGAAAACACGAAGAAAAGAGCAACTTATTACTAGTGCCTACTTTGAAGAGCCATATCTCGAGTTCTACAACATATTTTCAAGTGATTCTAACTGGAGGTGAAATCTTATCTTCTTAGCTTTCCAACTTCGTGAAAATCTCTTGTTTATGACAAGTAATGAAGAAATGGCGGCCGTTTGAAGTTCAATGCGCGAAGCAGGAACTTGGTTCCTCGATCGAGTACACCTTGGGATTGATCGAGGAACCTCTATACTCGATTGTGTACAGTATAGGCTCGATCGAGGAACCAATTTATGCAATGTCGAGAGTTGGTATATCTGAGAATTGGTGCCTCAATCGAGTGCACTTAGGCTCGACCGGGGTACCTTCCAATTTCCATATTTTCCGCAATTTTCCTTAAGTCGGCTATGTACTATTATAAATACCTAAACTTGTATCCTTGGTTAATAATGCTTTTATTGTCATAGTTTATATATCTACTATAGAAAACTCTCTCAAATACTTATTTTAGTTTATTTATTATTCTACCTTCTAGATCTAAACATTGCTATTTTACGGTATTGTTCTAATCTTTCAATAATTATTATTTCAATTGTTTGTTCATCTTTTAGTTCTTAATTACGCTTTCTTATATTGTTATTGTTATTAGTATGAGTAGCTAATCTTTTAATCTAGGGTGAAAGGGGATCGAGGTTGTTAGAAAATGGATTATTATGAATTGATTGTTAAATGGCTTTGTATTGTTGTTCAATTATTGTTTTACCTCAAATTAGTTGATTAGTGATCAGAATTTATTAATTAGTATAGCATAAACTAGGATTATCACCGACAGGTTTAAGACTAATATAGGCCACGATAATTGAATTAGACCGACTTAATGATAGCGATTGCATGTTAAGTTAGATCTAAAAAGACATATTAGAATCGACTGATCATATGACTTTCAACAATATAAATTGCTCAATCAATGAATTAAATCTTACGCTTGGATGACTACCTAGTGAAACCGAATCCCTAGACTCTTTAATATTATTGTTTATCATCTTTATTTAATTTGCTATTAGTTGTTAGAAATCAAACCATTCAAAACCCCATAACTTGTTACCTTTAAGACGGATTTAAATATAAACAAACTAGATAATCACCGCCTCCCTGTAGATTCGACCCTAACTTTCCGCTAGCTATTTTGTTAGTACTAAGCTAGGATTTATTTTGATTAAGGCAAATGACTAAAAATAACCCTTATCAAATTTGGCGCCGTTGCCGGGGAGGCAACAATTGTTCTGTTTGTTTCTGTTTATTTTTGTCTTTTGTTTCAGGGAACTTCAGTTCCTTGAGGCAGTTTTATCTTTTCTTGTTGTTTTCGTGTATGTCCAGGTCTAACAAATTAGAGATTATACCTTTTGATCCCGAGCCAGAAAAGACTTTTCGCTAGAGACGAAAATTTCAAAGAGAAGTAAGTCAAGTGGAAGACTTGAGTGCACTTGACTACGAGCGGTATACTTTTGCAGAAGACTCGTCCTTAGAAGTGGACACACTTATTTCTGCACCTGTGGTTTCTACAACATCAAAGATGCCGACATTGGCAAGTCACTCCGAACCCACGGTTGATTTTATTCCTAAAGGCTTCAAGCTCCCTACCGCTGATAAGAGAACTTTTGAGATCAAGCCTTCATACATAAGCCTAATAGAAAGGAATTTATTTGCAGAAAAAGCTGGAGAGGACCCCGCAAAACACATGGAAACGTTTGTTACTTATTGCTGTTTTATTCCTTTGACAGTTGAGGTGTCTCAAGATCAGGTCAAGCAAACTTTATTTCCTTTTTCTTTGAGAGATGATGTAGCTTGTGGGAAATAATCTGTATACTTCCCTTAAAATTAAGGATTATAACGAATTTATAAGATGATTACGAGTCATAAAACTAAATTGCATAAACAAAAGTAGAGAATGAAGAAACAACCTTCGGTCCTAGCAAAATCGGCCTAAGAACAATATCGCAATGATATTCACCTATCAGTTGCACCCAAGACGATATGAGATATGCCCTTTGCTTCTTGCTAGAATCGATCCCCGAATTTCTTAGTAAAAATTTAGGGTTTTTCGTTTTTGTGTTTTTTGATGAGAGGCTAGGTTAGAAAATTAGGTTAAGAAGTCATCTCCCTAATCTTCCTTTAAACCGAGTATAAGGAGTAATTAGGGTAGATTTTTTTCTACTAATTTTCGGCCCATTCACCGAAATTAAGAGGATAATTTCTCTTTTTTTTCGGTTATACCACCTACCAAAATAAGATGATTAAATCTACTTATTTTTGGTAGTTTACAAAATGCATATAAAGTGCATAATTTATAAATTGTCATTTTAATTTATTCCGTATTAATCAGTCTACTTACAACAGCTTGCAGTCGAATTATTAATACCGGTCGATAATAATTTATTATGACAATATTGTATAATATATACTTTAACTATAAATATCGCATATTTATAATTAGCTAATTAAATATAACCGATTACATTTAATTACAAATTAACATATTAATTCGTCCAAGCTAACATTATATACATTAATTAAATATAACTTATTATATTCAATTTACGAATTGACAGTTAATTCGTCTCAGCTTATATTATTTAATCAGCATTAAATAATCGTCTCATCAACACAGTGACTAACTATTTAGTCATATAAGGCATCAATGTGATTATATTTTCATACAATCACATTTCTCAAACACATCATTTAGGTGTGACTTTTAGGGACCAGTTGATCACCGCCATCAGTATGATAATAACGTCAAACTTTCTAGCAAGCCAACCGTTATTAGGTAATCGTTAATCAACTGATAAAATACGAAGTATACCCTTGTGAACCTATAAGAGATTTATAAATGTTATCACACTAATTTGTGGAGGACACAAGCTCCAACAGCTGAGTGGTTAAGCGACTTGGATATGCAAAAGTGTGACATTGATTTCTTGATGCTTTTATTGCTTTCATTTGACTAAGTACATATGGATAGGCGATTCTTATCGTTCAAATAAGCCTTACATTACCTTTTGTTAGCCCGTTAGAACCCTTGTAGCCAATCTTAAATTACATCCTATGAGCTACAATCCAAGAATTTGCCGACCTTTTCGGGACAGTCGCAGTTTCTTGTTTATCGCGTTTATTTTGGTACTATGGTTGGGTTGGGACTTATTGTTGTCATGTGGGTATAACAAGATCATTATTTAGCAATTGTGTTATATCCTTGTGTTGGAAAAGAAAAATATGAAGCTAAAGAAAAAGAAAAAGAAGAACAAAAATCGAAAAATAGAAAAAGTGAAAAGAAAAGAAAAGAGATTGCTTCATTTGGTTTTGTCAAGGATCAAAATGATGGTTGTTAGAGTCTAATGCATAATTTATTAGCTCTCATACGTTGTAAAGTTGAGATCATTTCTCTAAGTTGGGTTTATCTGATATTTTAAGATTTAGTTTTGGTTAGAGGTGCGACTACCGTCTTAGCTCCACATATCCATAACGTGCTTTAGCACAAACCATTTCTATCTCTTTAACCTATTTGTCACCCTTATTGTCCTTGATACATGTACTTTTGTTTACATATGGTGATTGCATATTAGTTGGGGAAATCTCTATCACATTAGATTGCATTCATGTTTCATAAGTCGAGTGAGAGCTTCTACTTCTTTCTATCTTACATATAACTCATCCTATATACTTATGAGTGCATGAGTGAAATCCGCGAGAATCCAACTAATTTGTCTTGCAAGATCGAAAGGTATTTAGCATTTGTCTATAGTATGGTGATTTGAGATTTGAGCTACGTTTTCTTTTTCCCGTACCTTTTAATATATTTTATTGGTACACTTTGGTCATTACTTTATTACAGATATGGATAGCTTGGGATTTGTATGTGCATTAAACATTAGCTCTGAGTTGTTTATTCGCCATTTGTATGATTGCCTTTTGTATTATGTGTTGCTTTGCTTGAGGACAAGCAAAGAGATGGTTTGGGGGGGGGGGGGGGTCATGAGTCATATATATATACATATTTATGCCTTGCCTTAATTAGTTTTGATACGATTTTCGTGCAAATTTATATGATTTACATGCCTTTATGTTAGAACGTTGATACTTCCGCCTTTTGATGTTTAATGCATGAATGATTCATTTGAGGAGCAAAGGAATGAAATGGGCATCACGGAGTGGGCAAGAAAGGATACATGAAGCATGGCACGAGAATCCATAAGAATGAAGAAAGAGAAGTTAAGAAGAAAACACGAAGAAAAGAGCAACTTATTACTAGTGCCTACTTTGAAGAGCCATATCTCGAGTTCTACAACATATTTTCAAGTGATTCTAACTGGAGGTGAAATTTTATCTTCTTAGCTTTCCAACTTCGTGAAAATCTCTTGTTTATGACAAGTAATGAAGAAATGGCGGCCGTTTGAAGTTCAATGCGCGAAGCAGGAACTTGGTTCCTCGATCGAGTACACCTTGGGATTGATCGAGGAACCTCTATACTCGATTGTGTACAGTATAGGCTCGATCGAGGAACCAATTTATGCAATGTCGAGAGTTGGTATATCTGAGAATTGGTACCTCGATCGAGTGCACTTAGGCTCGATCGGGGTACCTTCCAATTTCCATATTTTCCGCAATTTTCCTTAAGTCGGCTATGTACTATTATAAATACCTAAACTTGTATCCTTGGTTAATAATGCTTTTATTGTCATAGTTTATATATCTACTATAGAAAACTCTCTCAAATACTTATTTTAGTTTATTTATTATTCTACCTTCTAGATCTAAACATTGCTATTTTACGGTATTGTTCTAATCTTTCAATAATTATTATTTCAATTGTTTGTTCATCTTTTAGTTCTTAATTATGCTTTCTTATATTGTTATTGTTATTAGTATGAGTAGCTAAGCTTTTAATCTAGGGTGAAAGGGGATCGAGGTTGTTAGAAAATGGATTATTATGAATTGATTGTTAAATGACTTTGTATTGTTGTTCAATTATTGTTTTAACTCTAATTAGTTGATTAGTGATCAGAATTTATTAATTAGTATAGCATAAACTAGGATTATCACCGACAGGGTTAAGACTAATATAGGCCACGATAATTGAATTAGACCGACTTAATGATAGCGATTGCATGTTAAGTTAGATCTAAAAAGACATATTAGAATCGACTGATCATATGACTTTCAACAATATAAATTGCTCAATCAATGAATTAAATCTTACGCTTGGATGACTACCTAGTGAACCCGAATCCCTAGACTCTTTAATATTATTGTTTATCATCTTTATTTAATTTGCTATTAGTTGTTAGAAATCAAACCATTCAAAACCCCATAACTTGTTACCTTTAAGACGGATTTAAATATAAACAATCTAGAGAATCACCGCCTCCCTGTAGATTCGACCCTAACTTTCTGCTAGCTATTTTGTTAGTACTAAGCTAGGATTTATTTTGATTAAGGCAAACGACTAAAAATAACCCTTATCAAATTTGGCGACGTTGCCAGGGAGGCAACAATTGTTCTGTTTGTTTCTGTTTATTTTTGTCTTTTGTTTCAGGGAACTTCAGTTCCTTGAGGCAGTTTTATCTTTTCTTGTTGTTTTCGTGTATGTCCAGGTCTAACAAATTAGAGATTATACCTTTTGATCCCGAGCCAGAAAAGACTTTTCGCTAGAGATGAAAATTTCAAAGAGAAGTAAGTCAAGTGGAAGACTTGAGTGCACTTGACTACGAGCGGTATACTTTCGCCGAAGACTCGTCCTTAGAAGTGGACACACTTATTTCTGCACCTGTGGTTTCTACAACATCAAAGATGCCGACATTGGCAAGTCACTCCGAACCCACGGTTGATTCTAGTCCTAAAGGCTTCAAGCTCCCTACCGCTGATAAGAGAACTTTTGAGATCAAGCCTTCATACATAAGCCTAATAGAAAGGAATTTATTTGGAGGAAAAGCTGGAGAGGACCCCGCAAAACACATGGAAACGTTTGTTACTTATTGCTGTTTTATTCCTTTGACAGCTGAGGTGTCTCACGATCAGGTCAAGCAAACTTTATTTCCTTTTTCTTTGAGAGATTGTGGAAACTAATCTGTATACTTCCCTTAAAATTAAGGATTATAACGAATTTATAAGATGATTACGAGTCATAAAACTAAATTGCATAAACAAAAGTAGAGAATGAAGAAACAACCTTCGGTCCTAGCAAAATCGGCCTAAGAACAATATCGCAATGATATTCACCTATCAATTGCACCCAAGACGATATGAGATATGCCCTTTGTTTCTTGCTAGAATCGATCCCCGAATTTCTTAGTAAAAATTTAGGGTTTTTCGTTTTTGTGTTTTTTGATGAGAGGCTAGGTTAGAAAATTAGGTTAAGAAGTCATCTCCCTAATCTTCCTTTAAACAGAGTATAAGGAGTAATTAGGGTAGATTTTTTTTCTACTAATTTTCGGCCCATTCACCGAAATTAAGAGGATAATTTCTCTTTTTTTCGGTTATACCACCTACCAAAATAAGATGATTAAATCTACTTATTTTTGGTAGTTTACAAAATGTATATAAAGTGCATAATTTATAAATTGTCATTTTAATTTATTCCGTATTAATCAGTCTACTTACAACAGCTTGCAATCGAGTTATTAATACCGGTCGATAATAATTTATTATGACAATATTGTATAATATATACTTTAACTATAAATATCGCATATTTATAATTAGCTAATTAAATATAACCGATTACATTTAATTACGAATTAACATATTAATTCGTCCAAGCTAACATTATATACATTAATTAAATATAACTTATTATATTCAATTTACGAATTGACAGTTAATTCGTCTCAACTTAAATTATTTAATCAGCATTAAATAATCGTCTCATCAACACAGTGACTAACTGTTTAGTCATATAAGGCATCAATGTGATTATATTTTCATACAATCACATTTCTCAAACACATCCTTTAGGTGTGACTTTTAGGGACCAGTTGATCACCGCCATCAGTATGATAATAACGTCAAACTTTCTAGCAAGCCAACCGTTATTAGGTAATCGTTAATCAACTGATAAAATACGAAGTATACCCTTGTGAACCTATAAGAGATTTATAAATGTTATCACACTAATTTGTGGAGGACACAAGCTCCAACAGCTGAGTGGTTAAGCGACTTGGATATGGAGACCGACGCAATTACCAACTTGACTTCATTGGCTCTTGCATTTTTCAAGAGGTATTTTCCACCACAGAAAACTAATTCATTGAGAAGTCAGATTACAAGTTTTAAGCAAGGTCCTTCTGAGGAGTTTAATGAAGCTTGGATACGGTTCAAAATATTAGTGCGGTCCGTCCCTCACCATGGTTTTGAAATTTGGTGCCTTCGCAACCAGTTTTACAACGGGTTGTATGATGATAATAGTGCTCTCCTTGATTCAGCTGGCAATGGGAGATTCCACGATAACACTAATGATGGTAATGCTTGGAAGTTGATTGATCAGATAGCTACTCACACAGCTGAGTATGGTAACCCTAGGGGAAGTAAGAGAGGAAGTGGCACATATAGTGTTATCGCAGCACAACTAGAGGCTCTAACGACTCAAATAGCCGAATTTAAGACTACCCAGTCTTTGGGTGAGCAAGAGATGGTTCACATGGTTCAACAAGAAGTGTCGTGCGAGAGGTGTGGTATAGATGGCCACATTGCGGCCAAGTGTATGGGTACTATAGAGCAAGTTCATGCCGTCCAATCTTTCAAGCAAGGTACATCATATTCTAACTTCTTTCAAGCTCCTGAACAAGGTACCTATATTATTCCTCCAAATCGTGGTAATCAGCCATAATGAGGTTATCAAAGGCCAAATCAAGGAGGTTTTCAACAATTTCAACCTCCTCCTCAAGCTCCAAGTAATGAGGTGTCAGATTTAAAAGCTATATTGCAACAAACTTTGATGATGCAACAAAAGGAAACGGCTCAAATCTCCGAACTTGTGGCTCATAATAAGATGTTGGATACTCAAGTTGCTCAAATGGCGGCTTAAAATCCATCAAAATAGTCCGGTCTTCCTCCTCAAGGTAAACAAGCTCATGAGCATGTAAATGCTATTTCTTTGAGGAGCGGTACTACTTACAAGGGTCCGAACTTGCCCACTAATGAAGATGAGGTGCCCTACATGCATCCTAAGGGATTGGGAAATTTGGAGCTAAGTGATGATGAAAACAAAGTTGACGAAGTTGAAACATGAGCTTAGAATAAAAGCGAGAAAAATCAAAACAGTACTCGATTTAGTGTCATCAGGGCTCGATCGAGGAACCTCCGTGGTCGATGACGGTGTTTCAAAAGTTGATTCTAAAGCGAAGGAAGTCGAGCCGATTACTATTGCACTACCTTTTCCGCATCGTAAACAAAAGTCTAAGCTGGACAAGCAGTTTGGAAGGTTTATGGAGGCAGTGAAACATCTGCAAGTGACAGTGCCATTTACTGAATTGGTAACTTAAGTCCTGACGTATTCTAAATTTTTAAGAGAAATCTTATCGAAGATGCGGTCTTTTGATGAAGTGGAGACAGTAGCATTTACTCAGGATTGCGCGGCCGCATTGCAAGCTAACTCACCACTAAAGGTTAAGGATCCAGGGAGTTTTTCTATTACTTGTCATATTGGTAGTATAGCTATTGATAGAGCCCTTTGTGATTTAGGGGCTAGTGTTAGTGTCATGCGATATTCAATATGAAAACAGTTAAATATGGGTCAACTCCATATCACTAATATGTGTAGGATTCATTAACCTCTTATTTGACACTTCTAATAACTATATATATTAGTTTAGTCATAAGCTAATCTAGATCTTATGCATGCATAACAAAAAGATACAAAGTAAGAAGAAATCGATTAATCTTACATTAAGGGTCGAATGGATTATACTAATCGGTCTCCTACCAAATTAGTCTTCTTAAGTAAATCCAAGTGCTCCAACAAAACCCTTAGATTCAATAATGGAATCTACTCCTCAAGGATTTGTACCAAGGTAATCATACTTAATACAAATTCTAATTTTGTTACTAGAAATTAGTATATGTGACTTAAAATAACAACTAATATTATTAGTATACTACTCCTAGTAATGAGAGAATAATATTAGAGTTTTGTGAGTTTTCTTCTTAAGTTTTTCCAACAACAATTAGAGAGAATGTGAAAAATAATCCATATAATTTATAAGAATGAGTAATGAATTAAATAGAGAAAACATGTCCTCTTTTTGCATGGGGTGGCCGGGTGGGTAGAGGGAAGAGTGCCCAATGCATTTGCAAGTTTGTTCTTCTCAAGAGTTTACGCATGCAAATCTATCATTAGTAGGTTATGATTATGTTTCCATTTAATTAAATAAACAAAACACAACTAACCCCTATAAAGCCCATTTACACGGCACACCCATTTAAAATGGGTCCATTTTAAGTTTGTCAAATGTTAATTTGTATAGTGTGACATATTGGAGATGTTACTAGACATGTTGTTTAATAATGCATTTTTAACTTATTAAAAATCATTATATAAACAAAATAAATCACATACAAAAATTAACTACTAATTCACAATTACAATTACTTAAAATGGGTCATAAAATTATAAATCACAACTACTTGTATTTATAATAAACCATTCATTCTTATTTTAATTATTTCATAAACAATAAATAAACCTAAGTACTAAAACAATTTAAATTACTTAGACCGAATCTTATTTAATCGAATTACAATAAGATACGTAATTTTCACTCACAAAATCATTTGATCAATTTTAAGGAATTAATTAACTTGTATCGTCATACAATTAATTAATTAATCAATTAAGAGTGTTACCCTAGAGGTATGACCTTAAGGAATCAACTGATCACCGCCGTCACACGACAATAATGTCAAACTCTAGTCAGCCAATCATTACCGATTAATGTGGATTAGTTGACAAAAAAATTACTTTCCCTTATGTATTCTTAATATGAGATTTAAACATGTGATCACATTATTGTCGAGGACACATATTCCAACAATCTCCCACTTGTCCGCGACAAGTGTGCGTCACCAATTCTCTTATCCTATTACAATCTCCCACACAATGCAAGGTGTCTTGCAGGTCGTACTTGCATTTGATCGTATCAAGAATGGTTTCCTCGATCTGGAGAATAACTGTCTGACCAGAATTATCTACCATAGATACCTTCCGAGTGTGGCCATGCATTTCCAGTTCATTGCTCCTCAAGTGGCCTTGCGATATAAGATAACCCTTACGGGGATGGAAAATTCCTATTGCACTCTTCCCTTCGAATAGCCACAGCTCATTTTGACCCAAAACATGCCCATTAGACCCCAATTACGAAGGTCGCAGAACATAAATCAAAGTCACTTTGAAACTGTGCCATCTTGGGCGAACAATGCTTAGTCAAAGAATCGACTCATAAGAATACCATAGTAGCTCTTGCCACGACCAGGCTATAAAAATTTCCAGAACTCTATAAGCGGTCATTAGCCCGACAGAGTGTCCCTCACAGTCTGTCTATGTGATCGACTAGTCATCTCTCATGACCCTATGGCACTTGAACTTGCCATAAATCGCATCACTTTCCAGTTACTTCGAGATGTCACTTTATATAAGTAACCAGGGGCGAATACTATGTTAATCAAGTTCACTTTAATGGGGTTCAATATTGTCTTAAGAACCCATTTGGATGTAACAAAGTACAAGATGAGTTAACGATAACTCAAACAATAAATATTATTATCACACACGAGTAGTCAATACCATATTACTACTCTATGTCTTATAATCATAAGTGCACTTATGCACTTTTCTAACACAATAAAAGTTTAGCTTGTGAACATACTATGTGTCCAAGTGTTCAAACTTTGTGAATTACGATTTCCTTCAATTTCATGTTATCCTTTATAGCATGAATTTTGCTAAGTACATGTCTAGACTTCATACTAGACTTAGGTTCTTTAGCTTGAAAGAAGCTCTTACTGTTATCATATAACTTGTGATGAGGGTTTTGGTGGACAACACTACTTGTAGTTTTAAAGTGCACCACCTAATCACAACGTACTTAGGTTCATTTCGTAGAATCTTGCAATGGATGATAATAAAATACACTGTTCTAGTATCTTACTCCTTATGTCAATAATTTGCCTAGGATTTTCACAAATCCAAATGAGTTTGGAAACTTGAGTTTGTGTAACCTCTTAACACACAACTTGTTATTCTTCCAAACTCTAGAACAGACCATTAGTTCTCCTTGAGAATTCATGACAGTTCCTTAAGGCTTACCAATGACTCTCATATGGGTTAGCTTGTTATCGACTTATCATGCTCCAAGCATGTAATTCATCTAGGACATGTGCATTATGGCATAAATGATAATTCTAAGGGCGGAAACATTAGTAATTGATTTTATGTAGACAACATTTTCTAGGTTCATATGAATGATCATGACTTTATGATAATTCAATTATTCATCAATATGAACAACCTACTTAACTTGTTGACATTTTTAAGATGAAAGATCATTATCAACATACGATACTTATCTGAGTACCAATCAACCATCCCATGTTATAATAGATTTGCATAATGTCCAATATCATCCAGAATTGAAAACCTAAATACTTGTATGTCATTCTCAATGAGTAATAAGTTCTGCAATTCATGAAGGATGATAGCTCCCACTAAACTTCATGTCTAAACATGACAGTCACTTGCTTCCACTCAAGTTCATGTATATACATGTTTCAATTTCGACATTACATCAATTGGAATGATCATTGCTTTTCTAAATATTAGTTAAAACTATATATGTTATTCACATATCCCTTTCAAAATACCCATTTGGAAAGTGATTTTAATACCTTACTTATTTTCATAATTAGGTATAGCAATGATTTGAATTTTTAGCATAGTTAACAATTAACTTAGCTTTCGTGGACATCGACATACCTCTCTATGCAACTCTTAATCATAAATTTCTATTAACTTTGGATTGGTCTCAACAATCCCAAATAAATCCATGCATAGATACCATTTTAGTTTCATAAGGCTCTTAAGTAAAATGTCGAATTTTAAAATCTCTAGGTATATTCACTTCATGGATCATAATCTAAATTTCCCAAAGAACGCTTTCTTTTGGTGTCCTCACATAGTTTCCTTAAGAACATCTTCTTTTGTTGTCCTCACGTAATACTCTTAAGCACATCTTCTTTTGGTCTCATCACGTAGTTCCCTTAAGAACATCTTCTTTTGGCGTCCTCACGTAGATCCCATCTAGTTAAAGTTTGTGGCTAAATTTACTCTCACTCTATCTTTAGGAAAAATGCACCTTTTCTCCAAAGATAGCTTTTTGAGCCACAAATAATGATGGTGAAGGAGGAAAACAAATCATATTTTAACTTATAGTGATTTATTCGAGACATGTTGAAAAGATAATATAGACTAGACGATTTAAATTTGATAGGTGTATCAAAAAGGTTGGTAACGTTCCCTAGTGTGAGTTCAATAACTCAATCATAACATCATAATTGATCTTACATAAGTAAGTTGTGACTTTATTCACAATGGCATAAGGAGAATCGAATTCATAGCTTATGGACATATAATGACTCAATTATTATAATTGTCTATTTGATCAATTTAAGTCGATAATCTTATGTTTCTCGATGCAAGTAGTGTATGATGACAAATTTTAGAACAAACGATATGATAAAGTAAGTGACTTGGGTTGCAAACCAAGTCACCAATATCCAAAATACAACCATTGTTTAAAGAAACAACCAAATTTCCAAGTCGAACGAGGAAATAAAAATGGTTCTAAAATTTCATAATACAACATGAAAAATAAAGACAAAGCAAAATAAAGCCAAGCTTCCATCGATCTAACACCAAGGGCGGCTACATCTAGCTTCCCTCAAGATATTCTAGGCTTGCTTTTCTTTTTCCTTGTCCTTGCTAGGATGCCCTAATTACAATAAAAAGGGTAATCATCATAACTTGTATCAAAATAGCAAAGTTGAGATCGAAACATAAAAGATATGGATAGTTATTTACCTACTGGAATAACTTTTCCAGCTTTTATATCGCCAAGGTACTTTGGACAATTTCTCTTCCAATGCCCAACACCATTATAATAGTGGCATTTGTCCCCGGACGGGGCACCCTACTTGGGCTTAGAGGAGCTAGCTTCACAAGCTTTTCCTTTGTTTTTGTAGAGAGTTTGCTTCTTTCCCTTATTGCCAACTTCCTTAAAAGTCCCTTTGCTCTTTTGATTAATGTTGAGCACATCCTTGGTGGTGCTAGCATTTAGCCCCATGTCCCTCTCGGCTTGCACAAGTATTTTGTGCAATTCATCGAGGGAAACTTTCAAGTTTTGCATATTAAAATTCACCCTGAATTGAACATATGCCTTAACCTTGTTCAAGGAATTAAGAATTCGGTCAATGATGAGTTCTTCGGGAATCTCTACCTTTTGCAATTTTAGAGTCTCAACATGCTTCATAAACTTGAGCACATGAGGGCTAACTTTTTGGCCCTCCTTAATGTTGAGATCGAAGAATGCGGGTGCCGCTTCATATTGAATGATCCTCGGAGCTTGTGAAAACATGGTCACAAGCTTCGTATAGATCTCATAGGCGGTGCTAATCTTTATAGCACTCCTTTGGAGTTTGACCTCCATAGAGAAGATCAACACATTTTTGATCGCGGCCGACTCCTTTTGGTAAGTCTCATAGGCTTGCCTAGCGGCTGGGCCATGGGGTAGACCTAGCGGTAGATGCGGCGGGTGAGGCCTTAGTAAGGTAACGAAGCTTGTCATCACCCTCCGCGGCCAAGCGAAGTTGAGCATCCCAATCGGCGAAGTTTGACCCATTCTTTTCTAATTTACAACGATCCATGAAGGATCGGAGCCATGAAACATTGGTGAGAGTGTTCGAGCTAGTGGTTGCGGATGAATTTGCAGTTGCCATTGCAATTGAGAAATAATTTTTGACTACAAAAATAGGAGGTGAAGGAATTAATAAACATCTATCGTTTTAAAATTACTTGTAAACATTTTAAACAAGTTTTAAACATTTATATAGCGACATCTACCTAACTATTATAAATGATCCCGAGATCCAAATTCATATTAACTTGGGCACGGTGAGCCGATTCATCCCTTATCAATATAACTCGGTGGATTAACTCTTTAATCGATTCTACTTCTAGAACTCTCGGTCGATAAAATTACTTTAATATTTATCTTAAGCCCGGAACACATGCGAATACGATCACGAATACTTCCGTTGAGCTCAATCCAAATTTCGATGTAATAACATTTTACTACCCACTTACCCAACGTAACACGTTTAGCACCCCGGTGAGGCGAGCCTACTTCCTTATGAAAATGGGACTCATGGTTCTACTATTTGGTAAGGCTAATTCTCAATTATTATTTAGTGAGAGGTCTTGTCAATTTATTATCTATCATGTTTTAAGTGAACTAAAGCGGTGAACTACGATAATTATAATTAACACGGTCGATGACTCGATAAAATAATATGCATGTGTAGTTATGGCGATTTGGCTATGCATGCAAACATATAAAACAAATGCAAAGCAAAAACGATAAAATCCTAATATGGCCTTCCTAAAATAGTAAATCAAATAAATTATTTAAAAATTCGGAAACCAACTCCTTTGGTCCCTTGAACTTCATATGGCACGCACTCGAAGACAACACCGTCTTTGTCGGACCACCTTCTCGAATTGCACTTTCTTCAAGGAACTCCGAAATAAATAAATTACATAGCTTTTCTACTTTATACATTATAAAAAGAAAAACAAAATAAAATAAAAGTGATACGAGATCACAATAGTTACAACCAAATCGATATCCCCATACATTTCAGGAAATACCAATTAAACCAAAGGCCATACTAAGTACAAATTACATAATTCAAAATTATATAAAATAAAATATGACAATTATACTAAAAATAAAGCATTAATATATGTATGAAACATGCCATGTGATGTGCCAAATCGCCCTATTTAAGTTAATATCGTATATTGGTCCGGTCTTATGGATTATTGTGACAATTAACCTTTTAAAATCACACAATATTACATAAATCAAATCTATATCCAAGTTAATTACCCCAACCTTCTTAGGACTCAAAAATTTAGTCTTCACTAAATATTTGACAATAATTCAACTTGATATTTTATAATTGCTCTTTAAACACTATTATTCATAATAATAAGGAAATGATTCCCAAAATGATATAAAAATTTGAAAATATCAAAATCATAATTTTTGTACATTCTGGAAAATTCCCAACATTCCAAAATTTTAATAAAAATTTGCCCTTAGATTATTTTAATTTATTTCACAAATAAATCGTATAAAACATAATTTTAACACTTTAATTCCAAATTAAACATAAAATTATGCAATAAATCAAAAATAAAATTTTGAATATTCTAAATAAGTTTTTAGAATCTGGAAATGACAAATTTTTAAGCCTAAAATCGAATTTTTATATTAATGACTGTTAAAGTTATTATTTATCAATTTATATCACATAAAAATTAATAACCATTTAAATCATATAAAATTCAACATGAAACTTCAGATCTGATGATCATATCATATATACAACATTGGAAAAAAATTTCATGCCATAAAATTCATTTTAGCTATTTTTGCTAAAATAATCACTATCTGTGTGATTTTTATATCTAAAAATCATAAATCATACAAAATAAAACCATTTTATCTCAAAATTTACATACAGTGTGTAAATATTGCATGTGACAACATAATAAAATTTCATGGACAGAATCGAAATCTAACCATTTTTAACCAAAATACCTCTATTTAATCAATTTTTATCATGTAAAAATCATGAAACATGCAATATAAAACCATTTTATACGAAATTTTACATACAATATGTAAAATATGCATGTGAGGTCGTGTAAAAATTTCAAGGTCGGAATCATAGTCTAACTAATTTTAGCATTTTAAATGTCATTTTATTCAATAAAATGTAATAAAAATACTAAAATCATATTAAAGAGCAATAAAATACCAGAAATCATCAAAAATGACCTAAAATCAATTTAGGACCAGAATGTTATTCATGCAAAAATTTCGTGTCCTTTATCATCATAAATCACAAAATACAAGTTTTATATGTTAATATTTTAACTCGGAAAAACAAAACCGATTATGCATGCAACAACTCTTGCTCTGATACCAATTGTAGGATTCATTAACCGCTTATTAGACACTTAATAACTATAGATATTATTTTAGTTATAAACTAATCTAGATCTTATGCATGCATAACAAAAAGATACAAAGTAAGAAGAAATCGATTAATCTTACATTGAGGGCCGAATGCATTATACTAATCGGTCTCCTACCAAATTAGTCTTCTTAAGTAAATCCAAGTGCTCCAACAAAACCCTTAGATTCAATAATGGAATCTACTCCTCATGGATTTGTACCAAGGTAATCACACTTAATACAAATACTAATTTTGTTACTAGAAATTAGTATATGTGACTTAAAATAACAACTAATATTATTAGTATACTACTTCTAGTAATGAGAGAATAATATTAGAGATTTGTGAGTTTTCTTCTTAAGTTTTCCCAACAACAATTAGAGAGAATGTGAAAAATTATCCATATAATTTATAAGAATGAATAATGAATTAAAGAGAGAAAACATTTCTTCTTTTTGAATGGGGTGGCCGGGTGGGTAGAGGGAAGAGTGCCCAATGCATTTGCAAGTTTGTTCGTCTCAAGAGTTTAGGCATGCAAACCTATCATTAGTAGGTTATGATTATGTTTCCATTTAATTAAATAAACAAAACACAACTAACCCCTATAAAGCCCATTTACACGGCATACCCATTTAAAATGGGTCCATTTTAAGTTTGTCAAATGTTAATTTGTGTAGTGTGACATATTGGACATGTTACTAGACATGTTATTTAATAATGCATTTTTAAATTATTAAAAATCATTTTATAAACAAAATAAATCACATACAAAAATTAACTACTAATTCACAATTACAATTACTTAAAATGGGTCATAGAATTATAAATCACAACTACTTGTATAGTTGTATTTATAATAAACCATTAAGTCTTATTTTAATTGTTTCATAAACAATAAATAAACCTAAGTAATAAAACAATTTAAATTACTTAGACCGAATCTTATTTAATCGAATTACAATTAATTAATTTTAAGGAATAAATTAATTTGTATCGTCATACAATTAATTAATTAATCAATTCCGAGTGTTACCCTAGAGGTATGACCTTAAGGGATCAACTGATCACCACCGTCACACGACAGTAATGTCAAACTCTAGTCAGCCAATCATTACCGATTAATGTGGATCAGTTGAAAATAAAAATTACTTTCCCTTATGTATTCCTAATATGAGATTTAAACATGTGATCGCATTATTGTCGAGGACACATATTCCAACAATATGACCTTACAAATGGCCGAGATATTTAAAGAAACCTATGGGTGTCTTAGAGGATGTGCTGTGGACATGGGCCATAAGCCGGTCTGCGGGCGTGATGCCGCCTACCGGTCCGTAGTCACGGGCCACCTGCACGCCAAGCCAATCTGTGGACATACAACGGTCTTTTGAAAGCCACGCTCGGCGACGTAAAAATGCTTTTGACCGGATCATTTTAGATCGGTCTGTTTCGTCTCGGCAAAGGCCACGAAAGGATGTAGAGATGTTCGGAGTCGCCACCAAGCAATTATGGGATGCATGGAACCCATTCGAAATCCACTTTATACCTCGGTCAAACGAAGCAAAAAGCAGTGTTTGACATAGGTACTAAAGATAAGGACTCGTCCCCTTTTTAGCATTCTATGCCCAAAATGACTCTCGTACGCCCTGGATAAGGCCATCTACTATCCAAAGGTTCTGAGTAAGGGGTGAGGGTACGTATTGGGAAGCCTTTTAGTCGGACACCCAATCCCGCCCGCGTTAGCGGCCTCTACTGATCGATCGTGGCTGTTTAAGTGCAAAAGTTGATAAAACGGTTTAAATGCATGAATGTGCATCCAAAAGTCTTAACCTAACATGTGAATATTTCCTAAGTCGGTTGTTTATGCATATACCAAGAAATTGGTGTTAAAGTTGGATTTAGATTGGTTTGCATGTGAAAACAGAAATTAAACATCCATTTATTAAATTCGGATTATGATGCTTAACACGATCCATTATTTGAAAAAGAGTGTCAAATGACAAAATGTAAAAAACGTAAGCTTGTCAATCTGATCCGTCATGTATTCGGATTAACCGTAATTGGGATCGTCTTAGACAAATGCTAAAAAGAAACAGAACAGTACCAGGTAGCCCCATTGGGGTACGAGCCTATTGGCGAGGGAAAGGGCTCTGCCCAGTTTTCAAAACATGGAAACAGACGGCCTCTTGGGGCGCGACTTAGACGACAAACCAAGGGGCGTCTCCTGGATGTTAAAAAGGATGTTTAAAACTGTATTTGTGATTAAATGATTTGCCAGTATTGTTTGCATAACTCGGAATAATTACTATTATGTTAATAATATTCGTTGTCGGATTTCCAAGTTTGAAAAGCATAGTTTACAAATAAAAATGTAAAATGTTTGATTTGAACTAATTATGGTAAATTCATTTCTTTGTAATTAGTCAAGTTAATCATCGTACTCGGATTAAACCGACATGGTATAAAGAACCAAGGATGATTATGAATTATGACTAATATATTTACAAATGTAAAAAAATGAGAAAAATGGTAAATAAAAGATAAGAATTTCCTTTAAAATGTAATTAACCAATTAATATCATCGAGTCACTGATTAAACCGTCATGGTATATGGAACCAAGGGTGATTATGATTTATGGTTAAAAGTTTGTCATAAAAATGATTTGAAACATTTAAAATGGTAAAAACCGATTACAAATAAGAAATGAAATAAAGAGGAAAGACGAGAACAAACACGGCTGGATTAAGGCCTTAGAGGGCATTGAGGCGCGAGCCATACTGCTATACAAGCAGCCCTTGTCTCAGGCCAAAATCCAGTTTTGGCTTGTCTAACCTATATTTGAATCGTGTTATGCATTGTTCATGCTTATAAACTCATCAAAACAGTAAAGACATGAAATAAGTGAGTTGTTTACACCCTCAAACTTACGTGTATTGATGTTTGCGACGTAGACGACTTTAGATACGGTTTTATCGTAGCGACTACTCACGATCAAAGAAGTTTAAAAGAGTGCCTTAAAAAGGGATTTTGTTTTGAAAAGTTGTTGAAAAGATGTTAATTAAAACATGTTGGTTGATGAATTGAATTGGTCAAATGGGTTGGTCGAATGCACGGCGACGGTACCAAACAAAATGTGTAAGGCTTGTGTTTACGATCGGTAGGTCGTAAACATGTGTCGATTTTGTGACTTAGGAAGTCGGGTCTAGAAGTTTAAGAGAGAGGTGAGGGGGCGGACGCTCGCGTAAGTATTGTGGTGTGTGAAGGTTGGTATTTATAGAGAAATGTGGGATGGTGTGTCGGTTGAGTTTGCTTGGAGGCTAAGCAGACACCCCATTAAGGCGCGAGGCACCTAGTGACTGAAAGGGGTGTACTGTCCCTTTCACAAATTTGGATTTTCTATTTGTTCTAACCAATATTTTGTTGGTTGTGATTTGTGGTCTTTGATGGTTGCTTAGCCGTGTAAGCTTACTCTTAGGCATTATTTGGGGTAGGTATTTTGTGTGCTTGACTCGGATTTGACCCGTGTTAGTCGGGATTTGAATTTCGAGTCGGTTTTTTGGCCCGGTGTCGGTTTAGACTCTAAATAGGGTCATTTTAATGGAAATGTCATGATAAAGACATTCGTGGCATTATTTTTGACATTCGAGATTTAGGTTGACTCGGGTTGACTCAGGTTGACTCGAGTTGCGGGTTACTGAGTCGGGTTTGGGTCCGAAGACGGTTTTAACTCTAAATAGTGTTATTTTAATGCAAATGAAGTTAGAAAACATTTAAAATTATTTTTCATTTCCGAGTAGTGCATTAAACTGTCTCATGTATAGCCAATCTATGCACGCATATTAAAAACACTTTACAGTCCGATCATCATCGGGTGGTTGTCGGAAGGTGCAGATACTGGGTATCTACATGTGCCCGTTAGAGTAGGGAAGTATTTTATTCCAGTTGACTTTATTGTTATGGATATGGCTGAGGACTCTCAAGTACCCATCATTCTCGGTAGACAGGAGCGCTCATAGATGTTAGGGATGGTAGTTTGACACTAAGAGTTGGGGATGACACTATTAGATTTGTTCTTGATAATACTCTAAAACGCCCCCTGATTTAAAAGCTTCTTGTCATATGATTAATGCTCTTGATCCTACTTTTGATGATTGTCTTGCTTTATGTTTTGATAGGAATTCACCTGATGCCCCTGATGTTGCGTCATATCCATGGAGCAAGGAAGTGGATGAGATAGAGAAGCTGATTTATGGAGATGATCTTCCTCCTGAGATGGTTTACAGCTGCGATAAGAATGTTGACATAGAAGCTGAATTGGATGCTTTGGAAGCTGAAATTTTCAGAGAGGAGTCAGTTAGAGTTTTTAATGAAGCTTCTATGACAGACGAAGTGCCTTATATCCTTCCTCAAGAGGATGAACTGAAGAATGATGAACATTGTTCTTATTTTACATTAGATTTTGAGTTTGATGAGCATGGACTTTATTTGTCATTTATTTTTGCTTGGACTATTTATTGGTGCTACTTATGCTTGTGTGCAGTACATGCGCTACTTTTTGATTTACTATTACGAGCTTTAACTTGTATTGATTACGATTTGTGTGCGCATTTATTTTAAATGCAGGAAGTTGCTCGTCCAGATGGTTCCTCGATCGAGTAAGACGAGGCTCGATCGAGTAACCACGTTTTTGGGTTTATTTCGTAGCTGACTTGATGTGGAATTGCGCGGTTGATGATTTTTCCCCTATTTTTGCAGCTGGTTTGGGGGAATTCTTTGCTCTTACCCGGTATTCTCTTCCCTTGTACCTTCTTTAATTGTATTATCTATTTCTTTTCCATTCCTTTTTTTAGTTGTGTCCTTTAAGATGCTGGATATTTTGTGTGATTGTTATGTTATAGGCGTCAAAATAAGGACACTGTGACATTTAGTTTTGGGGGGAAGGTCTTATATTATGTTGTGTGCTTTTTATATCAAAAACACATAAAAATTGAAAAATTTATAAAACACAAAAACATGTTTTTCCTTTGTTTTAAGTCAAGTCTTGGTGAATTTAATAACAATGATGTTAAATTGCATTGTTTTTGCATTTGAATCCCATATAGTTGTCCATGTACATTGTTTTCACTCGTTAGCCATGAAAACAAAGCTCATAATTTAAGTCTTAACCGTATTTGACATGCCTTATGCTAATTAGATTTGACAATATTATGTTGGTAAACTACTTAAATTATGAGGTCTATAGAGCTTCCTAGGCCAGGAACATCAATAAACTGGTCTCATTTGTCAATTAGGCTTGAGTGTGATTTCTCCTTGTGGAATATGTAATATCAAACTGCATAAGTGTGACATTGATTTCTTGATGCTTTTATTGCTTTTATTTGACTAAGTACATGTGAATAGGCGATTCTTATCGTTTAAATAAGCCTTACATTACCTTTTGTTAGCCCGTTTGAACCCTTGTAGTCAATCTTAAATTACATCCTATGAGCTTCAATCCAAGAATTTGCCTACCTTTTTGAGACAGTCGCAGTTGCTTTTTTATCATGTTTATTTTGCTATTATGGTTGGGTTGGGACTTATTGTTATCATGTGGGTATAGCAAGATCACTATTTAGCAATTGTGTTATATCCTTGTGTTGGAAAAGAAAAATATGAAGCGAAAGAAAAAAGAAAAAGAAAAAGAAAAAGAAGAAAAAAAAAGAGAGAAAAAAATCGAAAAAATAGAAAAAGAGAAAAGAAAAGAAAAGAGATTGCTTCATTTGGTTTTGTCAAGAATCAAAAGGATGGTTGTTAGAGTCTAATGTATAATTGAAGAGTAATTTATTAGCTCTCATACGTTGTAAAGTTGAGATCATTTCTCTAAGTTGGGTTCATCTGTTATTTTAAGATTTGGTTTTGGTTAGCGCTGCGACAACCGTCTTAGCTCCACATATCCATAACGTGCTTTAGCACAAAGCATTTCTATCTCTTTAACCCATTTGCCAACCTTATTGTCCTTGATACATGTACTTTTGTCTACATATGGTGAGTGCATATTAGTTGGGGAAATCCCTATCGCATTAGATTGCATGCATGTTTCATAAGTCGAGTGAGTGGTTCTACTTCTTTCTATCTTACATATAACTCACCCTATATACTTATGAGTGCATGAGTGAAATCCGCATGAATCCAACTAATTTTTCTTGCAAGATCGAAAGGTATTGGGCATTTGTCTATAGTATGGTGACTTGAGACTTGAGCTACGTTTTCTATTTCCCGTACCTTTTAATTTATTTTATTGGTACACTTTAGTCATTACTTTGTTACAGATATGGATAGCTTGGGATTTGTATGTGCATTAAACATTAGCACTGAGTTGTTTATTCGCCATTTGTATGATTACCTTTTGTATTGTGTGTTTTTTTGCTTGAGGACAAGCAAAGAGATGGTTTGGGGGAGTTTGATGAGTAATAATTATATGCATATTTATGCCTCCCCTTAATAACTTTTGATACGGTTTTCGTGCTAATTTATATCATTTACATGCCTTTTATGTTATAAAGTTGATACTTTCGCCTTTTGATGTTAGACGAAAGTACATGGAGATGAAACTGCCTGTTAGACGTGGGCATATTACATATGGATAGGCGAGTCTTATCGTTCAAATAGAAAATGAGAAAAGAAAAGAAAAGAGATTGGTTCATTTGGTTTTGTCAAGGATCAAAAGGATCGTTGTTAGAGTCTAATGCATATTTGGAGAGTAATTTATTAGCTCTCATACGTTGTAAAGTTGAGATCATTTCTCTAAGTTGGGTTCATCTGTTATTTTAAGATTTGGTTTTGGTTAGCGCTGCGACTACCGTCTTAATTGGGGAAATCCCTATCACATTAGATTGCATGCATGTTTCATAAGTCGAGTGAGTGCTTCTACTTCTTTCTATCTTACATATAACTCACCTTATATACTTACGAGTGCATGGGTGAAATCCGCGAGAATCCAACTAATTTGTCTTGCAAGATCGAAAGGTATTTGGCATTTGTCTATAGTATGGTGACTTGAGACTTTAGCTACTTTTTCTATTTCTCGTACCTTTTAGTTTGTTTTATTGTTACACTTTGGTCATTACTTTGTTACTGATATGGATAGCTTGGGATTTGTATGTGCATTAAACATTAGCTCTGAGTTGTTTATTCGCCATTTGTATGATTGCCTTTTATATTGTGTGTTGTTTTGCTTGAGGACAAGCAAAGAGATGGTTTGGGAGAGTTTGATGAGTCATAATTATATAAATTTTTATGCCTCCCCTTAATAACTTTTGATACGGATTTCGTGCTAATTTATATCATTTACATGCCTTTTATGTTATAACGTTGATACTTCCGCCTTTAATGTTTAATGCAGGAATGATGCATTTGAGAAGAATAGGAATTAAATGGGCATCTCAGAGTGGGCATGAAGGGATACATGAAGCATGACACGAGAATCCATAAAAATGAAGGAAGAGAAGTTAAAAAGAAAACACGAAGAAAAAAGCTTCTTATTACTAGTGCCTAATTTGAATAGTTATATCTCGAGTTATACAACATATTTTCAATTGATTCAAACTGGAGGTGAAAGCTTATCTTCTTAGCTTTCCAACGTCGTGAAAATCGCTTGTTTCTGACAAGTAACGAAGAAATGGCGGCCGTTTGAAGTTCAGTGCGCGAAGCAAGAACTTGGTTCCTCGATCGAGTACACCTTGGGATTGATCGAGGAACCTCCATACTCGATCGAGTACACTATAGGCTCAATCGAGGAACTAATTTATGCAATGTCGAGATTTGGGGTATCTGAGAATTGGTGCCTCGATCGAGTGCACTTAGGCTCGATCGAGGAACCTTCCAGTTTCCATATTTTCCGCAATTTTCCTTATGTCGGTTATGTACTATTATAAATACCTAAACTCATATCCTAGGTTAATTATGCTTTTATTTTCATAGTTTAATATAGCTACCTTAGAAAACTCTCTCAATTACTTAGTTTAGTTTATTTATTATTCTTCCTTCCGGATCACAATGATATTTTACCGTATTGTTCTAATCTTTCAATAATTGTTATTTCAATTACTTGTTCATCGTTTATGTTCTTAATTATGCTTTCTTATATTGTTGTTGTTGTTATTGTTATTAGTATGAGTAGCTAAGCCTTTAATCTAGGGTGAAAGAGGATCTAGGTTGTTAGAAAATGGATTATTATGAATTGATTGTTAAATTGCTTTCTATTGTTGTTCAATTATTGTTTTACCTCTAATTAGTTGATTAGTGATCAGAATTGATTAATTAGTATCGCATAAACTCGGATTATCACCGACAAGGTTAAGACTAGTATAGGCCACGATAATTGAATTAGACCGACTTTATGATAGCGATTGCATGTTAAGTTAGACCTAAAAAGACAAATTAAAATCGACTGATCATATGAATTTCAACAATACAAATTGCTCAATCAATGAATTAAATCTCACCTTTGGATGACTACCTAGTGAACCCGAATCCCTAGACTCTTTAATATTATTGTTTATCATCTTTATTTAATTTGCTATTAGTTGTTAGAAATCAAACCATTCAAAACCTCATAACTTGTTACTTTTAAGACGGATTTAAATATAAACAAACTAGATAATCACTGCCTCCCTATGGATTCGACCCTGACTTACCGCTAGCTATTTTGTTAGTACTAAGCTAGGATTTATTTTGATTAAGGATAACGACTGAAAATAACCCTTATCACTAAAGACAACTATCACCTGTCAAAATCTGCTCACCATTCCCAAATGGATCACCACAGATTTACAAAACAACAACGGGGTCAGTTCACTACATAATTAAAATAAGCAAATATAACAATATCGAAAACACCTAAAGCACAACCGTTTTCCATTCCCAATCATATCACATAAATGACTACACACTTAAGTGTGTAGTCCTACCAGATTACTGCTGCGACAGATAATCCACACCGCCAGTGGGGGACCGCAGCCTTGCCCACCTAAGCCCCGCTCATCGCAACGAGCAACAACCCATGTTCCTTAATATGCACATCCCCTCTTGTGGCGGGTTCCACAAGGGGCAAATAAAGGGCGTGAAGCCACTCCCGCAAGTGACTCCACTCAGCCGAGGACGTACCTCACAATCATAGTCAATCCACCACAACTCCAATCAACAAAAATACCTATCATATCAATTAAATCACAATCATCAATCTTAAATCAATTACGTAATCAACTGAGTAGGGAAACCCTAGCTTAGCACTAATCCGATTACGAGTCAACAAGGAAGCTAGAACTGCTCTTCTACGAATTCTCCACCTAACAACAATCATACAATCAAACCCTAAAAGACAAAACTGACAAAGCTATAAGACTAGTGACTTACCGACACAATCGACACAAGAGAGACATGAACAAGGACTCACGAACAATCAACGATCTTGGGAGAGATTTGAGATGATTAGAATAAGTAGAAATGTTTTAGGTTTTGGTAAAAGTGAAAAGTGAAACTGTTAAACGTAATTTATATTTCTTATCATCTTTAATCAAACCACGGAAACAAATCCCGTCAGACCGGATACTCGGTCGAGTATTGGGTATACTCGGCCGAGTATCCCTTACTCGGTCGAGTATTACCATACTCGGTCGAGTATTCTTGGACAGTAGGTTGACCAAAAACACAGGACGCATTACTCGGCCGAGTAAGCCCTATTCGGCCGAGTAACAGGACTTAGAAAAACGCGGTATTACAGTCTTCCCTCCTTAAAAAAAATTCGTCCCCGAAGTGTATACCATACTCAAAACAAAACCAACCAACACAACACTAACTGCTCAACAACAACTACTATTACTCCAAGTACCAATAACTCTAACTATGCATGACAAAACGCTCGACTCAAACTTGAAAGATAACAAAAGCATAGCTATGTTAACTCCCAACCAACCCAAACACAAGCATGTGACCATCTCTTACTGATGTGAACATTATATGCGCGCATTTAGTCCCCTAATTGAGTCTATTTTGCATACTTTTATAACATTTCATGACCATTTTATCCGTCAAATCCTTCCAATTTGCCTTCCTAGTGCATTTCATATGTTTTGTAGGAAAGAAGATAATTAGGCGGAATTTCCCGTCTTTCGTGCATATTTGGAAGCGTATTGACGATATTTGATGGACTAGTATGAAGAGGAGGCGAGACCTAAAGACTAATCCTACAAGAATAAAAAGAAAGTCGAGAATCCGAGCGGCCAAAGAGACAAGACGCCCGTCCAAGAAGCATAATCCGAGCGTCCAAGCCTCGAAGACGCTCGAATTTCTCTGCTACAATCCGAGCGGATTTGCCTGAAGACTCTCGTCCACCCCTGCAAGAATCCGAGCGGAGTCTCCTCCTGGACGAACGAATCGCGGCGTCTTCAGCTGAGATGCTCATCTCTCCGAAAAGACTAGCAATTCCCTGCTTAGAACTCAAAAATGTAATTACTAATTTAGCCTTAGTTAACCTAATGAAGCTCTACTATATATACCCCACGTGTAAATAATCAAGTTATGAAGTTTTTAAAGTAGAGAGCCTCCACATTAGAAATTCTTCTTAGTGTTGGGAAATGTGTCCTCAACAATAGTGCGATCACATGATTTAAATATCGTTATTAAATCTCATTTTAAAGAATACAATTGGGAAGTAATATTAATCAATGGTCAACATATATCGGTAATGATTGGTGACTAGAGTTTGACATTACTGTCATTATCGGTGGTGATCGATTGACCCCCTAGGTCATACCTATAGGGCGATACTCTTAATTGATCATTTAATTAATCGTATAATGTTACGAGTTAATTAAATTACTTGAAAATTGACGGACGATTTTGGAAGTAAAATTTACGTATCAAATTGAAATGTGATTAAATGAGATACGGTCCGAGTAATTGAATTGTATCATTACTTGGATGAAATAATTGTTTAATGTAACAATTAAATTTGAATGAATTATTATAAATACAAACTGTTGTGATTTATAAAGTGGTAAAATATTTTGGTACGAGTAATTATGAAATTACTAAGTCAATTTTTGTATGTGACGTATTTTTGATAATACGTTGATTTTTAATATGTTAAAAATACATAACAAATATATGTGACATGTGACATGTAACATATAGACAATTGACAAAAATAATATGGACACCATATTATGTAAAGTGCCGAAAATAAGAGGAGGAATGGACTTAATATTGTGTTTATATTTTAAATAAGAAAACATAATGATTAAAAAAGTAGTCTAGCCATGCAAGCCTATGAACATTGTTAAGAGCAACAATTTCATGCATTGGCTCTTTCCCTCCTCCACTCCCACCGTTTTTTTGGGAAGAAAAATACTTGAGATTTTTCTTATTTTGCCTAAATATTCACTAAGAGGTAGTGTATGATTATTCATTCTTTTACTCATCAAAATATAAGATTTCTAGAGAGACAAAAACTCTCTCTTCTTCTTCTCTCTCACATAGCCGAAATTATTAAGGGTATATAATAATTTTGGGTCATTTTTCTACTAGATTAATATTATACTAGTATTTATAATATTAATTAGATTAAGTGTTAAGCCTTGGGTATAAAGCTTGGGGAGAGATCTTATACTTAGATCTTTGTTCTTCCATTGGAAAAGCTCAAGAACAAGAAGAGAAAGGTGATCTCTCTTGTGCCCTAATAGCCGAAATCTACAATGTAAGGACATGATTTCTTCTCTTTGTTATTTTGTTTGCATGCATAAGATCCGTATTTAATTTTATGACAAATTACTTAGAAATATAAGAGTATGTTAACATGTATATGAATCTACATTTCCATCAATTGGTATCAGAGCCACGGTTGTTTGCATGCAAATTGGTTAAAAGTTTTTCCGAGTTATATGAATAACAAAATAAAACTTGTAAAATTTGTGTTATTATGATATATCACGAAATTATTACATGCATGTTAATATTTCTGGTCCTAAAATGTTTTAGGATATTTTGGTTAATTTTTCGGATTTTTATTGTTCATATTTTACAATAATGGCATTTAAATGTGATTTTATGAGTAAAAATGTCATTTTTGGTCTAAAAATAGCTATACTTCGAATTTTCACTTGGTTTTTGGATATGTTGTTACATATATTATTTTGAGATAACCTGCAAATTTTCATAATTTTTGGACTTGTTATGCTCGAAAAATGAATTTTTCATTATTAAATTCGGATTTAAGAGAAAAATAGGTTAATATGAGTTAAATTTCGAATCTGGTCATAGAAAATTAATATGTTGTCACATGCAATTTTACAAGATGTGTGTAAAATAATTGGCTATAAAGAAGTCTTTTAGCATGATTTATGAATTTTTGAAGAAAAATAGCATAAATAGTGACATTATTAGTTGGAAATTAATAAAACATAATCTATGACTTAGGAAAAACGTCTAATGTTGCATTTTATTGTATTTTTCAGATCTAAAATTGAAAAGTTAATGAAAATAATTTTTCCATGTTTTTATGATTATTTTATTAAATATCGATAAACCGCAACATTGTTTTTCGGAAAATTTTCGAAATTTTTAACCTAAGATTTTGAACATTATGAGTGTCATGGATTTTTTCCAGAATGTTCATGAATTTAAATTTCAAATTTTGAATTTATTTGAAATTTTTGGATTTATTTGAAGTTTAATAGCTTATTTTTGTATTTTTAGTCCTTTTATGAACAATTTTGTAAATAAAAGTTAATTATGGTCAAATTACTAGTGGAGACTATATTTTGAGTCCTAAGAGGTTAGGGTAATTAACTTATGCATAAATATGAGTTTATGCATTTTTGTGATTATAAAATGTTGAAATCACGCAAACCGTAAAAAAGAGTAATATACGATATTGGCTAATTAAAAGGCGATTTAGCATAAAAATTGAGCATGTTCATACATATTATAATGCTGCATTTTTCTTTATGATTGTCATAATTTTAATTTATGTAATTTTGAATTATGTAATTTTACTTAGTATGGCCTTAGATTTTAATTGGTATTTCCCGAAATGTATGGGAATATCGATTCGGTTGTAATTTTATTGTGATCTCGTATCACCGTTTTGTAATTTAACAGATTTATTTTATTTTAGTTACAAATGTATAAATAGGAAATTATGTAATTTATTATGTAATTTTATTCATTCCGGAGTTCCAAAAGACGGATTTCTTCAAGAATGGCGATACATAAAGACGGTGTTACCTCGAGATGTGTGCCACAACCGAAGTTCAAGGGACCAATGGAGTTGGTTTCCGAATATGTAATAGATTAATAGTTTTTCTATTTTAGGAAAGGCCATACTAGGATTTATTTATTTTATGCTTGCATTTTATTTTATGTCACATGCATCGCTAAATCGCCATAACTAAACATGCATTGTCTTCTTTTATCGAGTTTATCGACCGTGTCAATTCGAATTATCGTAGTTCACCGCTTTAGTTCACTTAAAACGTGATAGATAATAAATTGACATGACCTCTCGCTAAAACAATTAATTGAGACATAGCCTTACCAAATAGTAGAAACCATGAAAACCTATTTCGCGAGGGAGTGCACTCGGCCCTACCGGGGTACAAACCTTGTTACGTAGGGGAAGTGGGTGATGAGTGTTAATCCACCGAGTTCATATTAATGAGGGTTTCATCGGCCATACCGTGCCCAAGTTGATGTGGATTTGGATCATGGACACATTTATTCGAAATTTGGATTGAGCTCAACGGAAGTATTCGCGACCGTAGTTGCATGTGTTCCGGGCTATAGATAAATATTAGAGTAATTTTATCGACCAAGAGTTCAAAAAGTAGAATCGATTAAAACGTTAATCTACCGAGTTATATTGATAAGGGTTTCATCGGCCATACCGTGCCTAAGTCGATATGAATTTGGGTCTTGGAATCATTTATTATAGTTGGGTAGAGGTCACTATATAAATGTTCATATCTTGTTAATTTGCAAGTATGATTTAAAAAGACAAATGTTAATATTTCCTTTCCTCCATATTTGTAGTGAATTACAATGAATCCATCAAATGCTACCGCACCAATCACTATTGAGTCATATCACCATGTTCTTGACGACGTATGCTCCAACAATAATTTCGATACAACTAGAGAACTTCATTTTGGGATAGAATCGGATGGAAACCTTAACTTCATCACCACTTCTAAACCACCCACTACTACTAGACCTCGTGTGAGTCCGTCTGCGCCTCATACGATCTATAGGATCTTTGTCTCTGGAAGATAAAGATGCCAAAGCTAGTGGGAGCTCTAGCAATCAAGTTCTTGCTTCAAAGGGCAAGAGGTTTAAGAAGAAAGGAAAGAAAGTCAAAAACTTCAAGCAAGTTAATGATGAGTGCCATTATTGCTATGGCATGGGACATTGGCTTAGGAATTGCCCTATGTATTTGCGAAATATAAGGGAAGGACTCATTACTCCAAAAGGTACAATTCCTAAAGAAATTTATGTTATTGATATAAATTATACTTCCACTACGACATGGGTACTAGATACCGGTTGTGGTTCTCACCTTTGTAATCATTTACGGGGTTTAAGAGATGTGGAGAGGCTTAGCAAGGGAGATGTGGATCTACGCCTTGGAAATGGAGCTACAAGCGGTGAATCCAAAGGAACTTATGTTCTAGCTTTGCCAAACGGTTTTGAGTTGTATTTGCATAATTGTTTTTATGTTCCTACGCTCTCTAAAAACATTATTTCAATCGCCATGCTAGACATGGACGGTTTTTGTTTTGTCATTAAGAACAATCGTTGCTCTATTTCTAGGAATGATTTGGTTATTGGCCAAGCTTCTTCCATAAATGGCATTTACATTTTAGAGACCTCAAATCCGACAAATGATATTTATAACATTCAATCAAAGAAACTCAAAACAAGTGACCCAAGTGAAGCGTTCATTTGGCATTGTCGATTAGGTCACATAAACGAGAATCGCATCAAAAGATTAATTTCTACTAATGTGATTACACCATTTGATTATCAATCATTTGGTACATGCGAATATTGCCTACTTGGCAAAATGACTCGTAATCCTTTTAGTGGTAAAGGGACACGAGCTAGTGAGCTATTGGGATTCATACACACCGATGTATGTGGACCAATGAGTATCACCGCTCGTGGTAATTATGACTACTTTATAACCTTCACCGATGACTTAAGTAGACATGGGCATGTCTATTTAATGAAACATAAGAGTGAAGCGTTTGAGAAATTCAAGGAATTTCAAAACAAAGTAGAGAACCAATTGAACAAAAGGGTAAAAGCACTACGTTCCGATCGTGGTGGTGAATACCTTAGCCTTGAATTTGATTCACACTTGAAAGGTTGTGGTATTATATCACAACTTTCTCCACCCGAAACACCACAACTCAATGGTGTTGCCGAAAGGAGGAATCGAACCCTACTTGATATGGTTCGATCCATGATGAGCCAAACCGAGTTACCGAACTCGTTTTGGGGATTTGCGCTTCAAACCGCAATTAGATCTTTGAACAATAGTCCCACTAAATCCACCGAAAAGACTCCATATGAGATGTGGACGGAAAAGGTTCCCAATATATCCTATATGAGGATTTGGGGATGTGATGCTTACGTCAAGACTAAAGCCGACAATAAGCTTGCCCCAAGATCCGAAAAATGCACCTTTGTAGGTTACCCCTCGCATTGTCGAGGATACTACTTCTACAAACCTCAAGAAAACAAAGTGTTTGTGTCTAGTGAGGCTGTCTTCTTAGAAAGTCAATTTATTTCTAAGAGACAGAGTGGGAGGAATTTTGAACTTGATGAAGTTCAAGAGCCACAAACCGAGGTAGAGACGCATGAAGATGTTCCTTCGTCGTCTAACGCGGTAGTACCTCCTCCACTAAGAAGGACGGGCCGAGTAATTCGCCATCCCGATCGATATGTGGGACTTATCGAAGAAGATGGAACACTCGATGTGTTGCTTATGGAAAGTGACGAGCCCGCCACCTACAAGGCCGCAATTTCTAGTCCTAATTCCACCTTATGGCTTGAAGCCATGAAGTCCGAAATGGATTCTATGCATGAAAACCAAGTTTGGGACTTGGTAGATTTGCCTAAAGGGGCAAGACCCCTCCAATGCAAATGGATATTCAAGGTCAAAAATGGCATAGAAGGACATGACGATGTCTACAAAGCTAGGCTAGTGGCAAAAGGATTTACCCAAGTCCAAGGTCTCCATTATGATGAGACCTTCGCCCCCCGTAGCCATGCTAAGATCCATACGGATTTTGTTAGCGATCGCCGCATTTCATGATTATGAGATATGGCAAATGGATGTCAAAACCGCTTTTCTAAATGGGCATTTAGAAGAGGAAGTGTACATGATACAACCCGAAGGTTTTGTTGATTATAAAAATCCTAACAAAGTGTGCAAGCTTAAGAGATCCATTTATGGTCTTAAGCAAGCATCTAGAAGTTGGAATCATCGATTCAATCATGTTATAAAAGAAAATGGTTTCACTCGAAATGTTGAGGAACCATGTTTATACATGAAATTCAGTGGGAGCAATGTTGTGTTCCTAATCTTGTATGTCGATGACATACTACTCATTGGAAATGATATTCCAATGTTGTCTTGTTAAGAAGTGGTTAGGTAACCACTTCCAAATGAAGGATTTAGAGAGGCACAACGCATATTAGGTATCCGGATCTATAGAGATAGACCCAAGAGGATATTGGCACTAAGTCAAGAGTCTTATGTTGATAAGATTCTTTGACGATTCAGCATGGACAAATCCAAAAGGGGTTTGGTACCTATGGTAACCGGAGCGATATTGAGCGGACTCAATGTCCCTCCGAACCCCATGATGTTGAACGCATGAAGTTGATCCCTTACGCTTCATTTCTGTTGGATCAATCATGTATGCCATGATATCGATGTCTCGTATGCCTTGAGCATGACGAGTAGATATCAAGGAAATCCAGTGAGAGTCACTGGATTCTTTGTCAAGAACATCCTTAAGTACTTGAGAAGAACTAAGGACTCTATCCTTGTGTTTGGAGGAGACATTGAGTTGCGTGTTACAGGATACACGGACTCAAGTTTTCAAACAGATAGAGATGACATGAAATCACAAGCTGGTTTTGTTTTTGCAAAAGTAAAAGCTGGAGAAGCTTCAAGGAAGTCAGAATGTAACCGCGGATTCGACAACGGAGGCTGAGTACATAGCAAAGCATCGAAGCTGCCAAGGAAGCTATGTGGATCAAGCAATTCACGGAAGGTCTAAAAGTAGTACCTACACCGCCGATGATCCCATCACTCTCTATTGTGATAATAGTGGGACGATCTTCCAAGCTAAGGAGCCAAAGTCTAGTAATAGATCTAGACATGTACTTAGAAAGTATCATGTAATAAGAGATTTCATTGAAAGAAAGGAAATTGCGATTTGTAAGGTTGGGACGGATGACAACATTGCCGATCCGCTCACCAAGCCTTTATCGCAGGCTAAGCATGATGGGCATGTTGCGTCCATGGGACTTAAACGTGTACCAAATTTTTGTTAGATTTTGAAATGAAATAAAAGTGTTGTTTTTGTTCATGTTCATAATCGCATTTGTCTTTTATCTTTAATTATACTTTGTTACATCCAAACGGGTTGTAGAGACAATTGAACCCCGTTAAAGTGAACATGGATTAACATTGTTTTGCCCATAGTTACTTATATGAGGTGACGTCTCAAAGTGACTAGAGTGTGAGGCGATTGATGGCAAGTTCAAGTGCCATACAGTCATGTGAGATGACTAGTCGATCACATAGGCAGATGTTAGGAACATTTTTAGCCTAATGACCGCTTATAGAGAGCAAATTTATATAGCCTGGTCGTGGCGAGAGCTACTATAGTATTCTAATGAGTCGATTCTTTTGACTAGAGACTATTCGCCTAAGATGGCACATTTCATTAACTTTGATTTGTGTTACTACGACCTTCGTAAATGGGGTCAAATGGGCATATTTTGGGTTATGATGGTGTGGCTAGTCGAAGGGAATGAGTGCGATAGGAATTGTCCACCCCTAGTCAGGTTATAACAATATCTCAGGGCCACTCGAGGAGCAATGAACTCGAAATGCGTGGCCACGCTCGGAAGGTATCCAGAGTGGATAAATCCGGTCAATCAGTTATTCTCCGGATCGAGGAAACCACTCTCGATATGATCACTTTTACGACCGAAAGACACCTTGCATTGAGTGGGAGATAGTAATAGGACAAGAGAATTGGTGACGCACACTTGTCGAGGACAAGTGGGAGATTGTTGGGAAATGTGTCCTCAACAATAGTGCGATCACATGATTTAAATATCGTTATTAAATCTCATTTTAAAGAATACAATTGGGAAGTAATATTATTTAGGTCAACATATATCGGTAATGATTGGTGACTAGAGTTTGACATTCTTGTCGTATGACGGTGGTGATCGATTGACCCCTAGGTCATACCTATAGGGCGATACTCTTAATTGATCATTTAATTAATCGTATAATGTTACGAGTTAATTAAATTACTTGAAAATTGACGGACGATTTTGGAAGTAAAATTTACGTATCAAATTGAAATGTGATTAAATGAGATACGGTCCGAGTAATTGAATTGTATCATTACTTGGATGAAATAATTGTTTAATGTAACAATTAAATTTGAATGAATTATTATAAATACAAACTGTTGTGATTTATAAAGTGGTAAAATATTTTGGTACGAGTAATTATGAAATTACTAAGTCAATTTTTGTATGTGACGTATTTTTGATAATACGTTGATTTTTAATATGTTAAAAATACATAACAAATATATGTGACATGTGACATGTAACATATAGACAATTGACAAAAATAATATGGACACCATATTATGTAAAGTGCCGAAAATAAGAGGAGGAATGGACTTAATATTGTGTTTATATTTTAAATAAGAAAACATAATGATTAAAAAGTAGTCTAGCCATGCAAGCCTATGAACATTGTTAAGAGCAACAATTTCATGCATTGGCTCTTTCCCTCCTCCACTCCCACCGGTTTTGTGGGAAGAAAAATACTTGAGATTTTTCTTATTTTGCCTAAATATTCACTAAGAGGTAGTGTATGATTATTCATTCTTTTACTCATCAAAATATAAGATTTCTAGAGAGACAAAAACTCTCTCTTCTTCTTCTCTCCCACATAGCCGAAATTATTAAGGGTATATAATAATTTTGGGTCATTTTTCTACTAGATTAATATTATACTAGTATTTATAATATTAATTAGATTAAGTGTTAAGCCTTGGGTATAAAGCTTGGGGAGAGATCTTATACTTAGATCTTTGTTCTTCCATTGGAAAAGCTCAAGAACAAGAAGAGAAAGGTGATCTCTCTTGTGCCCTAATAGCCGAAATCTACAATGTAAGGACATGATTTCTTCTCTTTGTTATTTTGTTTGCATGCATAAGATCCGTATTTAATTTTATGACAAATTACTTAGACATATAAGAGTATGTTAACATGTATATGAATCTACATTTCCATCACTTAGATTATATTAGAGATAGATTAGAATAGATTACTCTTTAATCTTTCCACAAATCTCACATTAATATTTCCTTAATTATTGTTAAAGTTTGTTACTTTTGGGTAATTAAAGATTATTGGGTTATTATTGAAGGATTGACAACCCTTCATCAATCAATCAAGTTCTCTTCTTTTATTCTTTGCTTTATTATTTGGATCATCTCAAGTTTGGAATAATTCCTTTACTCTTTACTCTTTATTGTTCATTTTCCTCATTCTCTTATCATGTTTACACTTGTTGTGATGATTGACACCATTGATGACATGTTTTCCATGATAATGAGTGAGTAATTTCCTTAACTAGGATTAGTGGGTAATTAGAGGAAACCAACATGGGGTTAGTCATGCTTAATCTAATATGTTTTCATAATCAAATTGCTTGCTTGTTGTGATGTCAACTTTATGCACATGTTATGTTTGATGAAATGCTAAGCCTATGAATCCTTGCATTTACAACCATCTCTTATCTACTCAACAAGACTTGTAAGATATAAACCAACTCGAGTCTTGTTAGACCATGCATAGAAGTTGAATAAGAGGAAATTAAGTCGACTTGTAGGTGTTGTAAAATCTAATCGATTCGGCTCCGGGACCCAACTCTTCCTATGAACCGTAAGACATAAACCAACTCGGTTCCTCCACAACATTAATTGCTTGCAACTTTGTAAACATGTTTGTATGATCAACACAATGAATCCCCTATGACCCCATGACATCCTAGTGCTTTTAAGTCATTTGTTTACATTTCTTAGTTCATTGTTTGCTTTACTTTGTTACTTTCATTAGTCTAGAACACAACTACAAACCCCATCAAATCGTGACACTAGCATAAATTGAGATAGATAGACTTAGAACCCAAAGCACACCGTCCCATGGATCGACCTCGACTTACCGCTAACTAGTTGTTTGTTGAGTATTATAAATGTGTTTTGATTGGGTGTACAACGACACGCCCACGTCAAAAATGGCGTCGTTGCCGGGGATGGTGCTATGTGATAAAGTTCTTACTTGTTTGTCTATTTTGATTTTGCTTTCACCTTGAGGAACTTGTTCCTCAAGGATTGTTCTTACCATTTTTGTGTAGTTTCCATGCTTGTAGTTGTTTCCTTGTCTTAGCTGTGATGGCTCAAGACTTGACATATGGAGTATGTGGTAGATTCTTTGAGTATGACTATGGGTATGGGGAGTTTGAGGAGCAAGTCAACACAAACCTACCTTACTACTCATACAATGAAAATCCTAACTACTACCCCAAATTTTCCCACCAAAATCACCACATCCAATATCCACAACAACCACCCACCCAATACCCACTTCATAATGAGTTTCAATTGCCACAATACAACCACTTTTACACCTACCCACGACAAGAAGATGAACCCATTCAAAATGTGATTCTCCAAATGATGGGAGATCAACAAAACTTCTTCAAACAAATGCTAGAGGAGAGCCAAAAGAGGGACAATGTTCTTCAAGGCATTGTTACCCAAGGTGAGGAATTGGAGATTCAAATTGCCCAAATGAAAGAATCCCAAGCAATCACTCCCCACCGTTCTTTGGACATTAATCATGAATGTGAATTTGAAGTAGTAACCTTTGATATAGAAAATGAGAAATGAGAAGAGCCAATCTCCTTGAGCTCTTGTGAGTATGAAAGTGTGATATTTGATGAAGAAGACATGAGGTTGAGTAAGCCAAATACTCTTAGCCTTTGTGAGTATGAGGGTGTGACTTTTAACATGAACATTGAGATGTTGGAAGAAGAATTAATGAAGAAAAATGAAGCCCCCATTCATGATTCATATGAAGATAGCAACAATGATGGTGAGCCTGAGGGATGGACTTGTAACATAACCTTACTTGAGGAGCCTATCCTTGAGACATTTGAGATATCCTATCATGAAGATGAATGTCCTTTCCCTATCTCCCATGAAGACTAGTTGACACCTACCATGGAGCCAATGATTGTTGAAGAGGATATGGTGGACCTTCTTCAAAAGGCCAAAGCATCATACAAAAGCTACTTGGTGGAAAAGCTCAAAGAGAAACTTGCTCGTGAAGCTACTTGTGGAAATTTGGCACCCACAATGACAATTTCTAAGGAACTCGATCATCAAAGCCATGAGAATTCTCCTTCCTCTCTTGAAGGATTGAATAATCAAATTGCTATCATCATCACCAAAATTAAAGAAGAAGTTGGTGAGTGGAAGTCTACGGACGAAAATGAACCATACTTCGTACCTAGTATTGATGAGAATCATGGGCTTATTGGTTTGAAGCATTGGGAAAGCTCTAGTGCCGAGGACAAGGCGAAAGAAAGAACTTATGACAAGCTTCGTTTGCCAAATTTCATGTTCAAATGGAGCAACCCATAATTATGCTTGTTTGGAGCTTGTTCACAAGCTTTTGATCTTCTATTGAGAGTCCTGAGCTCTATGGACAAGAATTTCTACAATTTGAACTAGTTTGGTGGAGTCCTATCTCAAACCACCATTTGTAAGATATTTCTTGAAATCCTACTTTGTATAATATTGTACATACTTGTATTTTTATTTAATTTCTTGCATGAGAGTAGTGAGAGAGAGTTTTCTTACATTTTTATTTAGCAAAATTTCAGAAAAAGATAAGAAGGAACAACAAATTGGTGAAAGGGTATGATTGTGCAAAGAAAAGAAAGAAAAGGAAGAAAAGCAGCGAAAGACGTTCGTCCCGAGGGCTGGACGCTCGTCCAAGGCCCTCATCAGATTACTGTTCAGCGCTGTCACGGAATCCGAGCGGATTTGGCAAAAGACGCTCGTCTTAAAAGAAGACGCTCGGATTGCATCTTGGACGCTCGTCCTGAAAGACACTTGAAGCAAAGTTTTCGAGTTGTACCAAAATCCGAGCGGATTTTTGAGAAACCGCTCGTCCAATGTAAGACGCTCGTCCAAAATAGAAGACGCTCATCTTCAGCCTACTTCAGAAAATGCAAAGTTCCTGTCACGAAATCCGAGCGGATTTTCCGTAAGACGCTCGGATTCTGCTGAGGCAAGACGCTCGTCCCGCAATGAAGACGCTCGGATTCTGGTGTTTTTCTCGAATTTTCCGCTCAGGCCCCACTCGTGTCCGCTCGTCTTCCCCCTTTTTCTATAAAAACACCCCCTTTATCCCTCATTTCCTCACCTTATCTAACCCTAAATCACTCATCTTCATCCCCAAAACACTCCCTTCACATCAAAAGCCAACAAAAACCCCATTTCTCCATGTTCAAGATGATGAATCTCAAGGGCAAAGCTAAGAAATTTGTTGAATCCGCCGGTAGGAAACGCAAGGGTTCATCCTCTTCATCCCCACAAGAGATAATGCCGCCAAGGAACTTCCGCACCATCATGAGAGGAGGAATAAAGAAACTTGAGTACTTCCAAGAGGTACTCTTCACCTCCAATGCCCACCGCAAGAAGTTTGTCGAATTGCTAAGTAAGAACTATGAACCCACTCAGTTTATAGATACTAAGGTGTTAGAAACCCTTGGGATAAGGTACCACACCGAGATGTTCTTTGATGGCTTAGGGATTGGAAAACATTTCCATGCCCATGAGGAGACGTACCTTAGTCTCACCCTGGAATTTTTGAGTAGCCTTCGTATTGTCACGAACACTCGAACCAATGTGAGCATGGAGTTTAGGTTGTGCAACCTAGACCATAGCCTTACACTTGATCAATTCGCTCACATTTTCGGTCTTGTTGTGCCAACCGACTATACCGATAAACCCGGCGATTTCGATGTGGACCTACTTTGGAAGGCTATTTCCGGGAGGGATTTTACCCACCAAAAGCAATGCTAAACCTTTGCCATCCAACATCCGGTGATTCGGATCACCGAACGCTTTGTGGTCGGTACCATCAATGGGAGGTACGAACAAGATAGGTGTACTCTTATTGATTTAACATTTCTTGAGTCCTATTTAAATGTTCGGGGGACGAGGCGATACAACTTCAACACCCCCCTTGAGATGCTTACAAGGTTTCATGACTTTGCTCAAGGGAGCACCCAACTCAAGACCTTCGTGATGGGAGGTCTAGTTACTATTTTGGCTAACTTCCTTTGCCCCAGGTTCAACTCCCATGGGAATTATGCTCCTCTTGAGGGGAGTACTTTGATCGATGAGGACGCCGTCTTCATCCACCACCGGTGGTGTGCCTACACTCAAGGAGGGAGTGTAGAATGGTTTACAAAAGGGTGCACCTCCATCATTCTTTCGGGGTGGAATATACCGGGCACCGACCCAAGATTGATCCCGTATTCGCCTAGGCCAAGCTACCTTCTTGATATCCAAATCATCGGCAATCCCCCTCAAAGGGAAGAGGCACCCCGCCAACAACAAATACCTCGTGGGATACCGGCAAGGCCTATTCCCCCACCTTCCTATGTGCCTATCCCACCATACTCTACTCCTTATACCCAATTCCGACCGGAAATACCCAATACCCCGGGTATTAATGACTTGATGAACCTATGAATAGAGTCGACCTCGGGGTACATGAAGGGAGGGTTGACAACTACTTGGCCCTTTATCCCCAGTACTATCAAATGGCTCAACAAGGGTATATTGACCCTAATGGCCCTAAGCCCTCTTGGGCCCAACCACAACATTTGTTCCTTAATCAAGGGGACCAAGCTTGGAATCTTGGTAGTGGAGGGCATTCTAGCCAAGGAGGAGGGTATGACCAAGGAGGAAGTTCTCACCGGTATGGCTACCTCCAAAATGAGGATGATGACGAGTGAAAGAGGCCTACCTCATCACCTCCATTTGTATGATACTTTTCTCTCCCTCTCTCTTTTGTACATACATTGCATTTAGCTTAGCTTAGCTTTCACTTGCATTTGTATTATATTTCCTATTGCATTTCCTATTGCATTTACATTAGTTAGTTCATATAGTATAAATTGCATTGTAATATATCTCACATGATTCATGTAGTTAGTTGCATATAGGCTAGAATTCATGCATAATCACTAATAACCAATCCTATTCTTTTCTACACTAGAAATAGTGTTTAAATCGGTTTAGGGAGGTTTGATCATAGGTGACCATAGTTTACTAGAAATCATGCATCATATAATATAGTTTAGATTGCATTCATTTGTTATATATGTCATATAGAATTGCATTTAGTTAGAGCATGCATTCATTCATATCATATCATTGCATTTGTACTTTATTTCAAAAAATCAAAAAAAATTCAAAAACATGTATTCCCTTTTTATTCCTACTCCTACATGTACATTGAGGACAATGTCCAAAATAAAGTGGGGGATGGGAATTTATATTCAAAAAATGCATAAAAATTAAAAAATTTCGAAAAATCACAAAAATATGTCTTTTAATTTCATAAAAACAAAATCCATAAAAATTTGAAAAACCAAAAAAATGTTCTTTAATTTAGTAGTGTAGAATTGTATATACTTGTACTTTTGTTCTCTTCTCACATAGATACAACACTACATTTGAGGCATTAGCAAGGGAAAATGAAGACCGCTTCGTATGATCGTTCTAATCTTTATTTCCCTTCCATTTCTTTTTCATTATTCATATGAGGAGGATGGGCTTACATATCAAGGAGGATGTGGTGTATTTTGTTGTTGCGGTTTGTGTATCTATGTGTTGTTAAGAGGTGCATTTAGTTTATAGGACATACTAGTTGGTAGAAGCATATGCATTAGGATGTATATATGTTAGTTGCATCATGGCATGTAGTTTGCATGATAGAAAAATTTTGTGAAACCGTCTACTTGGGAAGCTTGACAAGTGTATATAGGCCCTAGTAGATGCTTTTTCTTCTTAAGACTTTGCTTGTTAGAATACTTGTAAAACACCCTAGGATGTGTCATGCTAGTATCCTTTGACCCATGGATTAAGGCCTAGTCAAGAGTACCTTGTGGTGTGATAACTCCTTGCCTACCGTTTATTCCAAGGTGACCCTTGAAACCATGCAACCATCATTCATCCATGTTCTACCATACATTTTGTCATCAAAGGGAATGGGCACAAAAATTGTAAAAAAATTGAGTTCAAGAAATAAAATGAAAAGAAAAGAAAAAGTTTGGAAATTGCATAAAAAAGAACAGAGGAGTAACAAAAATGAAAACTCCTATGTTTCAAATATAAGGCACCCTCGTTACTAATTGGGGTGACTTTGAAAATGTTCAAAAGAAAATGCAAAAGTTGAAAGTTGTCAAGTATTGAAATGCCAAAAATCAAAAAGAAATGGCAAAAAGAAAGTGTTCTCAAAAGGTTATATGCCACAAGAAATTGAGGGGAGAAACAACAACAGAGCAAACTCCCAAATGAAACTCAAATCCTATTGATCCCTTTATCCATCGTATCCATTTTTGTGCATGGTAAAGAGGGGACGACCCTTCTTCTTGTCTAGGCAAGAGGGGGAATTCCGCGATCCTCCAGTGTTTCTAACACCATAAGGAGTCTATTCTTGAGAAAAGCATTTTACGATTGAGGATAAAGGTACCCTAGCTTGACACAACTTGGAGGTGATTTATTGGTATCCTTCTAGGCTTAGTAGTTTGAAGAAATTGTATCTATGAAGGAGTGTGTACCCTTGAATTGCTTCCCCTTTAGATAATTTCCGCCACTTAGATGAGGAAAGTGGCTATTCTTTTGTAGATGCATCCATTACTTGATTTTGTGTGCTTAATGTTTGGATGTGTCGCCATTTTGGCAAGACCCACCTTGCCTTGCAAGAAGGCATCCTACCTCATGGTTGTCTTGTTGTGAGTTGAAGGGGCGGAGTGAGACCCGCTAATTGTCTCATATCGGTTATATTATTAGGATAGTTTAAATAAAGGTCTAGTTTTTGTCACCTCTTTACTCGGGACGAGTCAAGGTTCGGTTTGGGGATATTTAATGTGAACATTATATGCGCATATTTAGTCCCCTAATTGAGTCTATTTTGCATACTTTTATAACATTTCATGAACATTTTATCCGTCAAATCCTTCCTATTTGCTTTCCTAGTGCATTTCATATGTTTTGTAGGAAAGAAGATAATTAGGCGGAATTTCCCGTCTTTCGTGCATATTTGGAAGCGTATTGACGATATTTGATGGACTAGTATGAAGAGGAGGCGAGAACTAAAGACTAATCCTACAAGAATAAAAAGAAAGTGAAGAAAAGGATTCTGAAGCAGAATCCGAGCGGCCAAAGAGACAAGACGTCCGTCCAAGAAGCATAATCCGAGCGTCCAAGCCTCGAAGACACTCGGATTCCTCTGCTACAATCCGAGCGGATTTGCCTGAAGATGCTCGTCCACCCCTGCAAGAATCCGAGCGGATTCTCCTCCTGGACGAACGGATCGCGGCGTCTTCAGCTGAGATGCTCATCTCTCCGAAAAGACTATCAATTACCTGCTTAGAACTCAAAAATGTAATTACTAATTTAGCCTTAGTTAACCTAATGAAGCTCTACTATATATACCCCACTTGTAAATAATAAAGGTATGAAGTTTTTAGAGTAGAGAGCCTCCACATTAGAAATTCCTCTTAGATTAGATTAGGGATAGATTAGAATAGATTACTCTTTAAGCTTTCCACAAATCTCACATTAATCTTTCTATAATTATTGTTCAAGTTTGTTACTTTTGGGTAATTGAAGATTATTGGGTTATTATTGAAGGATTGACAACCCTTCATCAATCAATCAAGTTCTCTTCTTTTATTCTTTGCTTTATTATTTGGATCATCTCAAGTTTGGTATAATTCATTTACTCTTTACTCTTTATCGTTCATTTTCCTCATTCTCTTATCATGTTTACACTTGTTGTGATGATTGACACCATTGATGACATGTTTTCCATGATAATGAGTAAGTAATTTCATTAACTAGGATTAGTGGGTAATTAGGGGAAACCAACATGGGGTTAGTCATGCTTAATCTAATATGTTTTCATAATCAAATTGCTTGCTTGTTGTGATGTCAACTTTATGCACATGTTATGTTTGATGAAATGCTAAGCCTATGAATCCTTGCATTTACAACCATCTCTTATCTACTCAACAAGACTTAAAAGATATAAACCAACTCGAGTCTTGTTAGACCATGCATAGAAGTTGAATAGGAGGAAATTAAGTCGACTTGTAGGTGTTGTACAATCTAATCGATTCGGCTCCGGGACCCAACTCTTCCTATGAACCGTAAGATATAAACCAACTCGGTTCCTCCACAACATTAATTGCTTGCAACTTTGTAAACATGTTTGTATGATCAACACCATGAATCCTCTATGACCCCATGACATCCTAGTGCTTTTAAGTCATTTGTTTACATTTCTTAGTTCATTGTTTGCTTTACTTTGTTACTTTCATTAGTCTAGAACACAACTACAAACCCCATCAAATCGTAACACTAGCATAAATTGAGATAGATAGACTTAGAACCCAAAGCACACCGTCCCATGGATCGACCTCGACTTACCGCTAACTAGTTGTTTGTTGAGTATTATAAATGTGTTTTGATTGGGTGTACAACGACACGCCCACGTCACTTACCTCCCTTAAAAGACAACGGTTACGTCCCCGTAACAAAACATACCTTATCGAAAAGGTAAGGAAAACACTCCTCATCGACTCCTCTAGTTCCGATGTGGCCTCTTCCACATTGTGATTAGTCCAAAGTACCTTTAGTAAGACGGTCTCACCGTTCGTTATCTTGCGCACTTTCCGGTCTATGATCTCTTTAGGAACCTCCGTGTAATATCACTCAAATTTTATAGTGTCTTTATTTTCTAAACTCGAACTTCGGCGCTGAAGTTCCTTTTAAGGGGGGAAGATTGTAATACCCGTATTTTAAAATAATTTTTATAATAAAATATTTTATCGTTTGCCTTATAAAAGAACGAGGGGAATAAACCATAAACCCTAAATTCTCTTTTTATCTTCTAATACCACTCTCTCGTATTGTCTGTGTCGGGCAGCTTGTTCTGGCTTAAATCTTCGTATTTATCTTCAATATTACCAAGATTCATCATCAACAAATTCATTCATAATTTTTTAAAGCAACTTTTATACTGTGAAACTATATACTCAATCATCATCACAACTCTCTATTTGTCTTTTATGCTAGTGGCTAATTGTCTTCTACCATATAAACTTAACGTGGGATTTTGGAACAATTGTTAATTGTTGAAATATTTTAGCTATTTAAGGTATCACTATTCTACCGATCCTATTATTAATATTACTGTTCGGGGTTGTGTGTATATGTGCAATTAATTGTCATTGGATCATAATATTGATTAATTGTTATGGTATAATATTAGACGTACTAGTAATTTATGTTTCTAGTCTTAATTTTATTCTTGTGAGATGGGTTGATATAATTATCTAAGAAGTTAATTGTTTAATTAGCAAGTTTGTGAGAACTCGTAAGTCATTCGAGTACGAAGGTTGTAGATAATAACATGAATTACATCATCTATGACTTGGTTATAGTGGACGTGTACCTGTAGGATTACGGTTGTATTCATTAATGTGAGTAAGAGGAACTAGAAATCAATATTTTGTTGATTAGCATGAGAATAATGGACTTTTGGGTTCAATACGAGAAGTTAAGGTTCTGGAATATTGAGGTTTCGATTTTCGTCTTGTATTGAAATTCTTTGTAACACCCCCATTTATTTAAGAACCTTTAACTAGACATCCCAAGTAAATGAGAGTGTTACCATCTCGGTTTCCCGAGATAGTGAATAACAAAGTACAACAAACCAAAGTACTTTAAATAAAATTTAGCGATTAAAAGTTTATTACAAACTATCCAAACTAAAACTTAATATAAAATTAATTACAACTCGCAGCGGAAATAAATAAAGTGATTAAATAATCTATATGGTCTAGACTTCTAAGTAGACTGGCTAAGTCCTCACGTATTCCCTTAAACTCCCAAGTCAGCTAACCTTTAGTACCTGTCAAATATGCTCCCCATTATGGTTCATCACAGGTGTTCACGAATACACGGTCAACCACGAGGTTGAGTAGGAAACTAAACAACGAATAAGAAAAAGCAACCTGTAATATCACTGTTACACAAATAAATTCTACCACCACAATTCCGTTCACTTCACACCACAGCACACAGCCAAAAGGCACAGGGGCACTTCTAGCCACACAGTCCCGCCTCATATACACAGTCTGGATACACACAAAACTCATCTCCCTACTCCAACAACAATCGATAATAATGACAGTCTCAGTAATATAACCAAACCAACATGATATAGAATAATGGCATAAGACAGAAAATCCAGCAAGATAATAAAAGATCGTTGTAAACAGTTAAACTCATCCTTCACCAATTCACCACAACATACATTTAATCCATCTTCTAGAAATAAGAGAAATAAGACAAGATTAAGTAATTTCCTACCTTTTTGCAAATCTTCGAGTCACACGAGTCACACAAGCAATCAAAACTGATCCTTTACAAATTCATAACCAACATAGCATAATTATGTACAATTACTAAATAACCAATAATCAACCAAAGCGTAAAATATGGATTCCCGTCTCAAACCACATTTCCTCATTAAAAGTATAAATTGGTAAATAGTAATAATAATGATCACAAAATATATGTTAATAAATTAAATTTTTAAAAGTCGTTTAATAAATGTAACTCCTTCACATTTTACTGTTGATAGTCCTTTAACTAAGGCCTCAAATATACGTGGTATTACAGTCTTCCCTCCTTTAAAGGAACTTCATCCCCGAAGGTCACCCAAACTACTCAAAACTGACACAATACATACCAATAGAAATGCTATCTTATTAGCTCATACTATGAAGGCAATCACACACATTACTTAATTGTATAACTTATAGAAGTAAAGATAACCAATCACATTAAACACAGATAAGCAAAGTTATACTAAAATGCAAAACTTTTAGTAGTATCACATTCTACTATCCTAAAAACTGAAGTAAAACTATCAGATTTGGAGCAAGTTTGGACACGAAAACTCTCAAGTGACAAACAAAGAAAACTCAGCTTGTTTAGGACTCAAGGTATGACTTAATTCGAACACAAAGCAATGAATTAAGCCTAGGACTCGTCCAATCACTTAGCAAAGGACTTATCCAAAATCCTAGCACTAAGCAAGGGAGTTTATCAAGCACAAAGCAAAGATAAATAAGAAAGAAAGCAGGCTGCTTCTTAGGGTTTTTGTCATTTAAAATAATCTGATTTTTGCTAAGGGTTGTGCTTGCTTTTATAGGACAAGCAAGACAATCCCCTCCCTTCATCTAAGAGTGCATCCTAAGGTCACAAAAAGAACTGCTAATAGTACATAACACGGCAGCCAAGACCTTACAAGAAAACAGAAATGAAAAGGACATAAAGCATAAAAGATAGAAAGTAAACTAGTAGTACAACAATCCCTTGTTTACTAGATCAAGTCTTGTTTATGCACACTTAGACTCACTTGGAAGACTTTGGCAAGGCTTCAAAAACTCTCCTAAGGGCCCTTGAGCTATGTTTGATCAAAAGAGGAATGTTGATAGCGACATATTGCACAATAGCCTAAGTAGCTCCAGTCGTGGTCCTTATTGCACCCGGTTTTGTTTAGCTCTTCAGCTCTTGATAGGAAACTCTTTGGGATACAAGTTCCTACAATAAAATGTCCTAAACTCACCAAGTAATAGTCCCAAGCTGGAAAAAGGCATGGCTCCTTAGACGGATTTCATGTTAGACCTCAATCTAGTGCAAGGTCCAAAACCGGGTTCTGAAATAGCCTCCTCGGTTGAATTCTCTTCAATCTCCCCTTCTTGAAAAGGATTTGCCCTCAAATCCTGGCCATTATCCTCTTCAATCTCTTCATAATAAGGACTTAAATCCCCAACATTGAATGTGCCATGGACCTCATAATCTCCGGGCAAGTTAATCTTGTAGGCATTGGACCCAATCTTTTCAAGGACTTCGAATGGACCATTCGCTCTTGGCATGAGCTTGTTCTTCCTTTTGGCTGGAAATATTTCTTTTATTAAGTTTATCCAAACAAGATCCCTTACTTCAAAGTTCGTGGCTTGCTTAGGACCCTTGGCCCTTGCTTTGTATGCTTCATTTGTTTTCTCAATTTGCTTCTTAACTTGAGCATGGATTTGTAGCATTTGTTCAACCCTCTTCTTAGCATCGAAATCGATCTTTTTTCTTTGAATGGGTGCCAAATCAGTTGGCATGAGGGGGTTGGTGCCATAAACAACTTCAAATGGAGACTTGCCCGTGCTTGTAGAAGGAGCCCTATTGAAGGCAAACTCGGCTTGAGCTAGTTTGAGGTCCCAATCCTTCAATGACCTAGAGATCGTGCACCTTAGGATCCTCCCTAGAGTCTTGTTAGTCACCTCCGTTTGTCCATCAGTTTGGGGGTGATGGGAGGTGCTAAATAAGAGCCTAGTCTTGAGTAGCTTCCATAATGACCTCCAAAAGTGGCTCATGAACTTTGAATCCCTATCCGAGACAATAGACTTGGGAACTCCATGGAGCTTAACCACCTCTTTGAAGTATAAATCAGCCACACTAGATGCATCCTCCGTTTTCTTACAAGCAATGAAGTGAGCCATGTTGCTAAACCTATCCACAACAACCATGATGGAGTCCTTACCTCATTGAGTTCTTGGCAAAGCAACTATAAAATCCATGCTAATGTCCTCTCATGGCTGATTTGGAACGGGTAAAGGAGTATAGGGGCCTATTTTGAAGTAGGACTTGGATTGTTGACATGGAGCACACCTCTTGATGACATCTTGGACATCCCCAAGCATCTTAGGCCAATAGAAATGCTCTTGGAGTATGTCATAGGTCTTTTGAATGCCAAAGTGCCCGGCAAGACCATTGGAGTGTGCCCCTCTTACTAACAAGCTTCTATAAGGACTCTTGGGCACACACAACCGGTTTCCACGAAACAAGAACCCCTCTTGGACCAAGTAATGACCCCCTTTTTCTCGTCCATTTTGCAATGACCCCCACTCCTCTTTGAAATTTGGATCCTCTTTGTAAAACTCTTTCATGTGCTCAAATCCAAGCACTCTTTGTTCCATGTAACTCAACATTATGAACCTTCTTGATAGAGCATCCGCAACCACGTTATCCTTCCCTTCTATGTACTTGCTTGCAAAGTTGAATGATTGTAAGAACTTAACCCATTTGGCATGTCTATGATTGAGTTTATGCTGCCCATTGATGTACTTAAGAGCCTCATGATCCGAATAAAGAACAAAGGGCCTTGGCTTGAGATAATGGCTCCAATGAGTTAAGGCTCTTATAATGGCATATAACTCTTTGTCATAAGTTGAGTAATTAAGCTTGGCACCACTTAATTTATCACTAAAGTAAGCAATTGGCTTGTGCTCTTGAACAAGGACAGCCCCAATGCCAATGCCACTAGCATCACACTCAACTTCAAACAACTTATCAAAATTTGGTAAAGCAAGAATAGGAGACTCACATAGCTTTTCCTTGATGGTGTTGAAGGAGGTTTCGGCCTTATCTCCCCATTTAAACTCCCCCTTCTTCATACATTCAGTTATAGGAGCCATGAGAGTGCTAAAGTCTTTGATGAACCTCCTCTAAAATGATGCTAACCCATGAAAACTCCTTACATTCGTGATATTCCTAGGAATAGGCCATGACTTGATTGCTTTAATCTTCTCTTGATCAACTAATATGCCCCGGTCAGAGATGATGAAACCCATGAATTGGAATTCATTTTGCATAAAAGAACACTTCTCAAGCTTCCCATACAACTTGTGTTCCCTAAAAGTGTCAAACAATATTTGCAAATGATTGAGGTGCTCTTCTTTGTTAGGACTATACACCAAGATGTGATGAAAGTATACAACAACAAAGCTGCCCAAGTGAGGCCTAAGCACTTCATTCATAACCGTCATGAAAGTGCTCGGTGCATTAGAAAGACCAAATGGAATGACAAGCCATTCATACAACCCATGCTTTGTTTTGAATGCGGTTTTCCACTCATCTCCTTCCTTGATTCTTACTTGATGATAACCTTGCCTTAAATCAATCTTTGAAGACAGTTTGGCCCCACTAAGCTCATCTAGGATGTCATCAAGCCTTGGTGTAGGAAACCTATACTTGATTGTTATGTTGTTGATGGCTCTACAATCGGTGCACATCCTCCATGACACATCTTTCTTGGGCACAAGTAAAGCTGGAACGGAACAAGGGCTAAGGCTTTCCCTCACAAAGCCCTTGTTCATAAGCTCTCTAATTTGTTGTTGCAATTCTTGAGTAGCTTTAGGATCACTTCTATAGGCTGCCTTGTTGGGTAGAGTAGCTCCCGGAATGAAATCAATTTGGTGTTCAATTCCTCTAAGAGGAGGCAAGCCACTAGGAAGCTCACTTGGAAGCACATAACCATAGGTCTTAAGTAGACGTTGGACCTCACTAGGCATCCCCTTCTCTTCTTCTCCCACCACTCTCTTGGCTATAAGCACGTACACATCTCTATCCTCCTTTAACTCTTGCAACATTTATGCCCCATTGATTAGTAACACCTCCTTTGATGGTTCAAGCATGGAAGGTGTTGGAATATGCTTGAGAACAGGTGGTAAAGGTGCTAGGATGACCTTTCTTGAGCCAAATTTGAAGGTGTAGGTGTTGTCTTTACCGTGATGAACCGCGTCCCTATCAAACTCCCAAGGTCTCCCAAGTAGCAAGTGACAAGCATCCATTGGAAGAACATCACAAAGAGCTTCATCTACATAGCTCTTACCAATGGAAAATGGAACCAAGCATTGCTTATCAACCCTTACTTCAGCCCCTTTGTTGAGCCACCTTAGCTTATAAGGACTAGGATGGTCTTGTGTAGGCAATGATAGCTTTTCAATGAGAGTACTAGAGGCTACATTGGTACAACTCCCTCCATCAATGATAAGATTGCAAACCCTTCCTTTAATGGTACACCTAGACCTAAAAATTTGTTGTCTTTGGTCCATTTCCAAGGGTTGGGGTTGGGTATGCATCACTCTCCATGTAACCAAGCTAAGACCTGCATTCGGCATAACCACATCAGCCTCTTCATGGTCCGTCCCCTCCCTCTCCTCATCACACACAAGGATCTCATCATCACCCCAATGAACCACTTCAAAGCTACTAAGGGCTCTCTTGGTTGGGCATTCTTTGGAAAAGTGACCATAACCTTGGCATTGGTAACATTTTTTGAGAGGCATGGTCTTTTTTTGTGAGGTTTCGGCTGCTTTTCCTTTGTCAAGTATGGGGGTTTTGTTTTGAGAGGGTGGTTCATTGATTTTGACACCGGTTGGGGGTTTATAGGGGGCTGTTTTGACGGCTGGTTTGGTGGTTGTGACTTTCCCTTTACCCAATTTCTCAACCCTTAAAGCCAAGTTGACGGCTTCATCAAAGGACCACACTTGTTGCATTCTAACCCTATGAGCAATCTTAGTATCTAAACCTTCAACAAATCTAGCAATCTTTTGTTCGGGCTTTTCATTGAGTTCAGATTGCAAAGTAAGTTGTTCAAAGTCTCTAAGATATGACTCAAGTGGTTGTTGGTCTTGTTTAAGTTGTGTGAGCTTAATGAAAATGTCTTGGGTGTACTCTTTATGTGTAAACTTCTCATTAAGCTTCTTTTTCAGTTTTAACCAAGACTTAATAGGTTCCTTTTTTTTTGGGGGAAAATGTAAGCTTCCATTAGATAGAATGATACTCTGTTACAACAATTTCAAGGATTAGTCACCATGACCATCCTGCCATTACATATCTCATCTAGCCATAGCTGTGTGTTCCTATGCCTACTGCTAATACGACATTGACCAACTCTTACAATCACCTCATTACAAATCATACTCACGACCATCTCTGGCCTCATCATCAGACCATCTACTCTACTTCTGTTCCTGCACCACCAGATCAAAGCCATGAAGTTTGCTAGGATCATTGCCACCACCTTCTTCTTACAAGTTGACCGTGTTCTCCAATGCAACCACCACGCAATACAATGCTGACTAGGCAACTCCACCTTGCACCACTGTGATAATTTAGACCTGCAAAGCTCACTGTACTGACACTTAAAGAAGATATGCTCATGATCTTCTTCCTCAACACCACACAAATATCACACATTGGACTGCATCATTCCAAACCTCTGTAATCGATCCTGAGTTAGCAGTTTCTACTGGGCAACAAGCCATACCAGAAAAGCATGTCTTGGAAGCATCCACTTAATATTCACCCAAGGAACCCAGGGAAGCACTATTCCACGAGGATTGAGCCACTCATATCCTTGTTTTGCAGTGTACTCATGTCCCCCCTGACTATGGAAAATTAAAGGTTTCAAAATCTCTTTAACCTGGCAGATTTTGCGCCAAGTCCAACTACTGTTAAGAGTAGGTGCATAATTTTCCCATAGGCTGCTCTTTATATAAACTGAGTATACCCATTTTACCCATAGGTGGTCAACTTTGCTTTCAATCCACCATACATACTTTCCTATGGCTGCAACATTCCAGTCATACAACTTCATAATCCCAAGACCACCCTGTTGCTTAGGTGTGCATATTTGATCTCATGCAACCAAGGCTGGCCCATCCCTCTGTTCAGCTCCATGCCATAGAAAGCCTCTACATACTCCTCAATTTGTTTTAACATTGTTTTAGGCAAGATGAATATCCTTGCCCAATATGAATGAAGAGTGCTAAGAACAGCCTTTATGAGCACGAGCCTACCAGCATAGGATAACTTCCTGTTCCCAATACTCCTTATTCGAGCAACAATTTTCTCCACTAAACAGTTGCAGTCCATCACAGACAACCTTTTAGAAGAGACATTTATGCCAAGATACCTGAAAGGGACATCCCCCTTCTTCATCCCTGTAACTGTCTCCACCTCCTTAATCAGATTAGCCTCCATCCCATTACAATAGAAGCTTGACTTATCCCTGTTAAGATTCAGTCCTGATGCCTTAGAAAAATAAGCAAAAGCGTTAATCATAAGCTCAATGCTCTTCCTATTTCCCTTGCAGAACATAATGAGATCGTCTGCAAAACACAAATGAGATAAACCAATGCTTTTACATAGAGGATGAAACCTGAACTTATCATGTTGTTGAACAACCATCAATATTCTGCTAAGATCCTCAATGCACAGAGTAAAAAGGAGAGGAGACAGTGGGTCTCCTTGCCTCAATCCTCTTCTTCCACGGAAAAACTCAAACACCTCACCATTCATAGCAAGAGAGTAAGATGGTGTGGAAACACATTGCATAATTAAAGCAATGGACTGTGCTAGGAAGCCAAGAGCATCCAACATTTCATGTACAAATACCCACTCCACTGAGTCATACGCCTTCTGCAGATCCAGTTTCATAAGCATTCTAGGTGAGCATGCTTTTCTTTTATACAGTCTGATCAAATCTTGGCAAATAAGAATGTTCCCTACTATATCCCTTCCTTTTGTAAACGCACTCTGTGCAGGATTGATGATATCAGGTAGAATGTCCCTAAGCCTATTACACACCACCTTAGCAAGGCACTTATAGATGGTGTTGCAGCAGGCAATAGAACGAAATTGTTGCACAATGTCAGGGATAGCAACCTTAGGAATTAGAGTAAGGATGGTATTGTTGCATTGCTTCAGCATCCTCCCTTTGGTATAGACATCCCTAACAGCCCTACATACATCAGTCCCAACAATGTGCCATGTATCTTTAAAGAACTGGCTACTGTACCCGTCAGGTCCAGGTGCCTTGTTCCCAGGAATATCAAACATAGCATCCTTTATCTCATTATCAGAAAGAGGTGCTAACAATCTCTCCCTGTAGTCCACAGTTAAGCACTTCCCTTTTCTGACAATCACCTGATTCACAGGGCACACCCCCTTTGAGTCACCAAGCAAAGACTTATAGAACTCCTCAAAAGCAGCTTGAATTGCAACATTAGATTTACACACATTATGATGCATATCCTTTATCTGGTAAACCCTATTCTGACTTCTTCTCTTCCTGATACTAGAGTGAAAAAACGCAGTATTCTCATCTCCATCAGCCACCCATACCTCTTTAGCTTTCTGTCTCAAGTACATATTCCTAGCTTTCTGTAGCTCCTCAAACTCAGTAGCACAGAGTCTTTCAGCCTGACACATCTCTTCATTAAGAGGGTCCATAATCAGCTTGGTCTGAGCCTCCTTCAGAGCCAATTCAGCAACATTAGTTAAATTCTCAATGTCACTAAATTGCTCTTTATTCAACTTTTTAAGCTCACCCTTAAGTTTCTTCAGTCTAGTCACCACACGAAACATAGGGGTACCATTCACTTCTTTACTCCAAACTGTTCTAACTACCTCCTCAAAATTCTTGGCCAACGCCCACATATTAAAATACTTAAAAGCAGCAGTCCTCCTAACCATTTGCGCCTCAAAATTAATCAAGCAAGGGCAATGATCAAACAGTCCCTCTGGGAGGAAATTAGCAACACTTTCAGGATACATATTGATCCAATCATCATTAATCAGCACACGATCAATTCTGCTATAAATTTTACCACCATGCTCATGCTTGTTATTCCAAGTGTAAAATGACCCATTCCCTTTAAGGTCATGTAAATTACACTCATGAATAACCTTAGCCATGGGCACAATCTCAGCTCTGGTAACTTCAGCTCCTCCTATTCTTTCATTAGCAGCCAGTACATTATTGAAGTCACCACAGGTAAGCCAAGGCACTGTAACATACCTATGGTACTTCCTAAGACTATTCCATAAACCAGTTCTTTCTTGGGCTTTATTAAACCCATAAACCAAGGTAATCCAAAACCTCCTACTCCTAAGTTTATCCTGGACCTCAGCATGTATAGTTTGATCAGTAACATCCTTCACATCCACAATAAACATAGTAGGATCCCAAAGTAACCATATTCTACCTCCTCTATGCATACTAGAGTTGGTACAAATAGCCCAATTATCACATAAGCTAGTCTTAACTTTATTCCATCTACTACTTTTTATTTTAGTTTCAATCAACCCAAACAGTCCTACTTTATTATGATGCAGAAATCTTTTTATTTCATACTTTTTATTAGGACTATTCAAACCACGCACATTCCAAAAACCACAGCTATCCATTATCACCAATAAGCTTACTGCACTCCCCTTTTTCAACAATTCTAAGCCTTGTCTTTTGAATGGACTGAGTCAAAGCTTCCATAATAGACAACCCTCCTAGAGTAAAAGTCCTCCTCTCACCAGAATCCTGCCTCATCAACCTAGTAAGAATCCTTCTAGGCATGGATTGGTCCACACTAGGTATCTTAGACACAATCACTGGTGTGACCAACCCATTCACAGGACTTGGTTGTTTCTGAGCAGGTTGCTAAACTGGTTTTTGAACAGGTTTCTGAACAGGCTTCTGGACTGGCTGCTAAAAACCCTTAGTCTGTGGTTGCCCTTTTCCCATAGGAACCTGCGCCTGTTGCTGCACATTAACCTTAGGTTTCCAGACTTTCTTTACCATAGGCCTGGCATCCCCCTTCCTGCATTTCTCAGTAGCATGCCCAATCCCCTTGCACGAAGCACAAGAAATTGGGAGCCAATCATAGACCACTTTGATAGTATGGACCTTATCATTCTCATCTGTAAACACCAACTCAGATGGGAAGACCTGACCCACATTAACCTCAACCATGGTTCTAGCATAACCCATAAAATTCCTATGCTTAGTAGCATCATCACTCTTAACATAATTTCCCACCAGATTGCTAATCTTCTTTAAACAGTCTTCCCCCAAAACTTAATATCCAAACCAAACATCTTAAACCAAATAGGAACACACTGAACGTCATGCTTAATCAATTCCATGTCAGGTGTCCATTCTTTGACTATGACAGGTTTGTTATCAAAGGTTAGGTGACCATTATTCAGAACCGATTGACGATGTTCCATTGTTTTAAATCGCACAATGAAAAGTCCATTCGGCATAAAAGCAATCTTATCAACTCCATAACCTTGCCAAACACGTTTAATAAAACCAGACAAAACAGAGCTAGGAGGGTTAGCACCTAGTATATAGCATATGACAGAGGTAGACCAGTAACCAATCTCACCCGCAACATCCTCTTTAGTAAGACGAAGCATGGGTTGAGTTGCAGCTGGCTCCTCCACCACGTTCAAGTTCTCCGGTTCTGGCACTGCCTCATGCTCCTCAGACTCAATAATGGATTCCAGGTCAGATTCAAAATATTCAGAAGAAAATCTAAGATGTCGTGGGGTTTTCCCCTTATTAGGACGATAATCAACATTTTTTTGGGTTTTTTTTGATGAATTAGACGATGAAGATGAAGGATTATTAGGGTTCTTCCTATTTCGAGCCATAGTTGCTTCAGAAATAAGCTAACGCAGAAATAGAGATTTTTCTCTCTCTAGTTTCTCTCTCATCCCTCTCTTGCTTTCTTAATAGGTTCCTTACCATCCCTTCTTCTCTGATTTTTTAAGTTCTCATACCAAAGGGAAGAATAGCCTTTGAGTTTCAAGATCGCCACTTTAAAAGCTTTTCTATCGGAATAACCTTTAAACTCAAAGACTCTTTCAATGGTCCTAAACCAATCTAACAAATCCTCGGGGTTTAAACTACCATGAAAATTAGGAATCTCTACCTTTAAGTCTTTGTTGGGCTCTCCTTGAAATGCCTCGGCCTTGGAGTCCTCCGACTCTGAAAACTCCTCTTCCTCACGGCCACCATGAGCTCGTCCTCCTTCACTGAGGCCACGTCCTCTACCCCTGCCTCTAGGTGGTTGTCCTCTTCCTCTTGGTGATGGTGTTGGAATATTAGCCATGATAACATTGAAAGAATCTAGCAACAAATCACATTTTTCAGAAAGTTGAGTAACTTGAGTTTCAATTCCAGCAAGCCTTTCCTCACTCATGGTTGTTTTTTGTGTTTTTAATGGGGTTAGGGTATAATGAACTCACAAAGAAAGGCTTTTGTGTTGTTAACCAAAGCTCTGATAACCAATTTGAAGTAAAACTATCAGATTTGGAGCAAGTTTGGACACGAAAACTCTCAAGTGACAAACAAAGAAAACTCAGCTTGTTTAGGACTCAAGGTATGACTTAATTCGAACACAAAGCAATTAATTAAGTCTAGGACTCATCCACGCACTTAGCAAAGGACTTATCCAACCTCCTAGCACTAAGCAAGGGAGTTTATCAAGCACAAAGCAAAGATAAATAAGAAAGAAAGCAGGCTGCTTCTTAGGGTTTTTGTCATTCAAAATAATCTGATTTTTGCTAAGGGTTGTGCTTGCTTTTATAGGACAAGCAAGACAATCCCATCCCTTCATCTAAGATTGCGTCCTAAGGTCACAAAAAGAGCTGCTAATAGTACATAACACGGCAGCCAAGACCTTACAAGAAAGCAGAAATGAAAAGGACATAAAGCGTAAAAGATAGAAAGTAAACTAGTAGTACAACAATCCCTTGTTTACTAGCTCAAGTCTTGTTTATGCACACTTGGACTCACTTGGAAGACTTTGGCAAGGCTGCAAAAACTTTTCTAAGGGCCGTTGAGCTATGTTTGATCAAAAGTGTAATGTTGATAGCGACATATTGCACAATAGCCTAAGCATGCTCCAGCCGTGGTCCTTATTGCACCCGGTTTTGTTTAGCTCTTCAGCTCTTGATAGGAAACTCTTTGGGATACAAGTTCCTACAATAAAATGTCCTAAACTCACCACGGAATGGTCCCAAGCTGGAAAAAGGCATGGCTCCTTAGACGGATTTCATGTTAGACCTCAATCTAGTGCAAGGTCCAAAACCGGGTTCTGAAATAGCCTCCTCAGTTGAATTCTCTTCAAAAACAAATTTCGTCCTCGAAGTTCGGGATATCAAACAACAGGAATAAACAAACCATTTGTTATAACATCACAAAACATGTAATACACATTGTAACAAAAGACAACTATTATTTTCAACACAACATCGATTGATGGATAAATGAATAATAACAATCCTTGAATTACCTTTTATTACGTGCGCGTTTATTTCTTACTAACGAGGTCTAGCTTAAACATGGATGCAATTAATATAATATATAGGCTTAGGGCAACACATTCTGCATATCACTAGACATATCATTCTACTTCACATAATTTACAACATCAACATATCAATGTGCAAGAGATAAGAAACAAAACTTTCATTTTTCAAGGATAAGAAAACATGTTACAACTTCCAAAAATCATTAATAAATAATAACATAATTACTTCTTAAGAAATTATAGTTTTTAGAAAATGCAGAGAGTTAACAATTTATGAGAGAAAGAACCAAGTCAAAAACTCATAAGGTCAATTCATTTTACAAATTATTTGGTCGAAACAGAAATTTTACAGCAACTTGTCAGAAACTTAGGTCAACTTGTAAAAATCACTATAAATCATCAAAATACTATCTTGCAACGTGCCTTATCAATTTAGAAACATATATGAATCTTTTAAACAGTGGAGTTGGAATCATACCAAAACAATAAGTTTTAAATGCGATTTTTACAAAAACATGGAACGAAAACATCACTGTACAAGAACATTCTGACCACTGTCCACTAAAATATTTATTACTCCTAAACCGTATATTATTTAAGCATGAAACCAGCGGTATATGAAAGCTAACTCACAAAGGTATCACACATAAACAGTTCGTGCAAAGATATTAAACAGGCAGTAAATGGTAGCCAAAGCAATCAAGGGTAAAATTTTGAGAATTCAACCAAATCACATTCTTCACAATTCCACGCATTTTCCGTAATACTTTACAAGTTAATCATAATTACGCCTCCCAAGTGCACACCAACATTCTCTTACGCACATGCTCATACCAATGCTTAAAATCATATCACATTCCTATCTCCTTAAAAGCAAGGTTACGTCCCCGTAACCGCATTCATCAATGAAAGCAATATTCATACGAAACAAACAAAGACTCCCAAGACAAAATAAACGATATTCATTTTAAATTACCCCACACTTTAATATCTCTCAAGGTAACTGGTTCATAACTAGAAAGGCTAGAGTACGAATTAAGGGATCCTTCTTAACCGCACTAAGAGGGGCTCCTAACAGTAACTACCCGGGGTTCAATTTTAGACACATCCTACATTCATTATTGTTCATTGGTTTAGGCATGAGGATCGCTTTGCTCTGATACCACTTTGTAGCACCCCTATTTATTCAAGAGCCTTTAGCTAGACATCCCAAGTAAATGAGAGCGTTGCCATCTCGGTTTCCCGAGATAGTGAATTACAAAGTACACCAAACCAAAGTAATTTAAATAAAATTTAGCGATTAGATGTTTATTACAAACTATCCAAACTAAAACTTAATATAAAATTAATTAGAACTCGCAGCGGAAATAAATAAAGTGATTAAATAATCTATATGGTCTAGACTTCTAAGTAGACTGGCCAAGTCCTCACGCATTCCCATAAACTCCCAAGTCAACTAACCTTTAGTACCTGTCAAATATGCTCCTCATTATGGTTCATCACAGGTGTTCACGAATACACGGTCAACCACGAGGTTGAGTAGGAAACTAAACAACGAATAAGAAAAAGCAACCCGTAATATCACTGTTACACAAATAAATTCTACCACCACAATTCCGTTCACTTCACACCACAGCACACAGCCAAAAGGCACAGGGGCACTTCTAGACACACAGTCATACTCCACTTCTAGACACACAGTCATACTCCAGGATACACAGTCCAATGGACACACAGTCCCGCCTCAGACACATAGTCTGGATACACACAAAACTCATCTCCCTACTCCAACAACAATCGATAATAATGACAGTCTCAATAATATAACCAAATCAACATGATATAGAATAATGGCATAAGACAGAAAATCCAGCAAGATAATAAAAGATCGCTGTAAACAGTTAAACTCATCCTTCACCAATTCACCACAACATACATTTAATCCATCTTCTAGAAATAATAGAAATAAGACAAGATTGAGTAGTTTCCTACCTTTTCGCAAATATTAGAGTCACACGAGTCACACAAGCAATCAAAACTGATCCTTTACCAATTCATAACCTACATAGCATAATTATGTACAATTACTATATAACCGATAATCAACCAAAGCGTAAAATATGGATTTCCGTCTCAAAACACATTTCCTTATTAAAAGTATAAATTGGTAAATACTAATAATAATGATCATAAAATATATGTTAATAAATTAAATTTTTAAAAGTCGTTTAATAAATGTAACTCCTTCACATTTTACTGTTGACAGTCCTTTAACTAAATCTTCAAATATACGGGGTATTACATTCTTATTATCGTTCTCTTTGTCCAAGATTCATGGTAAGTAGCTTAGAGTTTTACTCTAAGTGTTGAGCACGGTTCTTTGAACCTTTAACAATATCGATATTGAAATTGAGATGAAAATTGGTTTGAGTTATGGGGCCTTTGAGCCTAGTTATTTTTACAATCCAGTGCGACCATGGTTATTGAGTTATTTGAGTTTGAAATCGATATTGAGATGGAAATATTGTTTAGCGGTCTTATCCGCCAGTTCACTCACCCCTTATCGTTGGCTTAGGTTCGACGATGAGAATACGATATCTGGTTACTTTGGAGTATTATATTATGACGTAGTAATGAGTAAGACGGAGTAGTTAGTTGAGAATTGGTTAATTATAAAGAATGAAAACAAGAGTTGTATTAGATATATAAGACGGATTTGGTTTGAGGTACTAGTTAGTTATGGGGAGTGTTTTTATTATTCTTTGTGTTTATTTTTTTTTATGTGTGTATATTTCCACGCCATGACCAAAACTAAGCTGCTTATATTGAGGTATTATCTGTTACTAAGCTTTCCGGCTGACGTGTTTTCTCCCTTCGGGGCTACTCGTCATGGGGGTACTCCTTTCTGTCTTCAGGTTTTGCTTTCAGGTCTTCTGCTGCTGTTCAAAAAAGGATTTTCTTTCAAGACAATATTTTATTTAAATTATTTGTAAAATTTTTAGTTCATTTTGTACACTTTGTTTTAAGAGACATTATGTAAGAAAAACTTTGTATATTAATTATAATATCTCTGTATTTCGGCGAGTTTTATATGTAAAAGTTAATTTTAATTTAGCCGGAAATCAGGGGTGTTACACTCCGCATAATTTAGAGACTCGTCTTGCTCTATGTTCTCAACCTCAAGCACATGTGATGGATCACTCACATAATTTCGGAGTTGCGAAACATGAAACACGTTGTGGACTTGATCCAACGATGGTGGTAAAGCTAGCCGCGAGGCTACTTCGCCTATGCGGTCTAATATCTCATACGGACCGATAAACTTCTGGCTCAATTTCCCTTTCTTGCCAAACCTCATCACCCCTTGCATAGGTGACACTTTCAAAAGGACCTTGTCACCTATTGTGAACTCAATGTCCCTATGGTGCAAATCCGCATAGCTCTTTTGACGATCTTGAGCTGCCTTCATGTTTTGGCGAATCATGCGAACTTGCTCAATCATATTCTGCACCATTTGTGGTCCTAGTGAAGGAAAAGTAGATCTATATACTTACATATTCATATATGTTATAATTTAATTTGTCATAAAATTAATGATTGATCTTATGCATGCAAACATTAAAACAAAATAAGGAAGAAACATTGTTCTTACATTGTGATTTTCGGTTTAATGGGCACAAGAGAGATCACCTTTCTCTCTTGTTCTTGAGCTTTCCCTTTTGGATGAACTAAGACCCAAGTGTAGGATCTCTCCCAAGGATTTATACCCAAAGCTTTCTCTTAATTAAAATTAATATTATAGATACTAGTACAATATTAATCTTGTAGAAAAATGACCCAAAACAATTTGGTTTTTAATCTCCCAAAAACCGGTTGGGAGAGAATAGGAGAGGAAGTATTTTCTCTTTCTAAAATCTTAATTTTTGATAAGTTGGAATGAATCAATAATGCACACTCATGCATGTAGTGTATCTCAAAAAATGTAGGACAAAAACCCTTTGCCTTTTCTTTAGTAAAACCGGGTAGGAGGGAAGAGGAGGGAAGAAAGGAGACCCAATGCATGCTCTTGTTTGCCTTCACAATGCAAACTAGGGTTGCATAGCTAGGCTATTAATGAATGATTATGTTTTCTACTAATTTAAACAACACAATTTTAAACAAAACCTCCCCTTAATTTCGGTACATACATAAAATGGAATCCATTTTATTTTTGTCAATTTTGTCTTATGTCACATGTCATATGTTACATAAATTAGTTATGTATTTTTAACATATTAAAAATCAACGTATTAATAAAGATACGTCATATACAAAAATCGACTTAGTAATTCATAATTACTTGTACCAAAATATTTTACCAATTTACAAATCACAATAAACTGTATTTATAATAATTCATTCAATTTTAATTGTTTCTTTAAACAATAATTTCATCTGAGTAATGATACAATTCAAATACTCAGACCGTATCTCATTTTAATCAATTTCAATGTGATACGTAAATTTTACTTCCAAAATCGTCCGTCAATTTTCAAGTAATTTAATTAACTCGTAACGTTATACGATTAATTAAATGATCAATTAAGAGTGTTGCCCTATAGGTATGACCTGGGGATCAATCGATCACCACCGTCGCACGACAAGTAATGTCAAACTCTAGTCACCCAATCATTACCGATATATGTTGATCGGTTGTGAGTAAAATATTACTTCCCAATTGTATTCTTTATAATGAGACTTAAACATGTGATCATCATGATCAACAGTCGTGATCGCATTATTGTCGGAGGACACATACTCCAACAATCTCCCACTTGTCCTCGACAAGTGTGCGTCACCAATTCTCTTGTCCTATTATTATCTCCCACTCAATGCAAGGTGTCTTTCAGGTCGTACTTGCAAGTGATCATATCGAGAGTGGTTTCCTCGATCTGGAGAATAACTGATTGACCGGATTTATATATCATAGATACCTTTCGAGCGTGGCCACGCATTTCCAGTTCATTACTCCTCGAGTGGCCCTGAGATATTGTTATAACCCTGACTAGGGATGGACAATTCCTATCGCACTCATTCCCTTCGACTAGCCACAGCCATCATAACCCAAAATATGCCCATTTGACCCCATTTACGAAGGTCGTAGTAACACAAATAAAAGTTAATCTGAAACTGTGCCATCTTAGGCGAATAGTCTTTAGTCAAAAGAATCAACTCATTCGAATACTATAGTAGCTCTCGCCACGACCAGGCTATATAAATTTGCCAGAACTCTATAAGCGGTCATTAGGCCCGACAAAATGTTCCTAACGATGATGCCTATGTGATCGACTAGTCATCTCACATGACTCTATGGCACTTGAACTTGCCATCAATCGCATCACACTCTAGTCACTTCGAGACGTCACCTCATGTAAGTAACTATGGGCAAATACAATGTTAATCCATGTTCACTTTAACGGGGTTCAATTATCTCCACAACCCGTTTGGATATAACAATGTACAAGGTGAGTTAATAATAACTCAAACGATAAATGTCCACATCACACTCGGGTAGTCAATACCATATTACAACCTTGTGATGCAAATCGTAAGTGTAAACACTTATTGATTGCAATAGAAGTTTAACATGCCATGTGTCCATGTGTTCAAACTTATTATAATCGCATTTTCCTTTACATTCATGTTCTCTCTCATAGCATGAATCTTACCAAGTACACATCAAGGTTACCAACCTCGGTTTTGGTTCTTTATCTTGAAAGAACTTCCTTATCGATTATCACATAACGAACGAATTTGTGGTGAATGATATAACTTGTACTGATCAAGTACTCCATCCACACACAATGCACTAGGTATATGTTTTGCAGAATCTTGCAACAATTTGACAAGATGATTAGCCCAACACTTCTCACAAGTCCTAGCATAGTTAGGAAAGATTAGTTTTGAGTAACTTCTTATTCAACTAAGTATCTTTCCAAAACTTCTTATTTCTTTTTCTAGGCTTGAAAGATTTAGGATTCTCATAAATCCTTACATGTGCTCGGATTTTCATTAATATGCGCAACCTCTTGACACATATAAGAGCATTCTGACAAACACCGAAATCGCTCATCGGATTCTACTTGAGAATTCACGACGTTTCTATTGTGGCTTACCAATGAATCATCATGCTCTTATGCATATGATTCACCATTGGACATGTGCATGATCATTCTAATGGCGGAAACATTAGTAACTTATAATCATGTCATCAACTATATTTAGGTTCAAGGAACGACCATGACTGCTAATGGAAATTCCATTTCATTTAGATGAATAACCTATGTTTCTGTTGATCCGATGTGTATCTCCCAATACTTATCCAACATCCCTTGATGTAATTGGATTCATCATAGTCCATTTTCTTCCAGAATTGAAAACTCAAAACTTCCTCTATGAAGGAAGGTGTTAGCTTGTCATTCTTTAATGAGTGGTGAGTTGTAAACATTCAAAGGATGATAGCTCCCACTAAATTCCATGTCTTCACATGATAATTTCCTAACTCCCACTCAATTCCACATATTTCGAAATTGACTTCTCAATCGAAACTTTTCAAGAATTGAAATATAAATTGCATTGCCAAGTTATTAAGATAAAACCATATATGTTCTCATCATATCCCTTCAAAATACCTATTTCGAAGAGGTCTCATTTTAACCTTACGGAAAGAGATTTTAAATCTCTAACACACTCATGTCATAATTATGTGTAGCAATGTCATTTATTAAATATAAGTAATATCTAATGCACATCCTTCAAAATATCCCTTTTAGAAGGATGTTTAACCAATCCATTTTCATAATGAGGTTAAGTAATGACATCTGCGTGGTTTAAAACTTTGGCTATTGGAGATATCGATATATCAATCCTTGCAACTTCTAGTGATAAATATCGCTTATTACTAGGATGTTACATTGATTCATTTAGGCTCTTAAGTAAATCTCAAGGTTGAAACTATTGGTCAAAATTTATCATAAACTTAGTCAAAAACTTTTTAAGACTTTACATTAGTCATTTTGTTCCAAAACTTTCTTTTGGTCTCCTCGTGTAGTTATCATAAGAATATATTCTTTCGATTACTTCACTTGGTCTCTTTTGTCATATAGAACTTACTTGAGACCATAGATCTCATCTATTTGGTATACTATGTAAATAGATATACCTTCATTCAAATCCTTCTTTCTTGCGTAGATCTTCATTTACACAACTACACAATTTTTATCTTGTCTCGTGTGTTGTGTCCTCATTTTTCTCCCACTCTATCTTTAGAATAAATACACTATAGATTCAAAGATAGCATATGAGACACAAATAATGATTTGAAGTATAAGGAGAACTATCTCATAGATTGACTAATAGTTATAGATTTCGTAAGTGTACTTGGTGATTGACATTCCTTTAAGAGAGTTCATAGACTCAAAATCGCTTTATAAATGATCATACACAAGCCTTAAGCATGTGGACATATAATGAAACCCGTCAATATATTTGTCTATTAGATCACTTTAAGTTATATGTTTCTAAGAACAAGCATTTAAACATGAATTTTAGAACAAAAGGATAAAATGATAAAACGGGTGACTTGGGTTGCAAACCAAGTCACCATTATCCAAAATACAACCCATTATCCAAAATACCTTTCCATGTCGAACACGGAAACTTAAGGTTCTAAAATCCAAAACATAATTTAAAATAAGACAATGAAAAGCAAAGCTCCATGAAAGCTATCCCTAGCTTCTTGATGGTTTCTCATGCTTGCTTTTCCTTTCCCTTGTCTTTGCTTGGTGGAGGCCCTATTTACAATAAAAAGGAAGATACATTATCACAACTTTGCATCATAATACCATAGTTGAATTAGAAACATAAAAGAAGGATAGTCATTTACCTACTGGAGTAATCTTTCCAGCCTTAATATCACCAAGGTATTTTGAACAATTTCTTTTCCAATGTCCCATACCATTACAATAATGGCATTTATCAAGAGGACCCTTCTTGATTTTTGAAGTGCTAGCTTCACAAGTCTTAGCTTTGGTGAATGTGGGAGTTTGCTTCTTACCCTTCCTCCCATTCTTCTTGAACTTCCCCTTACTCTTAGTGCTTATGTTAAGCACATCTTTTGGAGGGTTCACATTTAACCCCATGTCCCTCTCGGCTTGCACAAGTAACTTGTGCAATTCTTCAAGAGACACATCCTTGTCTTGCATGTTAAAATTCACCCGGAATTGAACATACGGTTTGACTTTGGACAAGGAGTGTAGAATCCTATCTACAATGAGTTCTTTGGGGATTTCAACCTTTTGAATTTTCAAGGTCTCGACAAGCTCCATGAGTTTGAGCACATGAGGGCTAACCTTTTGGCCCTCTTTGAAGTCGAGATCAAAGAATGCCGCGGCCGCCTCATATTGGACGATCCGCAGAGTTTGTGAAAACATTGTCACAAGCTTGGAGTAAATCTCATTAGCATTGCCCATTTTAAAGGCTCTCCTTCGGAGGTCCGCCTCCATCGCAAATATAAAGACATTTTTCATTGCGGCGGACTCCTTTTGGTAAACCTCATATGCTTCCCTAGTGGCGGCGGTCGACCTAGTAGTAGGTTCGGGTGGAGATGCCTCGGTAAGGTAACGAAGCTTGTCGTCACCTTGGGTGGCTAGTTTGAGTTGGGCATCCCAATCGGAGAAATTTGACCCATTCTTTTCAAGTTTACATCGATCCATGAAGGATCGGAGCCATGATGAACTAGCGAGAGGCGTTGTAATAGGGGTTGGTGTTGCCATTTGTTATGAGGAAAAAGTGGTCTACAAAACAAAGAAGTAAAACAAATGTCGTTTTAATAATAATACTCGTAAAAATTTTAATTTAAACAAGTTTTGTGCATTTTTCTAGTGACCTCTACCCAACTAGATAAATGATTCCAAGACCCAAAGTCATATCGACTTAGGCACGGTAGGGCCGATTCATCCTTTATCAATATAACTCGGTGGATTAACGTTTAATCGATTCTACTTTTAGAACTCTTGGTCGATAAAATTACTCTAATAATTATCTATAGCCCAAAACACATCCGACAAGGGAACGGTATGGCGGATGAAACCCTTATCGAAAAACTTTTGTTGAGTTCAATCCAAATTTCGAATAAATGTGTCCATGATCCAAATCCACATCAACTCGGGCACGGTAGGGCCGATTCATCCTTTATCAACATGAATTCGGTGGATAGACATTTATCACCCACTTCCCCTACGTAACAAGTTTTGTACCCCGGTAGGGCCGAGTGCACTCCCTTGCGAAATAGGTTTTCATGGTTTCTACTATTTGGTAAGGCTATGTCTCAATTAATTGTTTTAGCGAGAGGTCATGTCAATTTATTATCTATCACGTTTTAAGTGAACTAAAGCGGTGAACTACGGTAATTCTAATTGACACGGTCGATTAAACTCGATGAAAGAAGATGCATGTTTTAGTTATGGCGATTTAGCGATGCATGTGACATATAAATAAAATGCAAGCATAAAATAAATAAATCCTAGTATGGCCTTTCCTAAAATAGAAAAACTATTTAACTATTACATATTCGGAAACCAACTCCATTGGTCCCTTGAACTTCGGTTGTGGCACGCATCTCGAGGTAACATCGTCTTTATGTATCGCCGTCTTGAAGAAATCCGTCTTTGGGAACTCCGAGATAAATTAAATTACATAACAAATTACATAATTTCCTATTATACATTTGTAACTAAAATAAATAAAATAAATCTATTAAATTACAAAACGGTGATACGAGATCACAATAAAATTACAATCGAATCGATATTCCCATACATTTCGGAAATACCAATTAAAACTAAGGCCATACTAAGTAAAATTACATAATTCAAAATTACATAAATAAAATTATGACAATCATAAAGGAAAAATGCAGCATTATAATATGTATGAACATGCCCAATTTTATGCTAAATCGCCTTTAATTAGCCAATATCGTATATTACTCGGTTTTTACGGATTTGCGTGATTTCAACATTTTATAATCACAAAAATTACATAAATTCATATTTATGCATAAGTTAATTACCATAACCACTTAGGACTCAAAATTTAGTCTTCACTAATAATTTGACCATAATTAACTCATATTTCTAAATTTGTTCATTAATGGACTAAAAATTTCAAAAATAAGCTATAAACTTCAAATAAATCACAAAATTTCAAATAAATTCAAAATTTGAAATTTAAACTCATGAACATTCTGGAAAAATACCATGACATTCATAATGTTCAAAAAACTTAGGTTAAATATTTCGAAATTTATCCGGAAAAACAATGTTGCGGTTTATCGGTTTTAACCAAAATAATCATAAAAACATGTGAAAAATTATATACATTAACTTTTCAATTTTAGATCTGAAAAAGATAATAAAATGCAACATATGATGTTTTTCTTTAGTCATAGAGTATGTTTTATTAATTTTTTCATTAATTAAGTCACTATTCATGCCATTTTTCTTCAAAAATCCATAAATCATGCAAAAGGACTTCACTATAGCCCATTATTTTACACACATCTTGTAAAATTGCATGTGACAACATACTAAATTTCTATGACCAGATTCGAAATTTATCTCATATTAACCTATTTTTCACCTAAATCCGAATTTAATAATGAAAAATCCATTTTCCGAGCATAACAAGTCCAAAAATTATGAAAATTTACTGGTTATCTCAAAATAATATATGTGACAACATATCTAAAAATCACTGGAAAATTCGAAGTATAGCTAATTTTAGACCGAAAATGACATTTTTACTCATAAAATCATATTTAAATGCCATTATTGTATAATATGAACAATAAAAATCCGTAAAAGAACCAAAATATCCTAAAACATTTTAGGACCAGAAATTTTAACATGCATGAATTAATTTCGTGATATATCATAATAACACAAATTTTACAAGTTTTATATGTTAATCTTTATAACTCGGAAAAACTTTTAACCGATTTGCATGCAAACAACCATGGCTCATGATACCGATTGAAGGAAAAGTAGATCTATATACTTACATATTCATATATGTTATAATTTAATTTGTCATAAAATTAATGATTGATCTTATGCATGCAAACATTAAAACAAAATAAGGAAGAAACATTGTTCTTACATTGTGATTTTCGGTTTAATGGGCACAAGAGAGATCACCTTTCTCTCTTGTTCTTGAGCTTTCCCTTTTGGATGAACTAAGACCCAAGTGTAAGATCTCTCCCAAGGATTTATACCCAAAGCTTTCTCTTAATTAAAATTAATATTATAGATACTAGTACAATATTAATCTTGTAGAAAAATGACCCAAAACAATTTGGTTTTTAATCTCCCAAAAACCGGTTGGGAGAGAATAGGAGAGGAAGTACTTTCTCTTTCTAAAATCTTAATTTTTGATAAGTTGGAATGAATCAATAATGCACACTCATGCATGTAGTGTATCTCAAAAAATACAAGACAAAAACCCTTTGCCTTTTCTTTGGTAAAACCGGGTAGGAGGGAAGAGGAGGGAAGAAAGGAGACCCAATGCATGCTCTTGTTTGCCTTCACAATGCAAACTAGGGTTGCATGGCTAGGCTATTAGTGAATGATTATGTTTTCCACTAATTTAAACAACACAATTTTAGCCAAAACCTCCCCTTAATTTCGGTACATACATAAAATGGAATCCATTTTATTTTTGTCAATTTTGTCTTATGTCACATGTCATATGTTACATAAATTAGTTATGTATTTTTAACATATTAAAAATCAACGTATTAATAAAGATACGTCATATACAAAAATCGACTTAGTAATTCATAATTACTTGTACCAAAATATTTTACCAATTTACAAATCACAATAAAATGTATTTATAATAATTCATTCAATTTTAATTGTTTCTTTAAACAATAATTTCATCTGAGTAATGATACAATTCAAATACTCAGACCGTATCTCATTTTAATCAATTTCAATGTGATACGTAAATTTTACTTCCAAAATCGTCCGTCAATTTTCAAGTAATTTAATTAACTCGTAACGTTATACGATTAATTAAATGATCAATTAAGAGTGTTGCCCTATAGGTATGACCTAGGGGATCAACTGATCACCACCGTCGCACGACAGTAATGTCAAACTCTAGTCAGCCAATCATTACCGATATATGTTGATCAGTTGACAGTAAAATATTACTTCCCAATTGTATTCTTTATAATGAGACTTAAACATGTGATAATCATGATCAACAGTCGTGATCGCATTATTGTCGGAGGACACATATTCAAACACCTATAACCACTGTCTCTGCACTATCGTCCCAATCAACCGTACTTCTGCACTACCGGCCATAAAAAGCCTCAAAGGGAGCCATCCCTATGCTGGTGTGATAGCAGTTGTTGTACGAAAACTTAATCAAGTCCAGCCTATCCTCCCAACTTCCACCAAACTCCATGGCACAAGCCCTCAACATATCCTCCAAAGTCTTGATAGTCCTCTTCGTCTGATCACCTGTGGCAAGATGAAAAGCTATACTCATCTTCAAGGTCATTCCCATCAAATCCTGCAACTCTTGCCAAAACCGTGATATAATAATCCTCACATCTCGATCTGACACTATATCCTTTGGCACACCATGTAACCGAACCACATGCTTCCTATATCCCAAAGCTAACTGTATCTTGATCCAAGTATCCTTCATTAGAATTAAGTGAGCTGACTTTGTTAAATGGTCGACAATCACCCAAATCATATTGTTACCTTGCTGAGTCCTTGGTAACCCCACGATAAAGTCCATAGAGATCGACTCCCACTTCCACTCTGGCACCTCCAATGACTGAATCTTACCTTGTGGTCTACGTTGCCCACCCTTTACTCTTTGGCAAGTTAGACACTTAACCACGAACTCGGCCACATCCTTCTTTGTATTAGGCCACCAAAACATTTTCTTTATGTCCTTATAAAGATTTTTACCCCCGGGTGAACTGAATAAGGAGTGAAATGAGCCTCCATCATGATCAGCCTTTTCAAATTATCATCACTAGGAACACACCATCTCCCATCAAAACGAACACTCCCATATGTGTGGATAGAAAACCTTGAAACGGTGCCACTCTCTACCCTTGAATTCCACTCTTGGATCAAGCTCTTGTTTCCTCTTTATGTCATAATACAAGTCCGGTTCGATAATCAAATCCTCGATGGCATCCCCTTTTCGAATCATATGAATCCCCATCTTGGACATCTCATCCCTTAGCTTCAGCAAAGACATAGCTGTACATAAAGAATGTACACTCTTCCTACTCAAAGCATCTGCCACGACAATGGCCTTACCCTCGTGATAGATAATCTTCATGTCATAGTCCCCAATCAACTCTATACTTCGCCTCTGTCACATGTTCAGCTCTTTCTGTGTGTAGATATACACCTTAAAGGTTGCCCCTTAAAGGTTTCCCCTTAAAGGTAGTGCCTCTGTCACATGTTCAGCTCTTTCCGTATTAGGAGGTTCATCTCCTGGATATATTCATCGGTAGGCTCATAGCCTAGTCCGACGGGGATGTTGGGGACCTTAGCCTGTTTCAAGGGAGGTAAGGTGTTCTTCAGCGGATTGAGGGGTAAACCCAGGAAATAACCTTGGCGCATCAGAATGCGGTTGACTGTGAGTTTGGCAAACGAGTCACAATCAAAGGGTGTTGAATCATCGGTTTAGGGCATTCACGGATTGGAATCCCCACATTTCACTGTCGTCCTCCTCAATGGCTTCGGAGGCTATTCCCTATTTCATGACGGCTTTGATCGGAGAAGCGGGAATTGTGATCGTCATCCCGTTGAAGGTGTGACACCCCTCGATGAGGTAACTAAATATAACTAGTAAATCGTGGCGGAAACACGAGATTTTTTTAAAACTTTTAAAGCTTCTAGTGAAGTCCAACGCGAGGTATCACCAACACGATAGATAAGTTTAGATAGTTAAGTTTAAGTTTACAACACAAGTCTATTTATTGGGGAAAAGATATCCCACGAATTAACATCAATCCGAAAAGTAGGTGAGTCTATTATGTAATAACTAATAAGGTCCGAGGTAAGAACTCGCTAGCTCACACGGTCTTCCCCACTTAAGCTTCATCACCAACCTGTCATTCATAATAAATATGAAAGCCACAGTCAGTGGGGAGTAACTCAGGGTTCTCCCAGCCACAATATGTCAAAATACAAGTAATTAGGAATTTAATTAAACAAACAAGCATAAGGATAAACACTTACGGTAACAAGTGAATCATGATTAGTATACAAAATGCAATAAGAGTAGTTATGCATAAATGAGAGAAGAATAATTAGGTCAAACGGTCACAAATTGACTCGACTCAAATGTAAGACAAATTACAAAGTATAGACTCAAACAAGACAACCCTCTAGACTCCAACCTCTTGGTAGGACGACGATCATAATACGGTCCTAGTCTAAACCTAACCAGACTCTCGGGATGGACGACACCCGATTCGACAAACGATACCAAATCGTATCCAAGACTCGAAATATGGTACACCTAACCGTGCCAGAAAGTCGAGTAACCTCAAGCGGAACCTTGTCACCTAACCGTGACCCCCGGTCCGAAGAGGCGGAAGGAAAAATAGCCCAACTCGGAAACAATGGCACCTAACCGTGACCTAATGTCCGAGGGCAGATAAATAAGGAATGTCGAGTAGTCTCACAATGTAAAACGTCACACTCGGGTCACAAATACGAGTGGAAAAGATTGCACAAACATAACGTAAACAATTCATGTGAAGCATGCATAAGTATAAAGGTATGAGAAACATCAGGTACTCTCTGCCGGTGTGGGCACTGCCTTGCCGCCCACCGGCAGAGGATTCATGCTAGGGTGAACATTGTCAAATTAGGTGAGGGTGTATTCTCTGTAGGGTGGCGAGAATTTGCCGCGCCCACCGGCAGGGATACAAGCTAAAGGAAACAAGGTCAAAAACATTCAATGTGTATCCTCTGATAGGGTGATCGGTGCCGCCCACCCCAGGGAATACCTACTATAGTCAATTAACTTCAACATTCCACATTGTGTATTCTCTGCCGGTTGTTGACCATTCGGCCCGCCCCACCTACAGGGGATACACCCTATTATAAAAGACACCAAAGTTTCGTATCTGTGCTGCCGGTTGGGTAGGCGGCTGCCGGCCCACCGGCGAGGGAATCACAAAGGCTTAATTCTCTATTTTTACAAGTCGAAATGCAAAAGACGCGCTGCCGGTTGGGTAGGGGCGCTGCCGGCCCACCGGCAGAGGATCACTGTATACGAAAGCTCAACAAACATTCATCTAAAGCCTTCCAAATTCAACCATCTTTCATTTAATCATTTCATACTTCTTAAACATGATGAATACTCAGAAAATTACCACTTTCAAGATGTAATTAACATATGGGGTGGATTATAAGTCATTAAAGTGAGGCTTAAATCAAATAATTATGAGGGAATTACACTAACATCATCCCATATTTCACCATATTACAACAAGACATGAAATTACTCCTTAAACATGTGAGAATTGTCATACAAGTATTCTACTCAACACCAAATCACCAAAAAGCATGAAAGACACCAAATTTAACATTCATGTGAGTCTAATACTACACAATTCACACAATTTTAACATAAAAGTCGAGTAACCCATCACCGTTACCTTTTTGCACTTCAATCTTCTAAAGACTCGTCAATGATGTAGCTATCCTCCTCCAGGTTGTCCAAGTTCTCCCTTAGAAAGAAGGGAAATGAGGAAAGGAAGAGAATGGCGCGAAAAGGAACGAGATTGGTGAAGAATTGAGTGAAATATGGTGATTTTAGGGTTAGTAAGGGAAGGTTCAACAATGGTGATGTGGTTGTTGGGAAATTTCAGAAATTAGAAGTGAGGGAGATGAAGTTGTGAGGGTTTAGTTGAGGTTTTGTGTAGAGAAAAGAGGGGGGAAAAGGCCCATGAGTCAAGTTAAGCCCAATAACTCAAAATGAGTCGGTATCCACTAGAATTTTCGTCCCAAGTCTACTATAACTCGAGTCGGAGAATAATATTATTAAAATCTACACTATTATTACCGTTACACGGCTAAGACGATATTTTATGAAAATAAGCTTTAAATAATAATTATTTAATAAAAATTACTTAAAAGTTTATTTAAAATATGAGAAAGGCGCGGGGTGTTACAATCATCTCTCCTTTTAAAAAGTTTCGCCCTCGAAACTTGAAGTGAAAGGCATTACCTTAAGAAAACAAACTAGGGTACTTGACACGCATGGAAGCCTCCGGCTCCCAAGTCTCTTCTTCTACATCACCACACTTCCACAACACTTTCACCAAGGGCACCACCTTGCTCCTTAGCTTCTTCTCCTTCTTATCCAAGATACGAATCGGTCTCTCCTCGAAAGAAAGACTAGGCTCAAGCTCGGGAATTTCATTTTGCAACACATGACTAGGGTCGCTAATGTATTTCCTAAGTTGAGACACGTGGAAAACATCATGAACTTTACCCAAGCTCGGGGGCAAATCCAATCTATAAGCCACGGCACCAATCCTTTTTATCACTTCATAAGGTCCAATGTACTTCGGACTCAACTTCCCTTTAACTCCGAACCTCTTTACTCCTTTCATCGGGGACACTTTCAAGAACACCTTATCTCCAACTTCAAACTCCAAGGGTCGACGGCGAACATCGGCATAAGATTTCTGTCGATCTTGGGCGGCTTTCATTCTTTCACGGATGAGCTTCACTTGATCAATCGTCTCGGCTAACTTGTTGGGTCCTAGATCACGAACATCACTTGCTTGATCCCAACAAATCGGACTACGGCATTTCCTTCCATAAAGGGCTTCATAAGGGGCCATCTTGATAGAAGCATGGTAACTATTGTTGTAAGAAAATTCCACCAAAGGTAAGCTCTTCTCCCAACTAGAATGGAAATCAAGGGCACAAGAACGCAACAAGTCTTCTAGAGTTTGAATCGTCCTCTCGGATTGTCCATCGGTAGCGGCATGAAAAGCGGTACTCATCAACAACTTACTACCCATAGCATCTTGCAAAGCTTTCCAAAATCTTGAACAAAAACGCGGGTCACGATCCGACACGATCTCCTTAGGAACACCATGGTAACGAACGATCTCTTCCACATAAGCACTAGCAAGACGGTCTAAACTCCAAGTCTCTTTGATAGGAATGAACCTAGCACACTTGGTCAACCTATCCACAACAACCCATACGGCATCCTTTCCACCAACGGTCTTAGGCAAAGCCATCACAAAATCCATGGAAATGGACTCCCACTTCCATAAAGGAACATCCAACGGTTGTAGCAAACCACCGGGTCTCTTATGCTCAATCTTCACTTGTTGACAAGTGAGACACCTTCCAACGTATGACACAATGTCATTCTTCATGTTAGGCCACCAAAACTGAAGCTTCAAATCTTTATACATCTTGTCTCCTCCGGGGTGAATCGAATAAGGGGATAGATGCGCTTCATCTAGAACTCTCTTCCTCAAATCAACGGTATCGGGCACGTACATGCGTCCTCGGTAACGAAGGTAACCTTTAGCATCAATCTCACAATCCTTTGCTTTCCCTTCAAGAAGCTTGGCTTGAAAACTTTTAAAGGTAGCATCGTCCACAAGGCTATCAAGGATCTCACGGTGAAGAACGGGCTCGGCAACCATAGCACCAAGATAATCAAAACCACTCTCCACAAGTTGTAAACTCAACTTACGAAACTCGGCACAAAGGTCATCGGGGAGCACACGAATGGCACTCAAGGAATGAGTAGACTTCCTACTAAGGGCGTCGGCAACCACATTTGCCTTTCCTTCATGATACAACATCTCCACGTCATAATCATTCACCAATTCCAACCATCGTCGTTGTCTCATATTCAAATCCTTTTGGGTGAAGATGTATCTCAAACTCTTATGATCGGTGTAGATGCGGCAATGGACTCCAATGAGATAGTGTCTCCACATCTTCAAGGCATGAACAATGGCGGCTAACTCCAAATCATGAGTGGGATAGTTCACCTCATGAACTCTCAATTGTCGCGAAGCATAGGCAACAACCTTCCTATTTTGCATAAGAACACAACCTAAACCCATCTTAGAAGCATCACAAAACACATCAAAGTCAACTCCATCCTCGGGCAAGGTCAACATGGGAGCGGTAGTCAACCTCTTCTTCAACTCTTGGAATGCACCTTCACAAGCTTCGGTCCACACAAACTTGGTCTCTTTCTTCAAAAGTTGAGTCATCGGTCTAGCAAGCTTGGAAAAATCCTTCACAAAGCGACGGTAATAACCCGCCAAACCCAAGAAACTACGGATCTCACCAACATCGGTTGGACTCTTCCACTCAATCACGGCTTCAATCTTCGAAGGGTCTACCATGACACCATCCTTAGATATAACATGGCCTAGAAAAGATACCTTAGACAACCAAAATTCACACTTGGAGAATTTGGCAAACCACTTTTGTCGACGGAGGATTTCCAAAATGATACGAAGGTGATCGGCATGCTCTTCTTCGGACTTGGAGTAGATGAGGATATCGTCAATGAAGACCACAACACACTTGTCTAAGAACTCACTAAAGGTCCGGTTCATTTGGTCCATGAAGATGGAAGGGGCATTGGTTAAACCAAAGGGCATCACCTTAAACTCAAAGTGTCCATACCTTGTGCTAAAGGCGGTCTTAGGGATATCGGACTCACGAACGGGAATTTGATGATAACCGGATCTCAAATCAATCTTGGAAAAAGTCGAAGCACCTTTGAGTTGATCAAACAAATCTTCAATTCTCGGTAGAGGATACTTGTTCTTGATGGTAACACGGTTAAGCTCGCGATAGTCAATGCAAAGTCTCATGGATCCATCTTTCTTCTTCACAAAGAGAACGGGAGCACCCCAAGGTGAGGCACTAGGTCTAATGAATCCTTTCTCAATCATCTCATCAAGTTACTTTCTCAACTCCTTCAACTCGGTTGGCGCCATACGGTACGGGGCTTTAGCAATCGGGCCGGTTCCGGGTACAAGGTCGATAGAGAACTCCACATCACGCTCGGGAGGAATTCCGGGCAACTCTTCGGGAAAGACATCGGCGAACTCACAAACCACGGGCACTTCTTTGATCTTTGGTAAGGGAGGAGAGGTAGAAGTCACCACACATAGAAAGATTTGGTAACCTTTCCTCTTCATGCTCATCAACTTCAAAGCGGAAATCAATTTCACACCTTCTTGGGAACGAACTCCTTTATAGGATACGCGAGTGCCTAGCGGACTCTTGAGGCAAATCTTTTGGTCTCTACACTCGAATCTTGCATCATACTTTGACAACCAATCCATACCCAAAATCACATCGAATTCCTCAAGGGGAAAACGAAGTAGGTTAGCGGGAAATAAGGTTCCCGAAATAGAGATAGGAATGTCGGAGAAAGTGAGGGAGCAAGAGAACATTTCTCCGGAAGGTAAGGATATAGAAGTTTCCTCACTAGGAATGGGCTCAAGAGCTAGCTTTTCCGAAAACTTGGAAGATATAAAAGATAGAGATGCGCCGGTATCAAATAAAATGAGGCAAGGTTGATCAAAAATTGAGAACATACCCGTAATGATATCGGGATGAGCGGCGGCTTCGGCTCGACTCATGACAAAGATAGTTCCTCTTGGCCTAGCATTTGAAGTAGGAGCATTCTTCTTCTCGGGGCAATCGGCAACACGATGTCCGGGCTTCTTACAATGGAAGCAAGTCAAGGGCTTGCCATAGCATCCAATTCCGGGGTGTGCAGCTTGCCTACAATGGTAGCACTTACGGTCCTTCTCAAGTTCATTAGTTGATGTGGGAGCTTGTCCTCTAGGTTTTTGAACTCTTGGTCCTTGTCCTCCATGGTCTTGTATCCTTGGCACAAACCTCCTCTTGTTGGCATAGTTTGGAGTAGAAGGCACAAATGGTCTCTTGCCATGAAAGTTAGAACGGAAAGAATGAGAAGAGGAGTGGGGCTTGGCTTCTTCTTCAATGGCCTTCAAAGAGCTTTCGGCCCAAATGGCATCATCATAGACTTCCACAAAGGTAGTTGAATTTCTTCTCACCATGCTTTCCACTTTAGGATTCAACTTGTTCTTATAGAAGTAGACACGATCCTCTTCATCTTTCACGAACTTGGAGGCATAATGAGCAAGTTCATTAAACTTGTCGGTGTAAGCTTGAATTGATAGCTTCCCTTGCTTGAAGTCCATGAACTCCTTCAATCTTTGTTGTTTGAGCTCCTTAGGGTAGAAGCGAGTCTCCACAAGTGACTTGAAGCGGTTCCAATCAAAGTTGGGATCTTGAGTAGCGGTAGGACCGGTCAAAGTCCACCACCTATCGGCTTCCTTCACAAGAAAGTGAGAGGCTAATCTCACCTTGTCCTCCTCTCGGGCATCAAAGAGAGAGAAGTTCTTCTCCATATCACGAAACCACTCCGAGAGAGCAACGGGATCCACTTCACCACCATAGGTCCTAGCCTTGTTCCTTGCTAGTTGACTTGCAATCCAAGCATAGCTTCCTTGACGGTTAGCTTCGGGTGCAAGGGGAGCGGGTTGAGCATTTTGTTGGTTAGCAAGCACTTGAGTGAGGGCTTGCATGATAGCATTTTCCACATTGGTCGCTCGTACCATCTTTTGCACAAGAGCAAACAAGTTAGAACCTATCACAAAACATACACAAAAAGGCTACCAACTTAGGTCCTTAATTCTACCCATCTCTCATTCATTATTCAAGGTCAAGTAAGAATTTTAAGTTGGGGTACACGTGTGTGCGTCGGGAGCAATATATGCTCTGATACCAACTGTGACACCCCTCGATGAGGTAACTAAATATAACTAGTAAATCGTGGCGGAAACACGAGATTTTTTTAAAACTTTTAAAGCTTCTAGTGAAGTTCAACGCGAGGTATCACCAACACGATAGATAAGTTTAGATAGTTAAGTTTAAGTTTACAACACAAGTCTATTTATTGGGGAAAAGATATCCCACGAATTAACATCAATCCGAAAAGTAGGTGAGTCTATTATGTAATAACTAATAAGGTCCGAGGTAAGAACTCGCTAACTCACACGGTCTTCCCCACTTAAGCTTCATCACCAACCTGTCATTCATAATAAATATGAAAGCCACAGTCAATGGGGAGTAACTCAGGGTTCTCCCAGCCACAATATGTCAAAATACAAGTAATTAGGAATTTAATTAAACAAACAAGCATAAGGATAAACACTTACGGTAACAAGTGAATCATGATTAGTATACAAAATGCAATAAGAGTAGTTATGCATAAATGAGAGAAGAATAATTAGGTCAAACGGTCACAAATTGACTCGACTCAAATGTAAGACAAATTACAAAGTATAGACTCAAACAAGACAACCCTCTAGACTCCAACCTCTTGGTAGGACGACGATCATAATACGGTCCTAGTCTAAACCTGGCCAGACTCTCGGGATGGACGACACCCGATTCGACAAACGATACCAAATCGTATCCAAGACTCGAAATATGGTACACCTAACCGTGCCCGAAAGTCGAGTAACCTCAAGCGGAACCTTGTCACCTAACCGTGACCCCCGGTCCGAAGAGGCGGAAGGAAAAATAGCCCAACTCGGAAACAATGGCACCTAACCGTGACCTAATGTCCGAGGGCAAATAAATAAGGAATGTCGAGTAGTCTCACAATGTAAAACGTCACACTCGGGTCACAAATACGAGTGGAAAAGATTGCACAAACATAACGTAAACAATTCATGTGAAGCATGCATAAGTATAAAGGTATGAGAAACATCGGGTACTCTCTCTGCCGGTGTGGGCACCTGCTGCCGGTCCACCGGCAGAGGATTCATGCTATGGTGAACAATGTCAAATTAGGTGAGGGTGTATTCTCTGTAGGGTGGCACGCTCTTGCCCACCGGGCAGGGATACAAGCTAAAGGAAACAAGGTCAAAAACATTCAATGTGTATCCTCTGCCGGGTGATCGGCTGCCGGCCCACCGGCAGGGAATACCTACTATAGTCAATTAACTTCAACATTCCACATTGTGTATTCTCTGCCGGTTGACCGTGCCTGCTGCCCACCCGCAGGGGATACACCCTATTATAAAAGACACCAAAGTTTCATGTATGCTGCCTTTGCCGGTTGGGTAGGCGGCTGCCGGCCCACCGCAGGGAATCACAAAGGCTTAATTCTCTATTTTTACAAGTCAGAAATGCAAAGACGCGCTGCCGGTTGGGTAGAATTGCTGCGCCCACCTACAGAGGATCACTTGTATCGAAAGCTCAACAAACATTCATCTAAAGCCTTCCAAATTCAACCATCTTTCATTTAATCATTTCATACTTCTTAAACATGATGAATACTCAGAAAATTACCACTTTCAAGATGTAATTAACATATGGGGTGGATTATAAGTCATTAAAGTGAGGCTTAAATCAAATAATTATGAGGGAATTACACTAACATCATCCCATATTTCACCATATTACAACAAGACATGAAATTACTCCTTAAACATGTGAGAATTGTCATACAAGTATTCTACTCAACACCAAATCACCAAAAAGCATGAAAGACACCAAATTTAACATTCATGTGAGTCTAATACTACACAATTCACACAATTTTAACATAAAAGTCGAGTAACCCATCACCGTTACCTTTTTGCACTTCAATCTTCTAAAGACTCGTCAATGATGTAGCTATCCTCCTCCGGGTTGTCCAAGTTCTCCCTTAGAAAGAAGGGAAATGAGGAAAGGAAGAGAATGGCGCGAAAAGGAACGAGATTGGTGAAGAATTGAGTGAGATATGGTGATTTTAGGGTTAGTAAGGGAAGGTTCAACAATGGTGATGTGGTTGTTGGGAAATTTCAGAAATTAGAAGTGAGGGAGATGAAGTTGTGAGGGTTTAGTTGAGGTTTTGTGTAGAGAAAAGAGGGGGAAAAAGGCCCATGAGTCAAGTTAAGCCCAATAACTCAAAATGAGTCGGTATCCACTAGAATTTTCGTCCCAAGTCTACTATAACTCGAGTCGGAGAATAATATTATTAAAATCTACACTATTATTACCGTTACACGGCTAAGACGATATTTTATGAAAATAAGCTTTAAATAATAATTATTTAATAAAAATTACTTAAAAGTTTATTTAAAATATGAGAAAGGCGCGGGGTGTTACAGAAGGGGACCCTGATTTTCTGATGAAGTGTTGAAGTAACTGCCTCAACGGCGTGAATCTAGGGCGTCCTAGAAGCATGTTGAGGGAGGCGTCGATGTCGACCACCTGAAAACTGGTCTGCCTTTTCAAAGGTCTAGTTGAAACAGTTAGGGTGATAAGTCCCGCGACGTTACGGCGAGTGCCGCCATAGGCGCGTACCCCTTGATTGGCTGGGACCAAATCAGCTTCTTTGATACCCAGTTTATGAGCCGTATTGAGGGGAATGAAAGTAATCGCAAATCCGTCATCCACAAGAACCATAGGCGCATTCTTTTTTAGGCACTGCACGATGATGTATAGGCCCGGGTTATGGTTGGCTCAGAAGGGAGGGATATCCTCATCAGAGAAGATGACCGGGTTGTTCAGGTCGGGGACATCCCTTGTTATGTGTGCTACTACTTCTTCCGGGGAGGAGGTAGAGGGGACAGTCAGTTTTCCCAAGGCTTGTAGCAGAGCTTGCCGATGTTTGAAAGATGTAGCAATCAGTTGCCAAATTGAAATTTTGGTTTTTGCTTTCTGCAGTTGTTTGAGGATCGAATTCTCGGGAGCCTTTGGTTGAGTGTCCACGCCTGGGACAACTTGGTCATTCGTTGTTAGAACGACTGCTGAATTGTTCGGGTTTTGATAAAGGCGTCCGGATCGGGTAAGATGACCGATCTCTTTTGCCTGTTTCTCTTTTCCCGGGACCACATAAACATCCTCAGCGTCATCTCTCCAGATACCATTGACTTCAGGATCTCGAGGGTACCTTGGAGGCGTATTCCTTGGTGGGTAATTTTTACGAGCGAAATTTTTGTGAGGGCGATTATCGTGAGGGTAGTTTTTGCGAGGGTGATTATTGTAGGGTGCGTGCCAGAATGGTCGCGGAAACAATCCTTCCTGGCGATGGTAGTTTTGGGTGTTTGGGGGACCCTCCCTTGGGCGCGGTGCTGGAGGACTGAAAATCAATCGGTGGTAAGCATCGTCAAGCCGAGTAATCGTTTCTGAGAGACTGGCTATAGCCTCCTCAACTTGTTGGAACATGGGAAGCATGGTTGCGACGCTGAACATGAATACCCCAGTCGAGGCATCCTTCTTCAAGGCATTCACTTCGTCGTCAATTGGTAAGGTGAGGTGTGAGCAGTCTAAGGTCGGCTCATCATCGGAGATAACATGGATTCCCAAAGGGTTTGTCTTGTTATTTGGTTTAGCTGGTGGAGGCAAAGGTAATTCCCCTTTCTCGATCATGTCCTGAATGACGTGTTTGAGCTTGAAACAGGTTTCCGTGTCATGACCTTTCCCTTGGTGGTATTGGCAGTAGGCATTTGGGTGCCAGAAACGGGACTTCTTAGCATCAGACGGATCCGGAGTTGGTCCGATTGGTTGTAATTTCCCTTGGTCCATAAGCCTTTTTAGGGCGCTTGCATAAGTTGACCCTATGTTGGTGAACACTCTTCGAGGGCGCTCAATTATTTTCGTGGTTGGCTTGAGGAGGTTGACTTCGTCAATTTTGTTTATTTGACCATAGGGGCGAGATCTAGTTGATGCGGATCCCTGGTAGCCTCTACCTCTGGTTTTGGCTAGGACACCCTTTCGAAGGTCGTCTTCGATCCGGGTTCCAAGGATTTGTAGATCTTGGAAAGTCTTGATGTTTTGGTATCTCAGTAAGTTGGCATATACCGGGCGAAGGTTGTTGACAAATTTCTCTACCAAAGTTGATCCGCTTGGCTTGCTGACCAATTGAGTGCCTACTCTCCTCCAACGGTTAGGAATTCCGTGAATCCCTCCTTATCATTTTGAGTGAGGACCTCAAGAGTAAGGGTGTTGGCTTGAATCTCAACATTGTCGGCATATTGCTTAGCAAATTCAACTGCAACCTCATCCCAGGTAGTGAGGTTCTTTGGGTCAAGGGAGTAGTTGTTGGAGTATGTGTCCTCGACAATAATGCGATCACATATTTAAATCTCATGATAAGAATATATAAGGGAAAGTAATATTTTATTGTCAATTGATCCACATTAATCGGTAATGGTTGGCTGACTAGAGTTTGACATTATTGTCGTATGACGGTGGTGATCAGTTGATCCCTTAAGGTCATACCTATAGGGTAACACTCTCAATTGATAAATTAATTAATTGTATGATGATACAAGTTAATTAATCCTTTAAATTAGATGACGTTTTTATTATTGTTTATGAAACAATTATAATTAGAATGAATAATGTATTATAATTACAAGATGTTGTGAATTATAATTAAATGGTCCATTTTAAGTATATGTAATCATATATTGTTAATTATGTCTTTGCATTTGATTTATTTTATGTAATGATTTTTTATATGTTAAAAATACATTACATGAACATATGTCTAGTAACATGTCACATATGTCACAACTATAATTGACAAAATAACAAAGTTAAAATGGAACTCCATTTTACAAATGGAGAACCGATTTCTCCATGTAGTGGGAAACAATATTGCTTTATCTTAATTGTTTTAAGACAACCTAATTATGATTAGGTTTAGGCATGCAAACCTACATTTACTTGTGAAGAACAATTTGTAGGAATGAGGAGAATGCATTGGCCTTGGGTAACCCAAGGGTGTCGGCACCCTCTCTCTCCCATATACAATTAGAAAATTGTTTTCGCATTCATTATTATTCATTCATTCTAATTTTTGTACAACCTCTCTCAACAAAACCCATCAATATTGTTTTGAGAAAAATAATAAGAACATCATTCAAAATACTAATATTGAAATCCAGTTACTAGTAGTAGTAATAATTTATATTAGTTAAATTTAAAGGGGCATCTACTAATTTCTAGTATTAAAATTAGTAAATGTATTGAGAGGGATTACCTTGGTACAATCCTTAAGGTGTATATCTTGCAATTGGATCTAAGGTTTTTGGGGCACTCGGTTTTTCTTAAAGAAGACTAATTTGGTAGGAGACCAATTAGTATAAACCCATTCGGCCACCATTGTAAGAATGACTAATTATTCTCTTTTATTTAATTTGTTTTGCATGCATAAGATCATATATTAGTTTTATGACTAAACTAAATCACTTAGTTAGTTGAGAGATTAATGAATCTTACAATTGGTATCAGAGCAAAAATGGTTGCATGCAACATTGGTTTTTTTTTTTCCGAGTTAATATGTTAACATATAAAACTTGTATTTTGTGATTTATGATGATAAAGGCCACAAAATTTTTTGCATATTAAACATTCTGGTCCTAAATTGATTTTAGGTCATTTTGATGATTTATGGTACTTTATTGCTCTTTAATATGTTTTTAGTATTTTTGTTACATTTTATTAATTAAAATGTCACTTAAATTACTAAAATTAGTTAAACTTCGTCTCGGCCCATAAAATTTTAATATGTTATCACATGCAATATTTACACACTGTATGTAAATTTTCAAATGATATGGTTTTATTTTGCATGATTTATGATTTTTAGATTTAGAAATCACATAAATAATGACTATTTAGCCAAAAATAGCTAAAATGAATGTTATGGCATGAAATTTTTTTCCAATGTTGTATATATGATATAAACATTAGATCTAAGGTTGCAAGTAAAATTTCGTTTAATTTGTATGGTTATTAATTTTTATGTAATATAAATTGATAAATAGCAACTTTAATAGTCATAATTGTGAATTCGTTTTTGAGCTTAAATTTTTTTGCCATTTCCAGGTTCTAGAAACTAATTTAGAATATTCAAAATTTTAATTTTGATTTATTGCATGATTTTATGTTTAGTTTGGAATTAAGAGGTTAAAATTATGTTTTACACGATTTATTTGTGAAATAAATTAAAATAATCTAAAGGCAAATTTTTATTTTAATTTTGGGATGTTGAGAATTTTCCAGAATATACAAAATTATGATTTTAAAAAGTTTCGAATTTTTATGACTTTTGGGAATTATTTTCTTATTATTATGAATAATAGTGATTAAAGAGCAATTATATAATATCAAGTTGAATTATTGTCAAAAATTTAGTGAAGACTAAATTTTGAGTCCTAAGATGGTTGGGGTAATTAAGTTGGACATAGATTTAATTTATGCAATATTATGTGATTTTAAAAGGTTAATTGTCACAAATAATCCATAAAACCGGACCGAATATACAATATTAGCTTAAATAGGGCGATTTGGCATTTCACATGGCATGTTTCATACATATATTAATGTTGCATTTTAATTATGATTGTCATATTTTAATTTTATATAATTTTTGAATTATGTAATTTGTACTTAGTATGGCCTTAGTTTTAAATTTGTATTTCCCGAAATGAATGGGGATATCGATTCGGTTGTAATTAATGTGATCTCGTATCACTTTTATTTTATTATTTTAGTTTTTCTTTTTATAATGTATAAAGTAGAAAACTATGTAATTTATTTATTCCGGAGTTACTTGAAGACGGTGCCATTCAAGCAGGCGGTCCGACAAAGACGATGTTGCCTTGGAATGCATGCCAAATGAAGTTCAAGGGACCAAAGGAGTTGGTTTCCAAATTTGTAAATAGTTTATTTGATTTACTATTTTAGGAAGGCCATACTAGGATTTCGTTTTGCTTTGCATTTGTTTTATGTGTTTGCATGCATAGCCAAATCGCCATAACTAAACTTACATATTATTTTATCGAGTCATCGACCGTATCAATTATAATTATCGTAGTTCACTTAAAACGTGATAGATAACAAATTGACAAGAGCTCTCACTAAAATTAATTGAGAATTTGCCTTACCAAATAGTAGAACCATGAATCCCAATTTCATAAGGAAGTAGGCTCGGCTCACCGGGTTGCTAAACTTGTTATGTTGGGTAAGTGGGTAGTAAAATGTTATTACATCGAAATTTGGATTGAGCTCAACGGAAGTATTCATGATTGTAGTCGCATGTGTTCCGGGCTAAAGACAAATATTAAAGTAATTTTATCGACCGAGAGTTCTAGAAGTAGAATCGATTAAAGAGTTAATCCACCGAGTTATACCGATAAGGGACGAATCGGCTCACCGTGCCCGAGTTAATATGAATTTGGATCTCGGGATCATTTATAATAGTTGGGTAGAGGTCACTATATAAATGTTTGAAACTTGTTTAAAAATGTTTGCAAGTATGATTAAAATGAGAAATGTTAATATTTCCTTTACCTCCATGTTGGTAGTTTAAAAATCGCAATGGATCCTACCAATGCAACAACACCTATTCCCATTGAGTCTTGTCATAACATATTTGACGATATTTGCTCCAACAACAATCTCGATACTACTAGAGAGCTTCATTTTGGGATCGGTTCAGACGGAAACCTTAATTTCGTAACTTCCTCCATTCCAACTACTATGACTAGATCTTTTGTGAATGTGTCTCGGGAAGACCATCTCACTAAATCTATGGGATCTCCTTTTGGAAGAAAGGTATATCAAAACTAGTGGGAGTCCTAGCAAGCAAGCTCTTGCAACTAAAGGAAAATGGTTCCAAAGGAAGGGAAAGAAAGGAAGAAAATTCAACAATGGAAACAAGATGGCTAGTGGGACTACCAAAAGAACCAAAGTTGATGATGAATGCCATTATTGTCATGGCATGGTACATTGGATGAGGAATTGCCCCATATATTTGGGAAATATTAGGGATGGACTTGTTATTCCACTCGGTAAAATTCCTTCTGAAATTTATGTTATTGATGTAAATTTTACTTCCACCACAACGTGGGTATTAGATACCGGTTGCGGTTCTCACCTTTGTAATCATTTACAGGGGCTAAGAAACGTGGAAAAGCTGAGCAAGGCCGATGTTGATCTCCGACTTGGGAATGGAGCTAGAGTAGCAGCCACATCCATGGGCACTTATGTACTTGTTTTGGCAAAAGGATTTGAGTTGTATTTGCATAATTGTTTTTATGTACCTTCTCTTTCTAAGAACATTATTTCAATTACTATGTTAGACATAAAGGGTTTTAATTTTGCCATTAAAAACAATTGTTGTATTATTTCTAGAAATGACTTGGTCATAGGCCGAGGCTCTTCTATTAATGGCATTTATGTTCTAGAAACTTCAAATCCAAGTAAAGACATCTATAACATACAATCCAAGAGACTCAAATCAAGTGATCCAAATAAATCGTATATTTGGCATTGTCGATTAGGTCATATTAACGAGAATCGCATTAAAAGATTAGTTTAAACTAATGTCATTAAAGCATTTGATTTTCAATCATATGGTGTGTGTGAATCTTGCCTCCTAGGCAAAATGACTAGTAATCCTTTTAGTGGTAAAGGGACTCGAGCTAGTGAACTATTGGGACTTATACATACCGATGTATGTGGACCAATGACTATCACCGCTAGGGGTAATTATGACTACTTCATTACCTTCACCGATGATTTAAGTAGATATGGGTATATCTACTTAATGAAGTGCAAGAGTGAAGATTTTGAGAAATTTAAAGAATTTCAAAATGAAGTAGAAAACCAATTAAACAAGAAGATAAAAGCACTACGATCCGATCGTGGTGGAGACTATATTAGTAATGAATTTTATTTACACTTGAAAGGTTGTGGCATTGTGTCACAACTCACTCCACCCGGTACACCACAACTTAATGGTGTTGCCGAAAGGAGAAATCGAACCCTACTAGATATGGTTCGATCTATGATGAGTCAAACCGAGTTACCCGACTCATTTCGGGGATTTGCAATCCAAACCGCAATCAAATCATTGAACAATAGTCTGACCAAAGCAACCGAAAAGACTCCATATGAGATATAGAAAGGGAGGGTTCCTAATATATGTTATATGAAGATTTGGGGATGTGATGCTTACGTCAAGGTAATGACCGATAACAAGCTAGCCCCACGATCCGAAAAATGCATCTTTGTATGTTATCCCAATACCTCCTGAGGCTATTACTTCTACAAACCTCAAGAAAACAAAGTGTTTGTGTCTATTGAGGCTGTCTTTTTAGAAAATGAATTTATTTCTAAAAGACAGAATGGGAGAAATTTTGAACTTGACGAAGTTCAAGAGCCACAAACCGAAGTAGAGACGCAAGAAGGCGTTCCTTCGTCGTCTAATTCTGTTGTCGTTCCTCAACCGAGGAGGTCGGGTCGAGTTTCTCGCCATCCTGATAGATATGTTTGACTTATCAAAGAGGATGGGAGTCTTGATGTGTTACTTCTAGAATGTGACGAACCCGCCACCTACAAAGCTACAATCTTTAGTCCCAATTCAGCTTTATGGCTTGAAGCCATGAAATCCGAAATGAGTTCTATGCATGAAAATCAAGTTTGCAACTTGGTGGATTTGCCTGAAGGGGCAAGACCTCTTAAATGCAAATGGATCTTCAAATTAAAGAATGGCATAGAAGAACATGATGTTGTCTACAAGGCTACGCTAGTGGCAATAGGTTTTACCCAAGTTCATGGTCTTCACTATGACGAAACGTTTGCCCCCGCAGCCATGCTGAGATCCATTCGGATACTGTTAGCGATCGCCGCATTTTATGACTATGAAATATGGCAAATGGATGTTAAGACCGCTTTTCTAAATGGACATTTAGAAGAGGAGGTTTACATGATACAACCTAAATATTTTGTTGATCCTAAAAATCCTAACAAAGTATGCAAGCTTCAGAGATCCATTTATGGTCTTAAGCAAGCATCAAGAAGTTGGAACCATCGATTTAATCATGTTATAAAAGAAAATGGTTTTACTCGAAGTGTTGAGGAACCATGTTTATACATGAAATTCAGTGGGAGCAATGTTGTGTTCCTAATATTGTATGTGGATGACATACTACTTATTGGAAATGATGTCCCCACGTTGACCTCCGTCAAAGAGTGGCTAGGAAATCATTTCCAAAAGAAGGATTTAGGAGAAGCACAACGCATATTAGGTATCCGGATCAATGGAGATAGACCCAAAAGGATATTGGCATTAAGTCAAGAATCTTATATTGAAAAGATTCTTTGACGCTTCAACATGGACCAGTCAAAGAGAGGCTTAATTCCTATGGATAGTGGTATAATTTTGAGCAAGTCTCAATCACCCTCCGAACCCGAAGATGTTGAACGCATGAAATTGATTCCCTATGCTTCCGCTGTTGGATCAATCATGTATGCCATGATATGCACTCGTCCAGATGTCTCATATGCTTTAAGCATGACAAGTTGATATTGAGAAAATCCGGGTGAGAGTCACTGGATAGCTGTTAAGAACATCCTCAAGTACTTGCAAAGGACTAAGGATTCTATCTTAGTGTTTGAAGGAGACTCCGAGCTATGTGTTAAGGGTTACATAGACTCGAGCTTTCAAACAGATAGAGATGACATGAAATCACAAGGTGGATTTGTGTACATGCTCAATGGTGGTGCAATGAGCTGGAGAAGCTTCAAGGAAGCTGTGATTGCGGATTCTACTACGGAGGCTGAGTACGTTGTAGCATCTGAAGCTGCCAAGGAAGCTGTGCGGATTAGGCAATTCGTGAAAGGGCTAAAAGTAGTTCCTACCGCCAAGGATCCCATTACCCTCTATTGTGACAACAATGGAACTATCTTTCAAGCTAGAGAACCAAAGTCTAGTAATAGATCCAGACATGTACTCAGAAAATTTCATATTATTAGAGATTTTATTGAAAGAAAGGAAATTGCGATTTGTAAGGTTGGGACGGATGATAACTTAGCTGATCTACTTACCAAGCCTTTATCGCAGGCTAAACATGATGGACATGTTGTATCCATGGGGCTTAAACGTATGCCCATTTTGTACTAGACAATTTGATATGAAATATAATGTTGTTTTATTTGATTATATAGAATAATCGCATTTGTCTTTTAAAATTTTAATTTTTATTACTTTGTCATATCCAAATGGGTTGTTGAGATAATATTGAACCCCATTAAAGTGAAGTAGATTGACATAGTAATCGCCCATAGTTACTTACATGAGGTGACATCTCGAAGTAACTAGAGTGTGATGCGATTGATGGCAAGTTCAAGTGCCATAGAGTCATGAGAGATGACTAGTCGATCACATAGGCAGACTGTATAGGACACTCTGTCGGGGTTATGACCGCTTATAGAGTTCTGTAAATTATTATAGCCTGGTCATGGCGAGATCTACTATGGTATTCTTATGAGTCTATTCTTTGACTAATGACTGTTCGTCTAAGATGGCACAGTTTCAGAATGACTTTGATTTTTGTTTAACGACCTTCGTAATTGGGGTCAAATGGGCACATTTTGGGTTATGATGAGTTGTGGCTAAGCGAAGGGAAAAGTGCAATAGGAATTGTCCACCCCAAGTCAGGGTTATCTTATATCTCAAGGCCACTCGAGGAGAAATGAACTGGAAATGCGTGGCCACGCTCGGAAGGTATCTATGGCCGATAATTTCGGTCAGACAGTTATTCTCCAGATCGAGGAAACCACTCATGATATGATCAAATGCAAGTACGACCTGCAAGACACCTTGCATTGAGTGGGAGATAGTAACAGGACAAGAGAATTGGTGACACACACTTTTCTTGGACAAGTGGGAGATTGTTGGAGTATATTTCCTCGACAATAATGCAATCACATATTTAAATCTCATGATAAGAATATATAAGGGAATGTAATATTTTATTGTCAATTAATCCACATTAATCGGTAATGGTTGGCTGACTAGAGTTTGACATTACTGTCGTATGACAGTGGTGATCAGCTAAACCCTTAAGGTCATACCTATAGGGTAACACTCTCAATTGATAAATTAATTAATTGTATGATGATACAAGTTAATTAATCCTTTAAATTAGATAATATTTTTATTATTGTTTATGAAACAATTATAATTAGAATGAATAATGTATTATAATTATAAGATGTTGTGAATTATAATTAAATGGTCCATTTTAAGTATATGTAATCATATATTGTTAATTATGTCTTTACATGTGATTTATTTTATGTAATGATTTTTAATATGTTAAAAATGCATTACATGAACATATGTTTAGTAACATGTCACATATGTCACAACTACAATTGACAAAATACCAAAGTTAAACTGGAACTCCATTTTACAAATGGAGAACCGGTTTCTCCATATAGTCAGAGACAATATTGCTTTATCTTAATTGTTTTAAGACAACCTAATTATGATTAGGTTTAGGCATTCAAACCTACATTTACTTGTGATGAATAATTCGTAGGAATGAGGAACATGCATTGGCCTTGGGTAATCCAAGGGTGTCAGCACGCTCTCTCTCCCATATACAATTAGAAAAAATTTTCTCATTCATTATTATTCATTCATTCTAATTTTTGTACAACCTCTCTCAACAAAACCCATCAATATTGTTTTGAGGAAAATAATAAGAACATAATTCAAAATACTAATATTGAAATCTAATTACTAGTAGTAGTAATAATTTATATTAGTTTAATTTAAAGGGGCGTCTACTAATTTCTAGTATTAAAATTAGTAAATGTATTGAGAGGGATTACCTTAGTACAATCCTTAAGGAGTAGATCTTGCAATTGGATCTAAATATTTTGGGGCACTCGGTTTTTCTCAAAGAAGACTAATTTGGTAGGAAACCAATTAGTATAAACCCATTCGGCCACCATTGTAAGAATGACTAATTCTTCTCTTTTATTTAATTTGTTTTGCATGCATAAGATTTTATATTAGTTTTATGACTAAACTAAATCACTTAATTATTAGAGATGTCTAATAAGAGAATAATGAATCTTATATTAGTACCATTGGCGAGGGATCGGTTCGAGGGATGATGGGAAGATCCGGGTGAAGACTTCCTGTTTGACCCCTTTTATGGCCATGTAGTCTTTGAAGGCTCGGATGTGATTGAGTGGGTCCTCCACTCCCTTGAATTTGGGCACATCAATTAAGGTGAAGTTGTCGGGTAGTTGATCCCCAACGGGTTCAAATCTTCGATTGTTTTCGAGGTGGATGTTGTTATCCCAAGCTAGAAGTTATTCTTCCAGGAGTTTGAGCCTTTTCTCAGTTTCAGTTAAGGGTGGAGTGTTGTTTTCTCCAATTTCCTTGTTTTCCACGGTGTCGATTCGGGTCTCAACATGGTCCAGGGTGACCTTAAGGGTAGTGAGTAGGCTAGCTAGGTGAGCAGTTTTGACATCTCTGTTGTCTTTGTTGTTGTTGGACGAAGTTGAAGACAGGGCCATGGTTCTAAGGCAAAAAAATGGGTCACATTACATCTCAATCCAACACAGTCCAAAGACTAAACGCAGACAACACAAAGGACGGAACAAAGATCAGACTCAACAAGACGAGGATGTGTGTGATACCTCGATGCAGACTCAATTTATGAGGTGACGTTGTTGATCGGACTTTGACTTGAGTCCAACATAGTGGCGTGACGCCGTTTGACGAGTCTCGTGGTGAGACGAGTCATTAGTAAAGACCCATAAGTACGTTTGCTTCGACTCGGTAGACACGAGGCGGAATTGGAATGGTGTACTGAAGTTTTCAAAAATAGATATTTTCAAAAAGGTTCGTTTGTCGCTTTATGGACGGCTTCCGAAGAATAGGGATCTCCGCAAGTCGGTCAGTTGAAGGGTTGTCTTAAGTTTGTTTTCAAAAGACGGTTTGATTTTGAGTCGGCTCGGAAAACAATGTACTATTTCCAGAGATGGTTTTTGAAATTTAAAATTATATGTTTTGAAAATCAAGATTTGAAATGTTTGAAAAGGTCTCGGAGACGGTGTATGGTCCTCGGGATCTCGAAAGTGTCTTGAGAAAAGGGTGTGTGCTTTTCTCGGGTTTTGAAAGGGCCATTGTCATCGCGAGACGAGTTATAATCCATGTCTTGACGCGGCGATTATAACGGCGTAAAAAGGTGTTTTGAAATGGTTGTAGAAAACCAAGTTTGAAAATCGCCATTACGACGGCCTAGAAAGGCGTGTTGAAATGCAAAGGTCGGCGAAAGACCGGGGTTTGAAATGGCCATTATAACGGCGCAAAAAGGTGTTTTTGAAAGTTTGACAATGACACGGAAGGACTTATGATCACATAACACATAAGCACTTGCAGTTTCATTATGTTATGCATAATGCTGACACGGGTTTTGGCTTAAAGGGTGGGTTACACACCAAGCAATCAAACCCCGATTTTCGAGAGGGATACCAATCCAAACAAAATGTGTAAGGAGGGTGCCCTAGCCTCATGCTCGAAGGTGATGAAAGCTCTTTGACGAAACATAAATGTGTAACGTCAACGGTATGCTTGACTCAATCGGGATTCGAAACGCAGGGATGAGAAAATTCACGCCGACGGGACGAGCCAATTGGTCGGAAACGGTTAGGTTATGGGTCCGAACAAGAAGCCCGACCATGACCGTAATATCAATTAATACATTTCAACCAAGACCTCCTTCGAGTCTCACCATCTAGGGATCACAAAGACACAAGTGTCCTAGTTCTCCCCAGCGGAGTCGCCAATCTGTGGACATGGCCACCTACACACCAAGCCAATCTGTGAACGTATAGTGGTCTTTTTGAAAGCCACGCTCGGCGGCGTAAGAATGCTTTCGACCGGATCGTTTTCGATCCATCGGTTTCGTCTCGGCAAGAGTCTCAAAATGATGCAAGAGATGTTCGTAGTTGCCACCAAGAATTTGTGGGATGCTTCCCGTTCGAATCCACTTTATACCTTGGTCAAACGAAGCACAAAGCAGGGTTTAACATAGGTACTAAAGATAAGGAATCGTCCCTCTTTTGCATCCTATCTCTATAATGACTCTCGTACGCCCTAGATAAGGTCGTCCACTATCCAAAGTTTCTGAGTAAGAGGTGAAGGTACGTATTGGGAAGCCCTTTAATCAGACACCCAATCCCGCCCGCGGTAGCGGCCTCTACTGATCGATCTTGGTTGGTTAAATGCAAAAGTTGATAAAATGGGTAAATGCATGAATGCGCATCCACTAGTTTAAACCTAACATGTGAGTTTTCTATGTTGGTTTGTTTAATCCAAGTATCAAGTATAAGATGTCGAGTTGGATTTAACGTTGATTTGCATGCAAGACGTAAATTAAACATCCATTTACCGAATTAGGTTTATGGTGCATAACGCGATCCATTTGTCTTAGTAAGGCATTTTGAAAATATAATGTTGAATGGGCAGATTCGTCATTTGATCTGTCCTGTATTCGGGTTAACCGAAGTCGGGATCGTCCTAGACAAAATGCTGGAAGAGGAACATACCCTGCATCAGGCAGCCGTAAGAAGCGAGCCTATTGGCAATGCAAATGGGTCTGCCCTGGTCTGCATCAGACCAGCATAAGAGGCGTGAGCCTGTTGGCAATGCAAAGGGGACCCTCCTGGTTTGAAAAAAGAAAAATAAGTGGCCTGTTTAGGCGTGGGTCAAAAGACGATGGAAAACGTCTTCTGACCAATGAAAAGGGTTTGTAAAATGTATTGAAAAAATGGGTGTTTAAACCCGTCTTGATTTGAAAAGACCGTTTAGGTCGCTTTTGTGTTGATTTGAAGAACGTGACTCGAATAATCGTCATTGTTTTGACAATATTCGATGTTCGGTTCGATTTTGCAAGCTTGACATGAATAGTTTTGAAAATGATTATGAACTAATTATTTTAAGTTCATTTGTATGTAATTAGTCAACATTCATCATCGTACTCGGATTAAAATCCGACATGGTATGTGGAACCAAGGATGACTTTGTGTTGGTGACTAAAACATTTGTTTTGAAAATGTAAAGAAATGAGAAAGGCTTTAAAATACCCTTCAAAATGTAAAGAAATGAAATAAAAGGTTTTAAAATGCTTTTTATAATGTAATTAACCAAATATTATCATCGGGACACGGATTAAACCGTCATGGTATTAGGAACCAAGGATGAAAAATGTTTCATGGTTAAAAATTTGTCATAAAGAGAAAAGGTTTGAAAATACTTGAAATGGTAAAAAACGATTACAAATATGAAACAAAAATGAAGGAGATGAAGAGACCAAATACGGTTTGGATTTAGGTTGAGCAGCTTGCTTTAGGCGCGAGCCTGTGTGCTACGTAAGTAGCCTCTGCCTCAAGTAAAAATCTGGGTTTGGCTCATTCTTCCCATCTTTTGGTCCATGTTATGCATGATTTAGCATGTTATAGTCATGAAACATATGAAAACATGATAAAAGAAGATCTTTACACCCTCAAACTTACATGCTAGGCTTATGGCGAGAAATCGACGTAAGTGTATCAACTTGTTTGGTCGGAAAACTCGGTTTAAAAACCATTTTGGCAAGTAAAAGAGTGTTTTGTTAAGTTCGGTGATGGTGTAGTGGTCGAAATGGTCGGTCAAGTGATTTAATGCACGATAACGGTACCAAACAATGTGTAAGGCTTGTGTTTACGATCGGTAGGTCGTAAACACGTGTCGGATTGTGACTTGAGAAGTCGAGTCTAGAATTTTAAGGGAGAAAAGAGGGGGCGGACGCTCGCGTAACTCTCAAATGGTGGCATTTGAGTGGTATTTATAGGAAAATGAGTGGTTGTGAGAGTTTTGGGCGACGTGGCCGCATGGGCTGCTCAAAGAGGCGCGAGCCATGTCGCACGTCTTCGAGGTGTCTTGTCACTATCACACGAGGAAATCATGATTTGTTCTATCCTAGAATTTGGAAGAACTTGATTTGTACTTGACTATGTAAGATTTCGGGAAACCTTAACATAAAAGTATTTGAATGGTTTGTTTTTTTGTGTTTGACTCGGTTTGACTCGTTGTTGGAGTCGGGATTTGAATTTTGAGTCGGTTTTTGGTCCGGTGTCGGTTTTGACTCTAGTTAGTGTCATTCCGACCCCGTCGTCATGCACTAAACACTCCAGGTACTTTTGAAAAGTTTTGACATATTTTATTTTTGAAATCGTTTTAAGTTTACCGACGTAAAGGTGTACACAAACTGTCGATCAAACGCTGCGATTCCTAAGCATGTTGTAGTCCGATAATCATCGGATGTTTGTTGGAGATTCGACAGATACTGGGTATCTACACCATACTAGGCTGACATATACTTTCAGATGTTCGTCTCACTAGTATTCCGCCTACTCCACTACAACGGATGACGGCATTGCAACACACCAACAGCCGCACCACGGTGCGAAAATACTTACATTGCAACACGGAGTACCGTGCTCGAATTGCAACCCGAGACACCACAACCACATCGGTAATCATCGGAACTTATAAAATCTCATAATTGCTGACTCAGAACAACTTCCTTGATCAAAGAAAACTTCCTTAATACCGCTTTATTAGATCACCAAAACAGAACATATTACACAGAATAACTAGATAACAACTTGACGAATATCATACCAACCACTACTCATGAGGTCAGAACTTCACACAATTACTTACACACATCATAGACCCATAATCAAATCTAACTAGCATTCCTGATCATGTAAGTTACCACTTGATTAAATACATAATTCACACAAGGTTAAACTCATATGCCCCTTCATAACACATTCTTCCAATTCGCTTAGCTACCACCACCCGACCAAAGTAACAATAACATTAATGCTCAATTACTAGCAAACACCTCCTATATTTACATCTTATACTCCCTCGCACCCTGACATACTAATCTAGTCCTCACAAAAAAAAACAATCTCTTTCGAACGACTCACTTCCTTATTTAACATTACCCGTAACCACTAGTGATAACCCCATGACACCACCATCTTTCGTATCATTACTCTTTTACAATCACTTCTAAATATAACATTTCACTTTCTCTCTTTGGTTATCATCCCAAATAACGAATATAAAATCCATCAACCAAAATTACCTCAACAACTATTCAAATTTTATCCTTGATTATATCGTCACCTAGATAACCATCATAGTCTCATACCATGCAAATACTCTACCAACTTCTTACTCCTTTAGTTCCTCAAAACTCATGACTAACAAGTCGTTCTACAGTTTAATATATCGCTTAACTCACACCCTCATGATAGTATCACACAACTCCATGATTCCTTATTTTCGTGTCCCTTAATTCTTGTGAACATTCACTCCACTTACCATCATCTTTCTCTTCCTAATACTTCCAAAAATCAAATTCCATTAGCCTATATCATTATCTTTCATTCAATTCTTATCAACAATCCCTCTCATTATGCTTCTCACTCATACTTCCCACTGATAGATCCACCCACTCAATGATTTCTCCTTAATTGATTACATCTTCTTTTAATAATTCTAGGAAAACAAAGATTCACTTCATCCCGTGACCTCCCAAATGATTATACACTAGGCTCCCCTTCTAGTAATACAAATCTCCATATCGACTACTACATACAAGTCCACATTGCGGCATCCCTCGATCTAAGCTTACTAGACACCAATCTTTTCCATTTTTTTTATCACAACCTTCCATTACACATATCCTCACCAAACATCGTCATAATAATCTCTCTCCATAAATCACTATATATCCCAAATTACCATAATTTTCACATCCCTCATTTCAAACTTTTCTTTCTCACATTCCTCGTACTTACATTACTGCTCTCATTATCACTCGACCATATACGGTCATCACTACACCACTTAAGCCAACGACTAATTCACTCACCATAACTCACAAAATGTGCTCCTTACCTCAATAACTCGCCAACTTCGTTTATTATTTCCACCATCCATCAAAATCACGTGCACCCATGTCCTCCCTACCAAACACATAATCTTCATAAGCTAGTATTCTCTACATCATAGTATCTAGTAACTTACGTATCAAGACCGTCGCATAGTTAAAAGAATGATTTATGAATCAAGATCACCGTGTGCATATAACCTAGGACTCAAAACAAATAAAAGAACGTAGCCGCCGGCTCAAAACAAACGCCCAAAGAGGTACTCGGTTAAGTACATGACGTACTCGGTCGAGTACAGGACACTCGGTCGAGTAACTATACAACTCGGGTGAGTTCCTCACTCCAACAGCTTACCCAAATTATCACAGAAAGTTTACTCGGTCGAATACGGGTTAATCGGCCGAATTCGCATGCTACTCGGCCGAGTTCCTACATTGTTCTCAACAACGTCCAGATTTCGTAAAACAGTCATATCTCACTCGTTTCTTGGTCGTTTTTGGCGTGTGATCTATTGTTAGAATCGTAAGAGGACAAGTTATCACCACAAATTCGAATCACATCAATATCGTTCTTAGAACTCAACTTAGGACCATATAAAGATAGCCTTCCTAAAATCGGACTTCTTACAAATCAATCGTTCTTACCCAAAGAACTTAAACAACAACAACAACGTAGACAATAACAACTCAATAGCTCTAAACCCAGGATACTAGACGAGTTCTTATCATAACAACATGTAAATCAAACACAACATATAATATACATGCATGCTATAAGTCATGTTCACCTTTATGTCATATCACATCATATCCTTCATCCTTTCCATATCATATAAACTTTTCAAGCCAACAATCATATCCACTCCATCACGCAACAACAACGCATTACACATAACGAATCCCAACACATCCCCGTAGTGATCGGTTCGAAATTATAAGGGCAATTTGCGGTTTTAGGACGTCTCCCAAACCATTGCGGTAGCTCCAAACAATTCCTAACCGGGTTTATTTTATTTAGACACCCTATATTCATTTGGTTCATTTGTTTTAGGTTCCAAAATCGTCGCTCAGATATCACTTTGTAACACCCTCATATACGAAGGTGCCTTACCAAGGACCACCCTAGCATATTGATAAGCTATCACACACCTAACAAAGATACCCTAAACTTGGCTAACAAATTAATGTAGTAAAGTAGGGGTCAAACACAAGGAGACGAGAATTGCTTAATGAATTGATATGAGTAGAATTCTATCTAGGCCGATTCGATTATTCGGTTGGTTTGATTGTTAAACTTGTAATAAAATGATGTAAAATAAATATGATAGAGAAGTGTATTGGAGTCGGGTCACACATACAAATATAAAGATATTCATGCTAAATTAGAAATAGATAATATTATCAATTGTTTAGGTCTTATGACAACCACCTCTCGACCTTATTGTCAACCATAGAACGGGTCCTAACGAGCTCTCGCTATGGTTAGGTTGGTCTAATAACACTACTACAAATATAGGCAATAGCAACGCCCTTTGTACAACGCATATTAACGCAAAAACGTAATAACGTTGTTAATGGCATTATTTTATTTTCGCGGAATTGAGTGAGAAGTAATAACAACGGTTACAAGACAAAGAACCGTTGTAATTAATTATAACAACGGTTAGGTAAATATAATATCCATTGTCATTAGTAAAGTAATAACAACGGTTTAACGCATAATACTCAATAACGATGTTATTTTATTTTGGCGCAAATCAGTGAAAAATATTAAAAACGGTTATTTTATGCAACCGTTGTCAATACAAATAACAACGGATATATAACTAAAACCGTTGTCAATAATTAAAGTAGTAACAACGGTTTCTTTGCTAGAACCATTGTGTCAATAATATTGACAACGGTTAATAATATACAAAACCGTTGTCAATACATTCAGTATATAGAAAAAACAAAAATAAACAACAAAACACCAAAACACCAAAACACCACACGAACACAAACACAAACACGAACACAAACACAAACACAAACACAAACACAAACACAAGCACAAGCAGAAACACAAGCACAAGCAGAAACACAAACACAAGCACAAGCACAAGCACAAGCACAAGCACAAGCACAAGCACAAGCACAAGCACAAGCACAAACACACAAACAACCGCACACTCTCCCTCACCGTCAACACTTTCCCTCGCCGTCAATTCTCTCCGTCGCCGTCGCTCTGTCATCTCCGTCACTGTTGTCGCATTTTCCTCGTCTCTTTCTCATCGTTTCTTTCTCTTTCTCATCGTTTCGTTCTCTTTATCATTAGGTATTGTAGATACCTCATTTCTGCACCTCCCGCCAGCCACCGAGTGATGATTGGGCCGCATGTTTGGTACGCGGAACGATTTACGACAGTCCTTAAGTTTATCGTCAAGTGATAGCTTAAATACTTATGTCTACCCTGTTGGAAATCTATATCTCATTATACAACATATTCTTATATGTTTCAAATTTATTTAGTTATAAAATAAATTTTAGATCTTATGCATGCAAACTAAAATAAATAAGTGAAGAAATCATTTCCTCACCATATGAATTTCGGTCAAATGGGCACCAACAAGATCTCCTTCTTGTTAGTTCTTGAGCTTTCCATATTGGATGAACATACATGACCTCAAAATAGAAGCCCTCCAATTAGTTGCACCCAAGACTATCCCTCAAACCCACAAACTAATATGTACTAGATATTTATATTGTGGTTTACCTTAAAGTTGATTACTAACACTCATATATTACATTAATAATTTTAGTAATCATTCATGAACAATTTGGATTAAAATCTCATCTTTTTGATGAAGATTAAAGAGAGAGAAGAGATAAAAGTACATGAACTTTTGCATGTGTTGTATGAATGAATGATAAGTAAAAATTAAGAGAAATAAAATTCTCCATCAACACCTCACAAAACCGGTTGGAGGGCTTAGTAAGACCAATGCATGGTCTTTTCTTTTTACTTTTGCCTTTACAAGAAAATAGATGTGTAAGAGTAGGTGTAAGACTAGTTGTAGGTAGGCATCATCATGCCATTTTATTAAATAAAATAAAACAACCAAAACCCACTAACTTCTTCCATATTTCGGTCCATATATACATAAAATGGACTACCATTTTATTTTTTCAATTTGTCATTTGTCACACAATATGTCACATGTAGTATGATACATGTTACTAATTAATTAAATGCATATTTATCACATAAATATCATTTTATAAATTAATTAAATTACATTCAACAAATTGACTAGTGATACTTGATCACATAAATAAAATGGGTCATATAATTATAATTCACAACATCTTGTAATTATAATCAACCATTCATTCTTATCTTTATTGTTTCTCAAACAATAAACAATTTTAGTAATAAAGCATTTTATTTACTAAAATAAATCTTATTCAATCCCATTACAATAAGATATCAATATTCTTTCTCACAGATTGAATTGTTCAATTTTAAGGAATTAATTAATCTGTATCGGTATACAACTAATTAACCTTTTCAATTAAGGGAATCGTCCTTTAGGTGTGACCTCAAGGGATCAACTGATCACCACCGTCGCACGACAGTAATGTCAAACTCTAGCCAGCCAATCATTACCGATATGTGTGGACCAGTTGACTATATATGTAATGTATCATCCTTTCCGTATTCTTGTAATGAGATTTAATAATGATATTTAAATCATGTGATCGCACCATTGTTGAGGACACATTTCCCAACAATCTCCCACTTGTCCTCGACAAGTGTGCGTCACCAATTCTCTTGTCCTATTACTATCTCCGAATCAATGCAAGGTGTCTTTCGGGTCGTACTTGCAAGTGATCATATCGAGAGTGGTTTTCTCGATCTGGAGAATAACTGATTGACCGGAATTTATCCACCATGGATACCTTCCGAGCGTGGCCACGCATTTCCAGTTCATTACTCCTCGAGTGGCCCTGAGATATTGTTTTCACCCTGACAAGGGGGTGGACAATTCCTATCGCACTTATTCACTTCGACTAGCCACAGCCATCATAACCCAAAATATGCCCATTTGACCCCATTTACGAAGGTCGTAGTAACACAAATCAAAGTTAATCGAATCGTGCCATCTTAGGTGAACAGTCTTTAGTCAAAAGAATCGACTCATTAGAATACTATAGTAGCTCTCGCCACGACCAGGCTTTATAAATTTGCCAGAACTCTATAAGCGGTCACTGCCCGACAAAGTGTTCCTAACAGTCTGCCTATGTGATCGACTAGTCATCTCACATGACTTTATGGCACTTGAACTTGCCATCAATCGCATCACACTCTAGTCACTTCGAGACGTCACCTCATACAAGTGACTATGGGCGAATACAATGTTAATCCGTGTTCACTTTAACGGGGTTCAATGTTGTCTCTACAACCCGTTTGGATGTAACAAAGTATAAAAGGAGTTTTTAAAGTAAAAACTCCAACGACAAATGTGATTATCACATATGAATAGTCAATGCCTGATTACTATTTCATGTTCTATAATCTAATTTGATCTTGTATGTAGTTGTTCATTTCAATTCAATTGAAATGACATGACTCATCATGTTAAGCCTATGAGAAGGCTTTGGTTAGTAGGTTTTATCAACTTCTGGTACCTTACTCAACCTTACTACATACTCGTTTTTCATTTGTAATGTATACATCTGCATTACAAAACTTTCTGAGTACGTGTCGAGATCCAATCAAGACATAGGCCCTTTAGCCCAAGAATGGATCCCACTGTTTTCACAGTGTGCGGGACTCATCCTCTTGCACATCTCATGATTACAAGTGTACTCAATTTCCGTTATAAATATCTCTCATTGTTCTTTATTGCCTAGAACGATTCTAGAAAATCTATTTCTTAAATAACATAGCCACAATGGTATCTTAACCATCCTAATGTGTTTTGATTATGGTTTTGTCGGAAACCATGCGCAATCTCAATTGTCAATTGTCACTTGTGTAACACCCTTACACAAAATTGCATCATAAACACTTTGCTTAGCTTCCTTAATGCTTCTGCAAGCACTTAAGGGTAATCTTTAGGGCTTACTTGGTAAAGGTTACTTAAATTCGATTTTGAAAACAACTCATCTTACTCAAAGTATATGAAGTGTTATACATCATTACTCATTTAATTGATCCGGCAGCGGAAGCAAATGAAATCAATCAAATATGTTCAATTTAATTGAACTAGTCATGAATCTTATCAACATAAGACTTCTTATTGGTGCTAATATCATGTGGATTTATCTTCATAAATTCGGATATTAAAGATGTATTATAATACTCCAAAAGTCTTACATCATTCGCAATGATCAATATGTCATCCACATATAAGACTGATTAAAATTATCGTAACTCCCACTAAACTCCATGTATAAACACAACTTCTCGACTTATCGAGAAAAGTTTTATAACATGATCAAATCATTGATTCCAACTCATTGATGTCCTACTTAAGACCCTCTCTTAAGTTTCACATTATCTTAGGATTGCAAGAATCTACAAAACTCATGACATGTATTGAATACATTCCTTCTTTTGAAGAAGTGGGTTTTAGATTCACATGCTGTATGCGTATCCTCATAATGAAACACAATCCCTAAGAAGATCCAAATAGACTTAAGCGTTTCAACTAGTGCAAAACCCTTTGCTACCAATCAAGCTTTGAAATCTCTCTTTATTAGTGCAAAACCCTTTGTCACTAATCAAGCCTTTTTATTTCGGATTTTCATGGCTCTAAGCCTTGTATTGAGTTGTGACTTAAACACTCTTATGTAAGTCATTTGTTGATTACTTTCCAGAAGTAATCAACTTGAATCAAACAATTTCTTTTGTAAGTTACAAGCTCTTTTCTTTCTTAAAAGTAGCATGAATTCATCATCTTTAACAAGTGACGAATTTAACCTCCTAGGTTTTAAAGAAACAACGTCTTACACAAAACGTCTCATGTAGCCAAGAAAGACCAGTTTCTTGCGACATAACATTCTTTGTGGCATTCTTTGTGGCTCTTGAATAATTTCTCCCACTCTGTCTTCTAGAAATAAACTTGTATTTTAGAAAGACAACTTCACGAGCCGCAAACCCGTCGTACTCGTGATAATTGAAAAGGGAAAAATGAGCATTTGTTTCTTGTGAAAACTTACAAACATGGTACCCTTACCATTTCATATCTCATATGATTCGATTTAGTGGAAAAATAATTTAGACAAAAATGATAAAATCCCCAAAAGGATCAAGTAACTCAAAGTAACTTGATCGAAGTCCAAACCATATCGAATAGCGTTTGAATTCTTATCCAATCACACATTATTCCATAATGCATGCAAAGAGAGACTAACTTGTGATACTATATCACATTTCCTTTGGCTTATATCAAAGTCTTCACTTTGATAATCCCATCACGACTAAATCGTGATTCCTTGAACTCTTTAAACTTCTTCAAAGATTTTTCTATTTACCTTATTAAGTGAACATATTAGAGTCAACTTAAATCATTGGTAAAAGAAAATGATCAACCTATTTTGGATCGATGATTTACAACCTCGATCTCCTTTTTAACCAAAAGGCACGAGACATCTTGCTTTGAATACAAGATACGCATATACCATTAACAATCTAATGGTTTCAAGAGTACTCAATAACTCTTTGCGTTCATCATTCCAAAATTTAAGGTTTAATCTTGGGTTACCAATTTGAATCTTACATCATCTACATGATATATCATTCTAGTTTGGTTTAGAATATAATCACCTTGATAATGGGCTAGCCATACATCAAATCGTGGTGTATAGGGTCACAAAAGTGAAAACCTCTTTTGTATCTTAACAAGTTTATATTCTTATTTAGAGTTTATGCACTTAATAGTCACAATTAAGTACAACTTTAAATCCAAAAACTAGATTGAGTACACAATTACTCTCTCTCTCTCTCGACATTATTGTTACTAGTCGTCATATTCTAATCATCTTATGTGTCGAATACAATGATGAAAACCTCCACTGGTTTCTAATATTGACGAAGTGGTACTAGCAAAATTTATGTTTAATCAAATAAACATTTAAAGAAGAAGATCCCATTAGATGTCCCACAACTAACTTGTTGATTCTTCAATAATTTGGGGTAGTTTCCTTTCTTGTGTCCAACATTTAAGACAATGGAAACTTTATCGGTCGAGATTGATAGGTTTAGTATCGCTATTCTCAACAACTTTACTTTCAACATTACCTTGTATCAATTCCATTATAATCTTTACTTCTTGAACCTCGTCCTCATCTTAACGGTTTAAGAGAATGCTCCCACTCATTTCAATGAATCTTTGCTTTGAGAAGCAAAATTGAATTCATGAAGATTACTCTTCATTTGTTCGTTTTAGTCTTAAAACTTTCATTGAAGTGGTTGCGTTATTTTGGTCAATTACTTAATTTCAAAATCTAATCACCAAAACAATTTATCGCTTCAAGGTACTTAATTCAATTAAGTATATGAAACATAATCCATTCTAAGTAGAAGTGTTAGTCAAGAATCAAAAACCTGTTTGATAATGAATAACTTGAATCTATACTCTTTACAAGAGATCCTTAGCAATGGTTCGTTTGAGGTTTTAGAAGCAAATTCAAATTTTGTCTTTAGTTACGCTGTTTTAATGGAGATTTGTATCAAAATCGAAATGATATCGTATATGAATTGTGGTAAAGAAATAGAACAATATAAAAAACGGAATAGTGGAAAACTTAACATTTATCGTTTTATTAATACTTGTAAATAACAAGTAAAACATTTACATAGTGACCTCTACCCAACTATGATAAATGATTCCAAGACCCAAATTCATATTGACTTAGGCACGGTATGGCCGATGAAACCCTTATCAATATAACTCGGTGGATTAACATTTTAATCGATTCTACTTTTAGAACTCTTGGTCGATAAAATTACTTTAATAATTATCTATAGCCCGGAACACATGCAACTACGGTCACGAATACTTCCGTTGAGCTCAATCCAGATTTCGAATAAATGTGTCCATGATCCAAATCCACATCAACTTGGGCACGGTATGGCCGATGAAACCCTCATTAACATGAACTCGGTGGATAAACATTCATCACCCACTTCCCCTACGTAACAAGGTTTGTACCTCGGTAGGGCCGAGTGCACTCCCTCGCGAAATAGGTTTTCATGGTTTCTACTATTTGGTAAGGCTATGTCTCAATTAATTGTTTTAGCGAGAGGTCATGTCAATTTATTATCTATCACGTTTTAAGTGAACTAAAGCGGTGAACTACGATAATTCTAATTGACACGGTCGATAAACTCGATGAAAGTAGATGCATGTTTTAGTTATGGCGATTTAGCGATGCATGCGACATATAAATAAAATGCAAAGCATAAAAAAAATCCTAGTATGGCCTTCCTAAAATAGAAAATCTAATTAACTATTACATATTCGGAAACCAACTCCATTGGTCCCTTGAACTTCGGTTGTGGCACGCATCTCGAGGTAACACCGTCTTTATGTATCGCCATCTTGAAGAAATCCGTCTTGGGGAACTCCGAGATAAATTTAAATTACATAGCAAATTACATAATTTTCTATTATACATTTATAACTAAAATAAAATAAATCTATTAAATTACAAAACGGTAATACGAGATCACAATAAATTACAACCGAATCGATATTCCCATACATTTCGGGCAATACCAATTAAAAACTAAGGCCATACTAAGTAAAATTACATAATTCAAAAATTACATAAAATAAAATTATGACAATCATAAATAAAATGCAGCATTATAATATGTATGAACATGCCCAATTTTATGCTAAATCGCCTATAAGGAGCCAATATCATATATTAAACGGTTTTTACGGATTTGCGTGATTCAACTTTATAAAATCACAATAAATTACATAAATTCATATTTATGCACAAGTTAATTACCCTAACTTCTTAGGACTCAAAATTAGTCTTCACTAACCATTTGACCATAATTAACTCATATTTCTTAATATTGTTCATAAAAGGACTCAAAATTACAATAAAAATGTTATAAACTTCAAATAAATCACAAAAATTTCAAATAAATTCAAAATTTGAAATTTAAACTCATGAACATTCTGGAAAAATACCATGACACTCATAATGTTCAAAAACTTAGGTTAAAAATTTCGAAAGTTATCGGGAAAAACAATGTTGCGGTTTATCGGATTTATCAATAAAAATCATAAAAACATGAGAAAACTTATATTCATTAAATTTTCAATTTTAGATCTGAAAAATATAATAAGATGCAACATGTGACGTTTTTCCTTAGTCATGAAGTATGTTTTAGCAAATTTTCACTAATTAAGTCACTATTTATGCTATTTTTCATCAAAAATCCATAAATCATGCATGAAGATTTCATTATAGCCTATTATTTTACACACATCTTGTAAAATTGCATGTGACAACATACTAAATTTCTATGACCAGATTCGAAATATTTCTTATATAAACCTATTTTTCATCTAAATCCGATTTTTATCATGAAAAATCCATTTTTCGAGCATAAGAACTCATAAAATTATGAAAATTTCCAGATCATCTAAAAATATTATATGTGAAAACATATCCAAAAACCACTGGAAAATTCGAAGTTTAGCTAATTTTCGTCCAAAAATGACATTTTTATCATAAAAATCACATTTTAATGCCAATATAATTAAAATGAACAATATAAATCCATAAATTGACCAAAATATCCTAAATACATTTTAGGATCAGAAATTTTAACATGCATAAATTATTTTTGTGATATATCATAATATCACAAATTTAGAAGTTTTGTTTGTTAATCATATAACTCGGAAAAACAATAACCGATTTGCATGCAAGCAACCTTGTGCTCTAGATACCGCTTGTTGGAAATATATATCTCATTATACAAAATATTATTATATGTTTCAAATTTATTTAGTCATAAAATAAATTCTAGATCTTATGCATGCAAACTAAAATAAATAAGTGAAGAAATCATTTTCTCACCATATGAATTTCGGTCAAATGGGCACCAACAAGATCTCCTTCTTGTTAGTTCTTGAGCTTTCCATATTGGATGAACATACATGACCTCAAAATAGAAGCCCTCCAATTAGTTGCACCCAAGACTATCCCTCAAACCCACAAACTAATATGTACTAGATATTTATATTGTGGTTTACCTTAAAATTGATTACTAACACTCATATATTACATTAATAATTTTAGTAATCTTTCATGAACAATTTAGATTAAAATCTCATCTTTTTGATGAAGATTAAAGAGAGAGAAGAGAGAAAAGTACATGAACTTTTGCATGTGTTGTATGAATGAATGATAAGTAAAAATTAAGAGAAATAAAATTCTCCATCAACACCTCACAAAACCGGTTGGAGGGCTTAGTAAGACCAATGCATGGTCTTTTCTTTTTACTTTTGTCTTTACAAGAAAATAGATGTGTAAGAGTAGGTGTAAGGCTAGTTGTAGGTAGGCATCATCATGCCATTTTATTAAATAAAATAAAACAACCAAAACCCACTAACTCCTTCCATATTTCGGTCCATATATACATAAAATGGACTACCATTTTATTTTGTCAATTTGTCATTTGTCACACAATATGTCACATGTAGTATGATACATGTTACTAATTAATTAAATGCATATTTATCACATAAATATCATTTTATAAATTAATTAAATTACATTCAACAAATTGACTAGTGATACTTGATCACATAAATAAAATGGGTCATATAATTATAATTCACAACATCTTGTAATTATAATCAACCATTCATTCTTATCTTTATTGTTTCTCAAACAATAAACAATTTTAGTAATAAAGCATTTTATTTACTAAAATAAATCTTATTCAATCCCATTACAATAAGATATCAATATTCTCTCTCACAAATTGAATTGTTCAATTTTAAGGAATTAATTAATCTGTATCGGTATACAATTAATTAACCTTTTCAATTAAGGGAATCGTCCTTTAGGTGTGACCTCAAGGGATCAACTGATCACCACTGTCGCACGACAGTAATGTCAAACTCTAGCCAGCCAATCATTACCGATATGTGTGGACCAGTTGACTATATATGTAATGTATCATCCCTTTCGTATTCTTGTAATAAGATTTAATAATGATATTTAAATCATGTGATCGCACCATTGTTGAGGACACATTTCCCAACATACCCCTGGGTCGTCATCTACGCGCCGATACAGTCATTTTGACAGTAATTAGAGTTCATTTAAAGTCCGGGTCAAAAACCACTTCATTTTCTAAGAAACCGTTTAAAATGTCGAGTTGGAATATCCTAGAATATTCCGGATATTTATTCCATAAATAAAAATTATATCTTTTGCCAAAATATATCCTATAAATCTTATTTTACGAAATAAGGAAGTAGAGATCCACCGCAAATCCCTAAAAGATGTTAGGTTCATATACCTATTATTAGACTCTTCTAATAGTGAACTAATTAACTTCTTAATATTTGTTTTTTAGATCTAGTGCATGCATAACAAAATAAGAGATTAATAAAGAAAAACAATGTCCCTTACATTGTATAGAGGTTCGAAATAATGGGCACAAATAAGCTCACCTTCCTTATTTGATCTTGAGCTTAATATGTTGGATGATCCTCCAAAAATCCTAATGTAGAGATCCTCCTTTGATTGCACCCAAGACTAATATCTTAAACTAGTTTACTAATTAACTAGATTAATACACTAGTATACTTAAAAATTATTCCAATATTATGTTTATTACTACACTAGTAACTGTATTTGAAATTATAATTTGTGGAGAACAATCTTTTAATCTTCTAAAACATTTTAGAGAGAAGTTGGAGAGTAGAGAGAATTTTGCATGTAGCTTGAATGGTAGTGTGTAAGAGCATATGAAAGAACCAAAACCACTCATATAGGAGTAGTATGGCCGGCTAGCATAAGGCCAAGGAAGGCATCTTTGCTTTTCCTTTTACTCTTATCAATATCTTAGGTGTGTAAGAGAATTAGAGTAGGTGCAGGGCTAGTAAACAAATAGCTATGATGATGTGCACTTTATCTCATAAAATAACATCATCCTCACACCACTATTTGGTCGGACTCACATGGAGATTTAGTTTTCGGTTACTTGTCGTTAAGAGCACCTAGACCAAAACAATATTTATAACTTCACAAACAACTTTACTATTAGCAAAGAGGCAAGTAAAGGTCGGATCCCAAGGGACGGGTATTGATGTAGGATTTTCGATTGCAAGTAGGGGTGTCTAGGGATGTCACGATTTGGGGTTGAGATGAGAAGGTCACTAAACTAAATAGCAATAAAAGTAAACAAGCAAGATGATTAAAAAGAGATGTAAACAATTGATTAAAAGCACTTGGGTGTCATGGGGTCATAGGGGATTCATGGGAATTGATCATACAAACATATTCTCAAATTATAAGCAAGCAATTATTATTGTGATGGATCGAGTTGGTTTATATCTTACAATCCTAGGAAGGTTTGGGTCCCGGAGCCGAATCGATTAGATTTTACAACACCTACAAGTCGACTTAATCCTCCCTACTCAACTATATGCATGGTCTAATGAGACTCGAGTTGGTTTATGTCTTACAAGTCTCATTGAAAAGTTAGGTGATGGGTAAAAAATGCAAGGATTCATAGGCTCGCATTTCATCAAACATAACATGTGCATAAGTTGAGATCACAACAAGCAAGCAAATAAACTATGAAAACATATTAAATTAAGCATGAATCATTCCCCATGTTGGTTTCCCCTAATTACCCATTAATACTAGTTAAGGAAACTACTCACTCATTATCAAGTTTAACATGTTAACAAGGTTGTCAATCACATTAACAAAGCAAAACATGATGAATAAATGAAGATGATTAACAATAATTAAAAAGGGATTAAGACGATTATACCTACTAATGATTCCAAAATAAAGCAAAGAATAATAGAAGTACTTGATGAATGATTGGGAGGTTGTCAATCTCCCAACAATAACCCAAATAATCTTCAATTACCCAAAATAAAAGATGAACAAAAGAGAGATTAAAGAAATGAGATTTGTATTAATATTTGATTAGAAGTTGATTACAAGATTAAGAAGAGATTAGAATGATATAAACTACACTAAGGATTGATAAGAAGAACATGATTCATCTAATTAGACTAATGGGGTATTTATAGTGGGGATTAGATACACAAATTTGGGTTTACTAAGGGCTTAAATAACGATTAAGTCCTTGAGGAATCGCTCCTCTCAGAAAAGATGCGAGTCCCCTTTTTGCCGGTCTTTCATAAATATGCGCATCTTTCATGGAGGGAAGAAAAGGACATATGGGACTGTAAGGGAATCCGAGCGTCCAAGGTGTCGGGACGGGCGGATTTCCTGGTGGATGGATGGGCGGATTGTTATGCTGGACGAGCGGATTGTGGGTGGTTGGACGGGCGTCTTGATGGAAAAGACGCTCGGATTCCTCACGTCTTAGACGGGCGGATTTCGTCACAGCTTTCTTTTCTTCTTTTCTTCTTCCAATAATCCTCCGGGATTTAGTCGGGGATGCAAGGATTTCTTTATCATTGCCCATCTACTATAATATGTACAAAGCCCTTCTAGTCTTGTCTTCTCTTTGATGCTTGGTCATTAGATTCGATCAATTTAGCTCTATTTTGCCATGAAAATGCAAGGTTTGCACTCCTCTCCTACCAAGGAAACAAAACCTCAAAGAATATGCAAAACAAAGGACTAAAGAAAGTAAATGGCCCAAATATGCACTAAAAATCATAGGAACGAGGCTAATTCGGGGACTAAATATGCTCAAATAATGGTCACATCACTACTACTCCCTCCATTCGGTCCATTTCATAAAATGGACTACCATTTTATTTTGTCAATTTGTCATTTGTCACACAATATGTCACATATAGTATGTTACATGTTATTAATTAATTTAATGCATATTTATAAAATAAATATCATTTTATAAATTAATTAAACCACATACAACAAATTGACCAATGATACTTGATCACATAAATAAAATGGGTCATATAATTATAATTCATAAAATCTAGTAATTATAATTAACCATTCATTGTTATCTCAATTGTTTCCCAAACAATAATCAATTTTAGTAATAAAGTATTTCAATTACTAAAATAAATCTTATTTAATCTCTTTAAAATAAGATATCAATATTCTCTCTCATAAATGAATTGTTCAATTTAAGGAATTGATTAACTTGTATCGTCAAACAATTAATCAATTTATTTATTAAGGGAATTGTCCTTTAGGTGTGACCTTAAGGGATCACCTGACCACCACCGTCAAACGACAGTAATGTCAAACTCTAGTTAGCCAATCATTACCGATTAATGACGATCAGTTGACTATATAATGAATCGTTCATTACGTATTCTTAATATGAGATTTAAACATGTGATCGCACTATTGTTGAGGACACATATTCCAACAATCTCCCATTTGTCCGAGACAAGTGTGCGTCACCAATTTTCTTTTCCTATTACAATCTCCCACTCAATGCAAGGTGTCTCGTAGGTCGTACTTGCATTTGATCATATCTTGAGTGGTTTTCTCGATCTGGAGTGTAACTGTCTGACCGGAATTATCTACCATAGATACTTTCCGAGCGTGGCCACGCATTTCCAGTTCACTACTCCTCGAGTGGCCTTGAGATTTCAAACAACCCTGACAAGGAGGTGGACAATTCCTATCGCACTATTCCCTTTATTTAGCCACAGTTCATCATAACCCAAAATATACCCATTTGACCTCAGTTACGACAGCCGTAGAGCATAAATCAAAGCCAGTCAGAAAATTGTGCCAACTTGGGCGAATAGTCTTTAGTCAAAAGAATTGACTCATAAGAATACTATAGTAGCTCTTGCCACGACCAGGCTTTATGAATTACCAGAACTCTATAAGCGGTTTGCACTGAGTGTCCCATACAGTCTGCCTATGTGATCGACTAGTCATCCCATATGACTCTATGGCACTTGAACTTGCCATCAATCGCATCACACTCTAGTCACTTCGAGACGTCACCTCTTCTAAGTGACTTGGGGCAAGTACTATGTCAATCCAGTTCACTTTAATGGGGTTCAATTTGTCTCTACAACCCATTTGGATATAACAAAGTAAAGGGTGAGTTTAAAGAAACTCAAACGATAAATGCGATTATTATATATGAATAGTCAATACACTATTACTACTTCATATCTTATAATCTTTAGTGTACCTTTTACACTAGTTGAAATGCAATAAAAGTTTGGCAAGTGGATATATCATATATCCAAACACTCCAACTTTATAAATTGATATTTCCTTCTATTCAATGTCATTTCTAATGAAATGAATTTATCTAAGTATGTCTAGTCTTCTTACTATACTTGGGCTCTTTAACTTGAAAGATGCTCCCACTGTTTTTACATAACTGGTGATAAAGTCATTAGTAGAGGAATCTACTCTCATTCCCTACGTTGACCATTTTATCACAATTTACTTAGATTCCTTTTGTAGAATTTGCAATGTACGAAACTAAAACACCTTTCTAGTTTCTCACTCCTTAGTCAATAAAATCAGCCTCGGATTTCGACAATTCCCTTTTCAGTTTAGAAACTAAAGTCAGTGCAACCCTTCAACACATAACCTAGTTTATCATTCAAACAATCGAACAAATCTTCAATTGTACTTTAAGGCTTTCACAAGACCATCTTATGAATTAACCTATTATTGACTTATTATGCTCCTAGCATATACTTCATCATGGCGTGTGCGTCTGTTGGCATACATGATCATTCTAATGGCGGAATCATCCACAATGATTTCATGTGATCAACAACTTAATAGGTTCAGTGAACGACCATGACTCCATCATAGTAATTCCACTTTCATCACCATGAATAACCTATTCAACCTTGTTTATTTTAAACAAATTTGAAGGATCTTATCATCATAAGACACTTAACTATGTGCCAATATTCTCTCACATAGATTCAGAAATCTTAGAATATATCGCACCTTTTCCTAGTCTCCCAATCACTCTTTCACAGAAGAGAGCATTGGCACATTATTCTCAATAAGTAATATGTTATCAACATATAATCATGATTCTTCAATCATGTATATGTACCCATTCTCAATTATCACATGAACGAAAAGTATAATCCTTTAATGCTTACTTAAGCCCATTCTGGGATCACTTAAGAAAGCTACGCATAATATGTTAGGATTCTTAGATCTTTATCTAAGGTTTTGTGTTCCAAACACATTCCTTTTCTAAATTCCCATTTTAGAAAAGCGAATTTTAATTATCATTTGTCAATCATTATCAAATGAAATGTGACAATTCCTAACATGATTTATCTTGATCAACATCTTCATGTCAATCTATTCTTTTAAGTACTTTAAATCTCTATTCACTTTAAGGAGAGCCTCGCCTTTAAGTAAATCTAGTCTTTGAGTAACAATCTTTGGATTGTAATGTTATGGCTCGTATGTAACAAAGTCGATTTAGGACAATACCATTACTTTCGCAAAGCAATATTTTAACAACAAGACATATGTGCTAAACTCCCACTGAACTATACTCCCACTCTATCTTTATAGATTATAGTTTCATTACTTTCACAAAGTAAAACATTAACTATAAGACATGTTTGTGACGATCTAATCTACTCCCACTCTATCTCTTAGAAATATCTCTATCATCTTAAGAGATAGCTTTGTGAATTACAAACATATATGTGGTGGAGTACTAGAAGTTACTTAGACTGCCACATTAGCTCATAAAAGACCAGCCCTGTCATGGTAGCTTGATTCATGTGATATGCGAGTCTTATCCATGTCATATGCTGAATAGACTCTCTATATTAGGTATCTCCTGTGTGGTTTTCAAAAATAACGTGTCCATTTTGGATTGCCAATTCCAAAACCGAGTTCGACAACTCATACCGACTCATGTCCATGTAATGAACAAACTAGAAGTCTTAAGCCCTCCCATAACTCGTATGGAGTCTTATAAATGGTGTACCAATTGTTAAATTAAATCATCCTATATATAGAGTTCAATAGCTCATCATGACTTTATAATTGATCTTACATAATTAAGTTATCACTTTTAGTAACAATAGCATAAGGAGAATCAAATTCATAGCTTATGGACTTATAACGATCCAATCATCATAATTGTCTATTTTGATCAATTTAAGTTAATAATATTACGTTTCTCTATGCAAGTAGTGTATGAAGATAAATTTTAGAACAACCAATACGATAAAGTAAGTGATTTGGGTTGCAAACCAAGTCACCAATATCCAAAATATAACCCTTGTTTAAATGATACAAACAAATTTCCAAGTCGAACAAGGAAATCAAAATAGTTCTAAAATCTCAAAATACAACATGAAAATAAAGACAAAGCAACATAAAGCCAAGCTTCCATAGATCTAGCATCATGGTCGGCTACATCTAGCTTCTCTCAAGATCTTCTAGGCTTGCTTTTCCTTGCCTTTATCCTTGCTAGGATGCCCTAATTACAATAAAAAGGGTAATCATCACAAATTGTATCAAAATACCAAAGTTGAGATCAAAAGATAAAAGATAGGGATAGTTATTTACCTACTGGAATAACCTTTCCAGTTTTAATATCGCCAACATATTTTGAACAATTTCTCTTCCAATGCCCAACACCACTACAATAGTAGCACTTGTCCCTGGATGGGGCACTGTACTTGGGCTAGGAGGAACTAGCTTCACAAGTCTTTGCTTTGTTCTTGTATGAACTTTTCTTCTTTCCCTTATTGCCACTTTTCTTAAAATTTCCTTTGCTCTTATGATTAACATTGAGCACATCCTTGGTGGTGCTAACACTTAGCCCCATGTCCCTTTCGGCTTGCACAAGCATTTTATGCAATTCATCAAGGGAAACTTTAAAGTTTTGCATATTAAAATTTACCCTCAATTAAAAATATGCCTTAATCTTGCTTAAGGAGTGAAGAATTCGATCAATGACGAGTTCCATGGGAATCTCTACCTTATGCATTTTTAGAGTCTCAACATGCTCCATCAACTTGAGCACATGAGGGCTAACTTTTTGGCCCTCCTTAATGTTGAGATCAAAGAATGCGGATGCCACTTCATACTGTATGATCTTTGGAGCTCGTGAAAACATGGTCACAAGTTTTGTATAGATCTCATGAGCGGTGCTAATCTTTATAGCACTTCTTTGGAGTTCGGCCTCCATGGCGAAGATCAACACATTTTTGATCTCGGCCGACTCCTTTTGGTAAACCTCATAGGCTTGCCTAGCGGCGGTGGTAGACCTAGCATTAGGTTCGGTGGGAGATGCCTCGGTAAGGTAACGAAGCTTGTCGTCACCCTCCGCGGCCAAGCGAAGTTGCGCGTCCCAATCGGCGAAATTGGACCCATTCTTTTTTAACTTACAACGATCCATGTAGGATCGGAGCCATGAAACATTGGTGAGCGTGTTGGAGCTAGTGGTTGTGGATGAAATTGGAGTTGCCATTGCAATTGTGAAAATGATTTCGACTACAAAAATAGGAAGTGAAGGAATTAATAAACATTTATCGTTTTTAATAATACTTGTAAACATTTTAAACAAGTTTTAAGCATTTATATAGTGACCTCTACCCAACTATTATAAATTATCCCGAGATCCAAATCCATATTAATTCGGGCACGGTGAGCTGATTCATCCCTTATCAATATAACTCGGTGGATTAACCTCTTAATCGATTCTACTTCTAGAACTCTCGGTCGATAAAATTACATTAATATTTATCTTAAGCCCGGAACACATGAGACTACGGTCACAAATACTTCCGTTGAGCTCAATCCAAATTTCGATGTAATAACATTTTACTACCCACTTACACAACGTCCCAAAAGTTTAGCACTATTATACATTTGTAATATGAAAAACTAGTGAGATATCACATTAAATTACGAGCCTACTTCCTCATGAAATTGGGACTCATGGTTTCTACTATTTGGTAAGGCTAATTCTCAATTATTATTTAGTGAGAGGTCTTGTCAATTTATTATCTATCACATTTTAAGTGAACTAAAGCGGTGAACTACGATAATTTTAATTGACACGGTTGATGACTCAATATGATATGAATGTGTTGTTATGGAGATTTGGCAATGCATGCAACATATTAAAATAAATGCAAAGCAATAATAAATTCCTAGTATGGCCTTCCTAAAATAGAAAATCAAATAATCTATTACATATTCGGAAACCAACTCCTTTGGTCCCTTGAATCATCAAGTGGCACGCCTCTCAAGAACAACGTCTTTGTCGAAACGCCTTCCCAAATGGCACCACCTTGAAGATGCTCCATAATTACCAATAATAATAAAAATACAAAGCTATTCCTATTATACATTTGTAATATGAAAAACTAGTAAAAATAAAAGTGATACGATATCACATTTAAATGCCATCTCCATTTAATTACTCTAAGGATCAATTAATCAATTCCCGTTAAATGAATCTTTAATAGTGACTTTTCATTTGTAGTTTTATTTAATTAACAATAGTCTTGAATTAAAACCTTGTAACCATGTATTACAAAATAAGATAAAATTGCTACGTTAGTTTAATTCAAAATTATATAAATAAAAAGACATTCAACAATTGAAATATCAAGCTATAGGTCAGTTTATAAATAATATATTATCTATCATGCCAAATTAAAATTACATAATTCAAAATTATATAAATAAAAAGACATTCAACAATTGAAATATGCAGCATTATAATATGTATTAACAAATTTATATTTAACTTATATCGTATATATAAGCCGGTTTTATGGACATGCGTGATAATAACTTCTTAAAATCACAAATCAATAACTAAAATCAATTTAAGCTCAAGTTAATTATCCTAATACTCTTAGGACTCAAAATTTAGTCATCACTCAATTTTTTACAATAATTCAACTTGATTTAATTATATGCTCATTTTTTACCTTAAAATCATAACATTTATGAAATAAATCCAAATTTAAATTACAATAATTTAAAATTTCGAATTTTAAATTTTTAAACATTCTGGAATAATTCCATGACACTCATAATGTCAAAAATGATGGATAAAATTTTCGAATTTATTTCAAGAAAATATAGTTGCAATTTATCGGTTTTATCTCATAAAACATCTAAAGTATCCAAAAATTAATCCAATCAATTTGACAACTTTATATCTTATAATTGGGATATTTATGCAACCTAAAATAATTTTCTCATCCAATGTAATTCAATTTAGCTATTTATGCTAAAATAGTCACTATTTATGCCATTTTTACTCTAAAAATTCATAAATCATGCAAAATGAAATCATATCATCTCAAAATTTACATAAAGTTTGTAAATCATTCATGTGACAACATATTAAAATCTCATGGCCTGGTTCGAATTTTAACTATATTTAACTATTTTACCTCTTTTAATCCATTTTTATCTCATAAAAATCATAAATCATGCAATATTAATCACATTAATACGAGATTTTACACTCAATTTTTAAACTATGCATTTGAGGTCATATAATATTTTCAAGGTCAGAGACCAAGTTTAACCCTTTTTAGTCATTTAACCTCCATTTATGCCATTTTTATCACATAAAAATCATAAATCATGAAATATTAATCACATTAATATAAAATTTTAGATACAATACATAAAATATTCATGTGAGGTCATGCTAAAATATTACGGCCAGTAATGAAGGTTAACTTATTTTAGTGAATAAAAGTTCATTTTACTCATAAAATGTAATTATTTCACTAAAAATCATTAAAATGAGCAATAAATTACCATAAATCATAAAAATGAACCAAAAACATTTTAGGACCATAATATATAACATGCATCATGATTTCGTGACTTACACTTATAAATCACAAATTTTTAGTTTTATATGTTAACATTTTAACTCGGAAAAACCAAACCGATTATGCATGCAACATCCTATGCTCTGATACCACTTGTTAGGTTCATATACCTATCATTAGACTCTTCTAATAGTGAACTAATTAACTTATTAATATTTGTTCTTTAGATCTAGTGCATGAATAACAAAATAAGAGATTAATAAAGAAAAACAATGTCCCTTACATTGTATAGAGGTTCGAAATAATGGGCCCAAATAAGGCCACCTTCCTTATTTGATCTTGAGCTTAATATGTTGGATGATCCTCCAAAAATCCTAATGTAGAGATCCTCCTTTGATTGCACCCAAGACTAATACCTAAACTAGTATACTAATTAACTTGATTAATACACTGGTATCCTTAAAAATGATTCCAATATTATGTTTATTACTACACTAGTAACTTTATTTTATATTAGAACTTGTGCAGAAAAATCTTTTAATCTTCTAAAACATTTTAGAGAGAAGTTGGAGAGTAGAGAGAATTTTGCATGTAGCTTGAATAGTAGTGTGTAAGAGCAAATAAAAGAACCAAAACTACTCATATAGGAGTAGCATGGCCGGCTAGCATAAGGCCAAGGAAGGCATCTTTGCTTTTTATTTTACTCTTATCAATATCTTAGGTGTGTATATCTTAGGTGTGTAAGAGAATTATAGTAGGTGCAAGGCTAGTAAAAAAATAGCTATGATGATGTGCACTTTATCTCATAAAATAACATGATCCTCACACCACTACTACTCCCTCCATTCGGTCCATTTCGTAAAATGGACTACCATTTTATTTTGTCAATTTGTCATTTGTCACACAATATGTCACATGTAGTATGTTACATGTTATTAATTAATTTAATGAATATTTATAAAATAAATATCATTTTATAAATTAATTAAACCACATACAACAAATTGACCAATGATACTTGATCACATAAATAAAATGGGTCATATAATTATAATTCACAACATCTTGTAATTATAATTAATCATTCATTCTTATCTCAATTGTTTCACAAACAATAATCAATTTTAGTAATAAAGTATTTCAATTACTAAAATAAATCTTATTTAATCTCATTACAATAAGATATCAATATTCTCTCTCATAAATGAATTGTTCAATTTTAAGGAATTCATTAACATGTATCGTCATACAATTAATCAATTTGTCTATTATGGGAATTGTCCTTTAGGTGTGACCTTAAGGGATCAACTGACCACCACCGTCAAACAACAGTAATGTCAAACACTAGATAGCCAATCATTACCGATTAATGATGATCAGTTGACTATATAATGAATCATCCCTTACGTATTCTTAATATGAGATTTAAACATGTGATCGCACTATTGTTGAGGACACATATTCCATCAAAAGAAACGCAGAATTCTTTCTTCCGCAGAGGAAACCTCTGGGGAAATGACGCAGCAGATGCTGCGCCTCTTCAAAGGATCGCAGCAGCTACTGCGCCTCTTCCCCAACTCTTTTCTACCAGTTTTCAGATTTTTCCGTGATTTGTTTCCAAAGTTTGGGTCATTCCATAACTCTCCATATTTTTTAGTATAAATAGGGACCTTCGTTCCACATATTTTTCACGCGAGTGTCCTCCCTTCTCTTCTCCCTTTGCATTCTAAGACCGTGCTCTAAGCATTCGACGCCTACGTGCTTGATTAATCGACCACATAAGCTCAGATCATTCTGAGTTCCAGTCACGTTGCATGACCGACCAATTTGACCACTACACATAAATCAATTTAATCTAAATCCTCTAACGAGGGCACTTTCTACATACATTCGAGTCGAGCAATCACTAAACGTTAAATTAGTTAATCTCGTTTCGTCAAACATGTAAGTCTGAAGGTGTAAATCCCATCTTTTTATTGTATTTTTTATTATTGTACCAATTATTGTAAAATTTACGTCAAAAGCATGCTTAAAACCGATTTCTAAAACCCTTTTATTAAACCGTTTTTACGGACTAGCAGTAACCGGAGGTCGAGACGAAACGCAGCAACTGTTGCGCCTTTTTGAAGAGCCGCAGCATCTGCTGCGCCTTTTCCAGAGGTTGTCGCTGTTCCTGCTCTTCTTCTTTTTCTTCCTCGGTTCTCTGCTATTTTAGTTTCTTTTGCTTTCTTTTCTTATTTTGTTCCCTTTTTTCGTACATAATAGAATTTTCTAATGCTTTCTTAATATTTATCACGGCCTAAATCCCTTATAATCAATATTTACGGATTTTCGTCATTAAATCAAACCCGGATTTTAGAGACTCGATTCGTTCATATCAAATTTCTGGAATTCGTCTTTTGTACATATTTTCATTGTTTAATTCAAGTTTACCACGTCTTTCCAGTTCGTTTCCGTCTTCAAATTTAGCCTAGTTTGTTATAATTTGTTTTTAATTCATTCGTAATCCATTTTATTCTATTTTAAATCATTTTTATCATTTTTATGACGGTCTTATATGTTAATAATATGCTAAATCACTTTCATCCGTGTCAAATATCAATAATCAACCTTTAAACATGCTAATGAACATTAACAACTCGCAGTTCTGACTTCACAGCCAGAACTCACCTCAGGAACAGACGTAGTGAAGGATGCGCCTCTTCCAAGAGACGAAGCAATGCTGCGCCTGTTCCGGGATGAGTGTTGTCCCTGATTTTCGTTCTTGCTTTGACTTAATCCTTAATTACGTAATTAATTGACTATTATCCGTAATACCACCCTTATTCTGTCCATATTTTCCACCCTTATTTATTTTTCTTTCTTTTCTCCAAATTGTCGTCTTAAGTATATTTTTGACGTAAATCAATTTAATCCATTGTAATTTATTGTAATTTTCATTATCGTTATTTATTTATTGTATTTATTGAGAATATTTATTTTTCACATGTAATCAATTCTAAACCCTAATTCGACGTTAATAAAGTGCTAATTACTTGTTCACCGACCTAGTTAATTCACATGTTAGGATTAAAACATTGGATGTTGCATTGCATGCATATAATCGCCAACATATCAAATACGAACGATTTCACTAATCATTAGTAGAGGCCGCTATCGAGGCGGGCGGGATTAGGTGTTCAGTAAAAGGACTTCCTAATACGTACCCTCACCCCTTACTCCAGATCTCTATGAACATCCGTGTTCATCGGCATCCACAAGAGTCATTCTAGACATAAAATGCTAAGGGTAACGAATTCTTATTGTTAATGTCATTACTTTGTGTCTTGGCATGACACGAGGTATTTGAACGGTTCCAATTTCCCATAAAAATTGGTGGCGACTCCACAAATGCAAATGCTTGTCCCAAGCGCCCCCGTGGCCCATGTCCACAGTTTGGCGACTCTGCTGGGGATCATACACTTACGTGTCACCCAGGGTAAAACTTGAACAAGGTTAGGGAATAGTTTATGTGAGACAGTTGTCGACTTTCATTACTCGACCTTCTTAGGTTGTTTTATTCGGCCTTCCTAGGCCCAACCCAACCCAATCGACCAATCGTCCCGTCTGGACTGTCCAAATTCTTATCTGGGCCTAAAGATAGATAGCGACTGACGTCAACCATACCGTGATGCATACTCTTGTTTGTATCAAGGGCTTTCACTACTCGAGAAAATGGACTAGGAACCGACCTTACTCATGTTTGGCACAGACCTCTCCACAGACCAGGGTTTGATTGCTCGGTATGGCAACCCACCTTTTAAAGCCAAAACCCTTATAAATGCACTCAACATACCGTTATAATGCCTGTATGAATTTTTTAAATAAAACCATGACGAAATTTTGTAAAATAAAAATCCTTTACAAAATGTAAACATTTTCAAAAATAGCCAAAATTAGCGCAAAATGAGTCGAAACTCTGTCCAAATCTCCAGTCAAAAATTCGGGCCTCAAAACCCATTTCAAAACCTCACTTCGAGTCAGCACTCCTACAACTACACTACAATTGCTTAGGACAAACATTTCAAAACTTTGTCATTTTCAAACCTCACTTAACACAGTGGCACACTCCCACTTCACAAGTTAGTCTTTTTGAGTAAGTGTGGTAGAATGGTCGATCGTGTTTTGATTCGTCGTCGATCTCTTATCCAGTTTTCAAGATGCCTGGAACTAGTCACGCAAGTGTTAATGGTCAATCCCAACCCGGAAACAGTAATGATCTAATCCTAGCTGCGCTCATCCGTCTCCAAACAAGCCAAGACCAAGCTTATGCTTCCCTCAACGCTATTGAAGGCCGAATTGTTGCTGTAGAAACTAGGCTTCCTCCTGCAGAGAATGATATTCCTAACGAGATCGTGCATGATAACCTTCCACCCTTTGTTGGATAAAAAGAAACCAACCCTCCACTAGGTCCTACTGAAGGTGAAAAGGGACTCCAATACTTGGAGGAGCAACTAATATACCTTAAGGGAGATGACATCTATAGAGAGAATAATCGCAAGTATGAGGCGGTAAATGCTCAATTGCCAACCAACTTCAACATGACTGACATCCCAAATTTCAAGGGGCATGAAAACCCGTTGAACCACATTCGGGCTTTCAAAGATTAAATGTCTATCAAAGGCATCAAACCTGAGATGTTCTTAAGGATCTTTCTTTCATCTCTTGACACCATTCCTAAGGAATGGTTTTACTCTCTGGAACACAAGAAAATTGCAACTTGGGATGATGCCGCAATTAAATTCACTAAACAATATGCAGATAATACTGAGATCGAAGTCAACATGCGCACTTTAGAGGTTCTTACCCAAAATGAAAAAGAAAGCTTCACCGACTTCCTAAGTAGGTGGAGGAAGACTAGCACACAACTTGTTGAACGCCGAGACGAGGCCACTCTTGTGGAAGGTTCGTGGATAATCTGAGGCCCATTTATGCAAACCACTTTAGATACCAAAACATAAAGTCTTTCAAGGATCTGACTGTGCTAGGGACAAGGATTGAAGATGACATCCATAAAGGACTCTTGTCCAAAATGGTAGGTCGTGGATATCAAGGCTCGACGAGTCGTTATTATGGTTCTACTCCAACAGAGGAAGTTCACAAACATTGGTGATTCATACTCCAACGCTCTGAAAAGGTTGATGAAACAAGTTAAGCTTCAACCCATAGGACCTACACCTGACCCAGAAAAGAGATCTAAATTCTGGGATGAGAATGCATACTGCGAATATCATAGAGGCAAGGGACATGATACAAAGAAAGGTTTTAAACTGAAACATGTCCTTCAGGACATGATCGGAGATGGTCGTTTACCTATACCTCTCGGAGGTAAGCCTAACAATACTCAGGATCCTCTTGGAGTTCTGATGATTACAGATGAAGAATCCACCTTGGATTCTTCACACTCATTTCTCCAATCGAAGATGAGATTTATGCTCTAGAAGAAGAAGAGAGATATTCCACCAATTCTCCTACCATTGCCGATTTCATCGCATGGGCGAGGAGTGTGAGTAGGCAAGTTGTAGAGTTGGAAGCTGTGGAAGCATCTCTACGTAATCTCGACACCATACCTAGGGAAAACGTGTCACTAAGTCTATCTCAAGAGTCTACCATGCAAGAGGTGATCGCTGTAGTTGACAACCTAGTTAAGCAAATAATCAGTCTAGAAGCTGAAATCATCAAATTGAGAGAGCTTAGTAACGTCAATGTAATATGGGCCGTTGACGATGAAGATGAATACCTCACAGAACACTACATAGTCAAAGCTAGGGAGGATATAGTCAAAGCTGGTGAAGATCAAGATGTAGACCACCTTACTCGTTCAGGGCGTCCATATCAAAATGTCTCTAAGAACGGTCCTACGACCAATTGTCCAGTTACTAACACCAATGTCATCACACCAAATGATGGTGAAGATGCATCTACTGATCACTTGCTAAAACAACTACAGAAGACAAAGGCTGATATTTCAGTCTGGCAACTAGTTTCGAGTTCATTTCCCTATCGTCAAGCTTTACTACAAGCATTCGCTAAATTGAACGTAAGGAACAACTCTACGCCTAACGATGTAGTCAACTTGGTCTTCCAAGATTCAGTTAGACTAAGTAACCCAGTTACTTTTTCAAATGAAGATTTGCCTCCTTTCGGTGCCAGTCATAACCTTGCTCTATAAATCACAGTCACATGCTTAAAGAAGAATGATACCGTCGTTTTATTATCAAAAATAATTACCTAAGTACTACTAACAGAAGTCAGCGGTAAGTAGGGTCGATCTCCACTGGGAGATGGGAAAATGTCTGCTAGACTAAGACCGTCCGAGTAACTATTTCTTGGGGGTTTTAATAATTGTTCCAATCTAAAGAGATCAAAGAAATAGAATTAAAGCAAGAGAAATAAAGGATAAAATTCGATGAAAGCCAAGTAGGAGAAACAACTAAGACGGTCGGTTCACCATGATTCTTAAGAAACATAATCATAGGGTCTCAGACAATGCAAATTCGATCTACAGGGTAATGAAAAAGTCCTTCCTGTCCGCTATTCGCCCTAAGACAATTCTAACTTAAATTCCGCCCTCATTAGAATGCCCTAATGTTTACTGCAGGCTTTACCTTTTCCAATCTTCCGATCCATGTCAAGGTTTACCGAAGTTAATTAGCTAATTGCGTCGACTCAAGTAGACAAGAACAATTATATGCAATGATTAACAACATTGATCTAATTCGCATCAAGTTCTAATCACCTACTCATAATTTTCTTAAAATCATGGCTCCCCTATGTCTTAGCAAAGGAGATTAGCTATGCATACTTATTGAGCCAAAACCACCATACATAAACTATAGAAATTCAACATAATAAAAGAATGAAGAAGAGAAAAACAACAAAAGAGATTAAAGGGAAGGAGGCAATAGAACAAAGTAATCAATTGAGGATTACGAATAGAGTAATACCGATTAAAAGGAAGAAAGTAATCCAAGAATTAGGGTTCCGAGTTCAAAGCTCTAAGAGAGAAAAACCGAGAGAGATTCCAAAAAAGAGAGGAAGAGAGAAGAAGAGATTCTATTGACTGCCGTCATACTTATTTATCCTAATTACAAAAGGAAACCTCGAAAATTAACTAAAGGCTCGCATAAAACGTATAGGCTCTCGATCGAGTGAAATGAAACCACTCGATCGAGGAGAAATCTTGACAATCCGTTCGATCGAATAAAGTTGGAGTTCGATCGAACACTTCAGAGGGTATCTATATCGATTGAGTAAAAGCAGAGCTCGATAGAGTGGATCTTGAGTGATAAAGCATTCGATCGACCGTGATGAAAGAAAATGGGTCGATCGAGCAAATAAGCACGGGTAGACTTCATGACACCTTCCGAGGCCACTTCACGTATCTCTAAGTGACAAATTCCAAGCTCCGATTTCTCGTTCTCCAAGAATGCATGAGATTAGGACAAGTTCAGGCCTGATTCTGCTCCTTTCTGGTTCATACCTGTAATTAATACAAGACAAACCAAAGTAGACTATTCGGGGGCATTTGTAGCTAGATGCCACGTAATTAACAAAGAAATGCGTGTAAAAATAAGGTAAAAACCTTATATAAAATACACGCATCAAATCTCTCCAAACCAAACCTTTGCTTGTCCCCAAGCAAACTATGAATACAACTAAAGATAACTAATGGAACGAGATCAACTCATCAGCTACAAATCATCCTCCCAAACCACTTTAATGCGACAACTAACAAAGTGACAATAAGCAAGTGCAAACGAGTTAAATCAATGCTTCAAACTATTGAACCATCGACCTTGCAAGACTCATAAATATCGGACTCTCACGGGTCGCTCATCACATAAATTGAGTATATGGTGAGTATATAAGTAAGAGATAGAAAGAAGTAAAGACAGTCACCTAACTCGACCTATAAGAACATTCATGCAGTCAAACATGAACAAAGTCTCCACCACCATACATATGCATTCCAACCAACTAATGACCAAACCACATGACGAGGGCTTACAATTGAGTAAGTGAGGTAATGGGTAAGAAGGGGCTAAAATGAATTTGGAGATGCGGAGTTTACAGCCAAGCTAGCAACAACGGATCCAAATTTTGAAACATCCCAACTTCACACTCATTATAAAAATGCAAAACAGTGCCATTTTGTAGCACACAAACTCACCAAGCATCATAGTATTGTCAACTCCCCATAAGATATAAATATTACATGGGAGCGGAAATCACAATATATATTTTTTGGCTCATGATTTTCCATAATCTCTCTTTTCTTTTTCGTACTCTTTTTTCACTTTTTCACAACTTTTCTTTTGTCTTTTCATTTTTTTTTCTCATTCCCTTCGACATTTCCACCAACTTCTCAAAATAGATATATAACCATACTGCAATAAAACATTCCCAACAACTACTATTACTAACTCAGCTAGGATAGGCAGAATTATAGATTGTAGCCATATGGGAGAAAACAGGTAATTTGGCTATGTGGAGCTCATGGGTAGAATGAAATAAAGGGAATTGCCTCTCCTAACACGTGTCACCAACCACAGACCGAATGCACATAGGTACCACATAGACTGAATTCATACTTATGCAAATTGATGTTACATGCCTTATAGAGAGTACTACTCACATCCTATATGAAACTGGTCATGAATGTCACCAGTTTATCAAGCTCTAAAACTTAGAATGTAAATGTAGCTTGCCAATATAAGTGTCAAGTCTATTTGTTCAGAAAATTTTGAAACAAAAACTCGTAGATTATGCACATTACCATGCCAATAGAATGTTAAGAATGTGCAAGGCAAGGGTAAAAAGGACTCAAAGTAGCATAAAATTTCAACGTTCTGACTCAACCTAAATGCAGAAATAAACGTGAATTTTATGGATTTTTTTGAATTAAAACAACAATGCATGCGAAAATAAATAAACGTGCATCAAAACAACATGCAGACACAGATATGGCTGCATACCTCCCCAAACCAAACCGTACAATGCCCTCATTGTACCAAGAACAGGGAAAGAAATGCAAACTGAAGAGAAAAGGGAATGGAGGTCGAAAAACTTACAAGATGACGTGAAGGGGGGGGGGGGACCTCCCCAAAACGGCCATGAACATGAGAGGTAGCAAATAGTCCAAAATCGTCGCAGCATGCGAGATACAACAGCAGGACTCGATCGAAGAGGTAGTAGAGTTTGATCGAGTATATTGGATGTCAGAAGCTCTCGATCGAGGAAAAGGCTACTCAATCGAGAAGATGGACGTTGCAGGTCTTCGATCGAGTAGAGAAAGTGTTCGATCGAAGAGAATTGGCAGCATAAGTGTTCGATCAAGAAGCCAAAGCTCTCGATCGAATGGTTTACGCGTGAAACCTGCAAAACGCATCAAAAGAAGCTACGAGACTACCAAAAGTACGTACAGATGTTCAGCAATTGTTTGCAAATATAGAGTGTAAGCACACAAAAATGAAAGCAACAAGTTTAAACAAAATTACAACAAAACAAGTCAAGTTGCCTCCCAAAAAGCGCAGGTTTAAGAGGTCCCGCACGACCTTTCTAACTTCAATTAGCTGGCGCATCAAGATTGTCGAAGTACAGAACTTTAACTCTGCCATCCGTATCATTTGCTTCATGGTAATGCTTCACATATTAGCCATTGACTTTGAACCTGTCAGAGCTTTCTAGTCCAACGGACCCAAATTTAGTGACACAAGTCACTATATAGGGGCCACTCCACCTGGATTTCAGCTTACTAGGAAACAAGTGCAGTCGGGTATTAAACAGCAACACCTTCTGCCCGACATGAAATTCGCGAGGTATGATCCGTTTGTCGTGCCATATCTCCGTCTTCTCTTTGTAGATGCGTGAGCTATCATAGGCATTAAGCCTAAACTCTTCTAGTTCATCTATCTGCAATAAACGGTTCTGACCACACAACTTAGGATCAAAATTTAGTTCACGAATGGCCCACTAAGCCTTACATTCTAGCTCGACAGGAAAATTACAGGACTTCCCATAAACCAACCGATATGGTGATGCACCAATCGGTGTTTTAAAGGCAGTCCGATAAGCCCATAATGTGCCATACAATTTTAGACTCCAATCCTTCCGTGATTTAGAAACTACTTTAGCCAAAATCTCTTTTATTTTCCTGTTAGAGACCTTCAACTTGCCCACTAGTTTGGGGGTGATACTCGAGACCGCGACGGTGCTGAATACCGACTTTATACAATATAGAGGTTAGTTTCTTTTCTTCAAAATCCATTCCCCCATCACTAATAACGACCCTAGGGACACCAAATCGGGGAAAAATAATCTTTTTAAACATTTTAATCACAGTCTTGACATCACAATTAGGTGAATCAATCGCTTCCACCCACTTAGACACATAATCTACGACTACCAAAATATACCTGTTACCTTTGCTAGACGGGAAGGGTCCTTGGAAATCAATGCCCCAGACATCGAAAACCTCGACCTCAAGGATGCCATTTTTTGGCATCTCATTTCTCTTAGAAATATTCTCATAGCGTTGGCAAGCACGACAAGCTGAAACGAACATTTTAGCATCGACAAATAAAGTAGGCCAGTAAAACCAGACTGAAGTACCTTAACCACGGTGCGCAACGGACCGTGGTGACCACCATAAGAAGATGAATGACAGCCCTCTAATATTTCTCTGGTCTTCCACTGCGGAGTACACCGTCTGTAGAGACCGTCTGCACACTCCTTAAATAAATAAGGGTCATCCCAGAAGTATTGCTTAGCGTTATAGAGAAAACGCTTCTTCTGCTGATAAGAAAAATCAGGTGGTAGCTCGCAACTGACAAAATAGTTAGCCAAATCTGCATACCACGGATCATGGTTAGTATTAGAAGACAAAACAGCAAATAAGGAATCATCGGAAAAAGAGTCATCAATAGGTAAAGAATCATATCCCTCATGCTGCGATAATCGCGGCAGATGATCAGCTACTACGTTCTCTGCGCCCTTCTTATCTTTGTTCTGTAAATCAAATTCCTGGATAAGAAGTATCCATCTCAACAGCCGTGGTTTAGCTTCCTTCTTAGCAAGAAGGTGTCTCAGTGTTGTATGGTCAGTAAAGACAGTAACTTCTGACCCTATCAGATAAGAACGAAATTTCTCTAGCGCATAAACCACAGCTAACAGCTCCTTCTCAGTAGTGGTGTACTTCACTTGAGCCTCATCCAGAGTTCGGCTCACATAGTATATTGCACTCAAGGCTTTGTCTTTCCGCTGACCTAACACCGCTCCTAGTGCATAATCACTAGCATTGCACATAATCTCAAACGACAAGTCCCAGTTGGGAGGCTGTATAATCGGTGCTGACATCAAGGCCTGCTTCAACCTGTTAAAAACATAAAGACACTCATCGGTAAATCCAAAGGGGCCATCCTTAAGTAACAGTTGTGTATCTGGTTTAACAATTTTTGAAAAATCCTTGATGAACCGCCGATAAAAACCGGCATGACCAAGGAAGCTTCTCACTCCTTTAACATTAACATGAGGAGGTAGTTACTGAATCACTTGCACCTTTGCTTTATCAACCTCAATGCCCGTGTCAGAAACTAAGTATCCTAAGACAACTCCCTCGTTGACCATAAAGTGGCACTTCTCCCAATTAAGCACAAGATTAACCTCAATGCATCTCTGCAACACTTTATCAAGGTTAGACAGACAATTAACAAAATCACTTCCATAGACACTAAAATCGTTCATAAAGACTTCTATAATAAACTCTATATACTCAGAAAATATCCCTATCATACACCTTTGAAAGGTGGCAGGGGCATTACATAAACCAAAAGGCATCCTGCGATAGGCAAAAACACCCTGTGGACAAGTAAAAGTAGTGTTTTCCTGATCGTCTGGATGAATAGGGATCTGAAAGAACCCAGAGTATCCATCTAGATAACAGAAAAATTTATGAGAAGCTAACCTTTCTACCATCTGATCAATGAAAAGAAGGGGAAAGTGATCTTTCTTTGTGGCGACATTTAGCTGTCTATAGTCTATGCACATCCACCAACCAGTCACTACTCTAGTAGGTATCAATTCGTTCTTATCATTCTTGACCACAGTAGTCCCTCCTTTCTTAGGAACTACCTGAACTGGACTGACCCACTTAGAATGACCAACAGAATAGATAATACCTCCGTCGAGCAACTTCATTACCTCAGCCATCACAACATCCTGCATCTTCTGGTTCAGACGGCGCTGACCCTGTCTACAAGGCTTGTGATCTTCTTCAAGCTCAATTTTGTGCATAAAAATATCAGGACTGATGCTCTTAATGTCATCCAAAGAATAACCCATGGATTTCCTGTTTTTCTTAAGAACAACTAACAAAGCGGTCAGCTGATCATCATCCAATTTAGCACTAACAATGACTTGATATTGCTCTGTATCATCTAAAAATGCATATTTAAGATGAGAAGGAAGAGGCTTACGCTTAGGTACCTTTACCTCTATGGCGCAAAGAGTATTTATCTTTTATTCCACTCTCTCTCCCTCAGCGTCGGTGAGTTCACGCTCATCTAATGCAGCTTCAAGCAAATCCAACACAGCATCATTGTTCTCTGGGTTATCTACACACTCATCTAAAAGCATCAAAGCTTCTAGTGGATCCTTTATAAAGGAATCCGACCAGAATTCAAAAACATACTCGTCAATAATATCAAGAGAATAGCAAGTATCCTCTATCATTGGACGAGCAAGCGTACTAGGTAAAGTAAAAGTGATCGCATCATCCCCCACTGCAAGAGTCAAACGCCCTTGTTTGACATTAATAATGGCTCTTGCTATACATAAGAATGGTCTTCCTAGTATAATTGGGGTTCGGGTATCCTCAACTATATGTAAAACAATGAAGTCCACTGGAATAAAGAACTTGCCTACTTTAACAGGCACGTCCTCTAAGATACCCATGGCTCGTCTAACAGATCTATTAGCCATCTGTAAGGTGATGTTAGTCATTTTAAGGTAACCCATATTAAGGTTCTTGTAGACAGAAAGAGGCATGATACTGACACTGGCTCCCAAATCATAGAGAGCCTTATCTATCACTTTATTTCCTATGGTACAGGTAATAGAGAAACTACCCGGGTCTTTCATTTTTGGTGGAGCTTTGTTGAGAAGTAAATTACTAGACTCTTCCATAAATGCAACAGTCTCGAATTCACTAAGCTTTTTCTTACGCGTCAATATGCCTTTCATAAACTTTGCGTAAGTAGGCACCTGGGTAATAAGTTCAGTAAAGGGGACAGTTACCTGAAGGTTTTTGACAACGTCCACGAACTTACCATACTTCGCTCTACCTTAGCACCTTTCAGGCGTCCCGGATAAGAAACTCTGGTAGCAATAAGTGGGCCTGCGACCTTATCTTTACCTTTGACAGAATGTGACATCTCCGCAGTAGGGGAAGACGACACGGTAAAGGAAATAGGCTTTGAAATAGAACTTCCACTGGCACTGACAATCGATCGAGCATTGTTTCCACTCGATCGAATGCTTTATTCAGGAACAGTACTCGATCGAGGAATGCATACCTCTCGATCGAGTTCTTCAAATTCGGCACAGTTCGATTGAGAGCCTGAATCACTCGATCGAACACTTTTTTTGGGCAATGTACTCGATCGAGAAGGGTAATCTCCTCGATCGAAATCATTAGCTTGGGCTTCTCTCGATCGAAGAATGGGAGTGTTTGATCGAGTAACTTGGGGAGGCATATCACTCGATCGAGGCACTTGACGATGCTCAGCAGGGACATCATTACTTAACTCCTCCAAAACAACTTCCGAGATTTCATCAACAGTTACAGCGTCATCTTCCGGCATTTTCGGTCCATCATAGGTAAGTCCGCTGCGGAGATTTATGGCATTGATCGGGTCATATTGAGGTGGATGATTCACTTGATTTTGAATGGACTCAAGACGCACAACTTGGTCTTGCAGCACTTCTATAACGTTGTCGTATTTGTCAGACTTCCTCCCAAGCTGGAGTGTTAAATTTAACACTAAGGACTTAAGCTCTGCAAGTTCTCCAATTGTAGAGAGTGAATCAACTTGTTGTGGCATTGGCTTAGATCGGCTAGAAACACTTGTCATGGTTAAATCTTCATATAGTTTAGAGAACGGCACTCCTTGCTTGAATTGTTGATAATCAGGAACTCGTTCCACATCCGCTATACAAGTAATTGGGTCATGCCCCTCCGTACCACATCTACCACAAATTACCTCTTGCTCCGTTATGGCATAAACTTGTTCATGCACACCTGAAGTTTGTAGAATCTCCGAATTGTTTAAGCTTCCACTGGAACTTTCCACTTCCGCCACTAGAGACTCGCTCACTCGTCTACCTCCTCTAGGATTTCCATATTCAGCTACATGAATGGCCATTTCCTCAATGAGTCGCCATCCCTTATCATCTTCGACATTTTTCTGGAATCTTCCTTTGGCTGCATTATCCAACACAGCTCTTTGATCATCATACAACCCATTATAGAATTGGGTGCATAAGAATCATCTTGTTGTACAGAGCGAACCAATTTCTTGAACCTAGTCCAAGCTTCATTCAGTTCTTCAGTGGCCAACTGTGTAAAAGTAGTGATTTGGCCTCTGAGCAAATTAGTGCGCTATGGTGGAAAATACCGTTTGTAGAAAGCTAAAGCTAGGGAATTCCAGTTAGTAACACCGGCAGGTTCCCTGTCCAAATCTCTCAACAATTCCCGGGCCTCATCAGTCAACGAAAAGGGAAAAAGAACTCTCTTCACCCTATCCTATTTTACCCCATCAGCTAAAGGAATGGTGGAGCAGTATTCTATAAACATCTCTATATGCTTACATGGATCTTCACCAGGTAATCCCTTGAAGAGATTTCTCTCAACCAGCTGTATATAAGATGGGTGGATCCAAAAGGTGCCCGCATCTGTAATAGGTAGCAAGAAACCTTTAGGCAAAGAATCCACCGTAGGTTCTGAGTGACTGGCGATATTTGGCATCTCAGCAAGTAGAGTCTACAGAAGGACAGGTATGACAATTTTCTCTTCTAGAACTGATTTCCGGCAATACTAATAAAGCACTCGGAAAATTATGAGATCAGTCTCAAGGAATGAATTCCTTGAGAAGAGAGACAAACTTAATATAAGCAATAGAATTACGCCACCTCCCCGGCAACTGCGCCAAAATTTGATACCATCGTTTTAGTATATAAAATAATTACCTAAGTACTACTAACAGAAGTCAGCGATAAATAGGGTAGATCTCCACAGGGAGATGGGAAACTGTCTGCTAGACTATGTCCGTCCGAGTAACTGTTTCTTGGGGGTTTTAATGATTTTTCCAATCTAAAGAGATCAAAGAAATAAAATTAAAGCAAGAGAAAAAAAGGAGAAAATTTTATGAAAGCCATGTAGGAGAAACAACTAAGACAGTCGGTTAACCATAATTCTTAAGAAACATAATCATAGGGTCTCAGACAATGCAAATTCGATCTACAAGGTAATGAAAAGGTCCTTCCGGTCCGCTATTCGTTCTAAGACAATTCTAACTTAACTTCCGCCCTCATTAGAATGTTCTAATGTTCACTGTAGGTCTCACCTTTTCCAATCTTCCGATCCATGTCAAGGTTTAGCGAAGTTAATTAGCTAATTGCGTCGACTCAAGTAGACAAGAACAATTATATGCAATGATTAACAACATAGATCTAATTCGCATCAAGTTTTAATCACCTACTCATAATTTCCTTAAAACCATGGCTCCCCTATGTCTTAGCAAAGGATATTAGCTATACATACTTATTGAGCCAACAACAACTGCAGCAGAAGGTGAATCAAGGGCTCCCAATCCTGACCAGGCCACAATCCAAGTCCCAGTAACACCCATGGAACCACCCCCAACTCAACCAGTCAAGAGGTTCATTAGGTCCAGTTATCAGCTGCCTATATGGCCAGCTGGGGCAGGCCTCAACTGAAAGTCCAAGCTAGCTCCCTAAGCATCCTACCAGTCATCCTAAAATGCAATGTAATTCAGCAGAAATTCCAGCAAAGGGAAAGCAAGGCAGTCACATGTTGAAGTTAAAGCATAAAGCAGCATTTCCTTATTTGGTGAGGCATTTGTGAGGCTCCTTGAAAAGAGTTACTGCAACTTTTTCCATAAAGCCTGCTATAGATAACAAAAAGAAGCCTTGACTTCAGCTAGCCACCAAATGAATAGCAAACTGTGCACAAGAGGACAACTGCCAGTGGCTTCCAGCAACCATGCTTTATTTCAGTCTGTTTTACCCATTTCCTTGTGTTTTCACTTGTTCACTATATTTACCAGCTTGTAAGATAATTTATGTTGTTTGTATTCATCTTATATTAATTCTGGACCATTGGATGTTAGGGTTTCTAATTGTAATGCAAAGACAAGGCCTATATAAGGACCTGTGTCTCATCTGTTTTAGGCAGTTTGTTTTTGAATGAAAAATAGCCTTGAGACTTCTCTCATTTCTTTCAAACTTGTAACCACACGAGGTCTCCTTCACTGAAAGATCTTGGCTGGCGGGTTTTGTTTGCTTTGCGCTTGTATACTTCATTAATTTTCTCAATTCTTGCCCTGACTTGATCATGCAGCTTGATCATTGATTTCAATTTGGACTCCGCATCCTTGTGCATGATTTCATCCTTGGGTAGGGGAATGAGGTCTAGTGGCAAATATGGGTTTATACCATACACGACCTCGAATGGGGAGTGCTTTGTTGCATAAGTTGGGGAGCGGTTGTATGCGAACTCAGCGTGAGCGAGTTTCAAATCCCAATCTTTCTGAGTTTTGCTCACCAGACTTCGCAGCATTGTTCCCAGAGTGCGATTTGTGACCTCCGTTTGTCCGTCCGTCTGAGGATGATGAGAAGTGCTGAACAAAAGCTTGGTCCCCACCCTTCTCCACAACGTTTTCCAGAAGTAGCTTAGGAACTTAGAATCTCGATCGGAGACGATTGTTCTTGGGATCCCGTGGAGTCGTAAGACTTCCCGAAAATACAAGTCCGCCACATTGCTGGCGTCGTCGGTCTTGTGATGCGTTAAAATGGGCCATCTTCGAGAATCGGTCGACTACTACCATGATCGCATCTTTGCCTCTCTGTGTTCGCGGTAACGCCACAATGAAATCCATGGATATATCTTCCCAAGGTCGTCACGGGGTAGGCAAAGGTACATACTCCCCAGGTTGGAATTTGCTTTTGGCCATGTGACATGTGATGCATTTTCGTACTATCGCTTGCACGTCTCCTTGTAATTTTGGCCAATAAAAATGTTCCTTGAGGATATCCACAGTTTTGTTTACTCCAAAATGTCCCCCAAGTCCACCTCCGTGGGCTTCTCGAATAAGGAGTTCTCGGATCGGGAGTTTTGGGACACAAAGTCTGTTACCTTTGAAAAGGAAACCATCTTGAGTAATGAATTCATCATGAGTCCCGTTCTTGCAAATCTTGAAGACTTCCCCAAAGTCGGGGTCGTTCTCGTAGGATTCCTTCAATGCCTCGAATCCCAGTAATCGGATATCGAGTACCGTCAATAATGAGTATCGGCGTGAGAGAGCATCGGCCACCACATTACTTTTGCCAGTTTTGTATTTTGAGGAGAAATGGAAGGATTGTAAAAATTCCACCCACTTGGCATGCCTTGAGTTCAACTTTTGTTGCCCATTGATATGTTTTAACGATTCGTGGTCCGAATGCAGGATGAAATGACTTGGTCGGAGATAGTGACTCCAATGTTGTAGGGCCCTTACGATCGCATAGAATTCCTTGTCGTAAGTCGAGTAATTGAGCATGGCCCCGGTCAGTTTCTCAGAGAAGTAAGCGATGGGTCGCTTTCCTTGCACTAGCACGGCTCCAATTCCAACACCGCTTGCGTCACATTCGACTTTGAACGGGCGGGTGAAATCCGGGAGTGCCAACAATGGTGCCTCACAAAGTTTTTGGATAATCGTTTCGAATGCCCTTTGAGCAGCTGGAGTCCATACGAAAGTTCCTTTCTTTGTACATTCAGTGATAGGGCTAGCGATGGTGCTAAAATCCCGAATGAACCTCCGATAGAATGAAGCAAGTCCGTGAAAGGATCGGACTTCCGTGACAGTTTTGGGAATAGGCCACGATTTGATTGCCTCAATCTTGGATTGATCGACAGAAACCCCTTCCTTAGAAACCTTGTATCCAAGAAAGATAACGCTCTCGACTAAGAACGAGCACTTCTCCTTCTTGCCATAGAGTTGTTGCTCCCGAAGTGTGTTGAACACCTTACGAAGATGTTGGAAGTGATCATCCTTGCTCCGACTGTAGATCAAGATGTCGTCCAAGTAAACGACTACGAATCTGCCTAGGAAAGGCTTGAGTATTTCGTTCATGAGTCGCATAAAGGTACTTGGAGCGTTTGTCAAGCCGAATGGCATAACCGTCCACTCGTATAATCCATGCTTAGTTTTAAACGCAGTTTTCCACTCGTCCCCTTCTCGCATCCGAATTTGGTGATAACCACTCCTCAAATCAACTTTAGAGAAGATCTCGGCCCCATGCAATTCATCGAGCATATCATCAAGCCTCGGAATTGGAAACCGATACTTGATAGTGATGTTGTTCACGGCTCGACTATCGATGCACATTCGCCACGTTCCATCCTTCTTTGGAACAAGTAGCGTAGGGACGGCACACGGGCTCATGCTTTCGCGCACATAGCCTCGCTTCATTAGTTCTTCGATTTGCCACTGTAACTCCTTAGTCTCCATCGAATTGCACCGATAGGCGGCTTTGTTTGGCAAAGGAGCTCCGGGCAGGAGGTCGATTTGGTGTTCCATCCCACGAATAGGTGGTAACCCAGCGGGTAGTTCCTCGGGGAAAACATCCTTGAACTCCTCCAAGAGCGAGGTTAATCGTCCATCCTTGCTTCCATTACTAGGAGTCTCATTGACCACCATTAGGTAAACCTGGTTGCCATTGACAATGGCCTCGTCCACTTCTTTCTCACTAGCAAGCATGGCCATGCTAGTGGTCTTTCCACGCTTGGCACTCATGGAACGCACTTCACCTGGCGCCATTGGTTTTAGGGTAATTCTTTTTCCTTTACTTACCAACTCGTTTTCGTTGCTTCTACCGCGATGCACCACATCCCGGTCATACTGCCAAGGTCGTCCTAATAGAACATGACATGCATCCATTGGTACAACGTCGCATAGGATGTCGTCGTTGTAAGATCCCATGGTTAGTGCCACCTTTACTTGCTTAGTGATTTTCACCTTATTCCCGTCATCCAGCCAATACAGGGCGTAAGGCTTTAGGTGAGGTGTCGTGGGTAGTTTTAACTTCTCCACCATTTCTTTTGAGGCGACGTTGGTGCAACTGCCTCCGTCAATGATTAGGCTACACCACTTGTCTTTCACTTGGCACTTGGTGTGAAATATTTGACTTCGCTGCTCCGTTTCAAGGGGCGAAGTTTGGACTTGCAAGGTTCGGAGAACCAAAGCACAGTCATAACTAGGAGCGACGTAATCCTCGGTGTTTTCGGCGTGTGCCTCTTCTTCTTCCATTTCTAGATTAAAGATGCCCTCGGTTCTTTCTTCTTCTTCGAACAGCTCATCACGACATTCCACGGCCTCTCTTAGTGTGATGGTTCGTTGATTCGGGCACGCATTTTTGAAATGTCCAAACCCTTGACATTTGAAACACCGAATCTGCGTGTAGCTATTCTCCTTTGAGGCGGGTGGTTTGATAGCAGCACTGGAGGTAGGAGTCGTCTTGGGATCGGTGGTATTTCCCGTTGTGCTTGTCCTCGAGTTGTTCTCATTTTTCCAAGTCCGGCTATTCTCACCATAGGTGGTTGCCACCTTCGTCTTTCCTTGTGCCTCCACTTTGAGACACATACTACACAAGGTATCGAAATCGAGTAATTCGTCAGAACTCGACAACATGGGCGATGTTACGGTTTAGACCTCGTAGGAATCGCGCCATCCTTATGTCCTCATTTTCCACCAAGTCTCCCATTAAGGCTAGATTTTCAAATTCGTTGATGTAATCTAGGACACTTAGCCTTCCTTGGGTAAGATCGGTGATCTTACGATAGGTCGTGAGCCTATGCGTTGCGGGGACATATCTCTTCCGTAATTTTAGTTTAAGCACGTGCCATGATGTTATTTTTTTTTTTGCGGCTCGAACTCTCCTGGTCTTAAAGCGTCGTACCACAATGAAGCCCCATTCCTTAACTTTAAAAAAAGCGTATTCGCAACATTGTTCATCATCGAGATCTTTAAATTCAAACATCCGATCCATTTGTCTTTCCCACTCAAGATAGACCTCGGGGTCCGTGCCCCCCGTGAACTCGGGTAGTTCACTGAACTTGAATTCTTCAATGGCTCGTTCTCGTCTCGGCACCCACTTGGGATCGTTTTCTTGTAGGTTCCTCAAAGCCTTTTGAAGATTCTTGAGAAAATTGGGATCGTCGAAATTCATTTTGATGTTTCTTTTTTTTTCTTTGAAATTTCGAAACTCTTTTTTTTTTTTTTTTTGAAGGTGAACAGTACCGTGAACAGTGATTTTTGTGTTTTTTTTTTTTTTTTTTGTTCAATTCGTGCCTTCAAGATCCAATCGATTAAACCTCAACTACCTCGCCGAGTTTAATCTTTGAATACCAAGCGCGTTGGATATTCAACTATCAACTGATTGGGACCACCTTAAGACCGTCTTGATTTTTTTGGGGTGATCAAGAGCCGAAGCTCTGATACCATTTGATGCGTATACGGAGCGGAAGACTTAATTGTTTTGTTTTTGGGTTTATGTTGTGCAAAAGATAAAGGATATTTGTTTCGATTCCTTGTGAAAAGATCGAAAACAATGGGATATTTGGTATCACTAGACCTATAGTGATAACAATGGGGAATTACTCGAAACGCATCAAGCAATTCAACTTAAACTGCGGAGCACGTCCTTAGTTCAAGGCAAGACTCGAAATCATCGACTCTTTGAAAAAGATTGAAACAAACAAGTTTCTCTCTCTAAAAGGTTTTTACTTCAACTTGGATGATCTACAAATGAGGAGGCTAGGTCCTTATATAGGACAAAAGCCTTGGCCTCCAAGTAAACATTAAATGCTAGTTTGTAAGTTCTAGGATGATTGAGTGCATAGAACTTACAACTTAGACTCTTTTGTCAAATCTTATTCAAACTATGTTGAAAAATGCAAAAATATAAAATTAGGTTCTTCTCCCTTGGTGCCGCCACATTCGGCCCTCTCCCCTTGTTCCCATATGATTTTTATTTTGTTCCCACACGGCATCAAGGGGTGTGCGGGTCTCGAGCTTCAACCGCACATAATACCTCTCTTTTACGCAAACCCATCCAATTTTCATGCATAAAAAATGTATTATTTGGGCTTGGTTTTGTTTGGTGCTCTATGTCGAGCACAACTTCTTCCATTGGGTCCATATCCGCGTCAATTATTCCTTGTGACTCGTTGTGTAAATCAATTGTTCTAGTTTATTAGTCATTGTGACTCGTTGTGTGAATCATTTGTCCTTGTTAATTAGTCCTTGTGACTCGTTGTGTGAATCATTTGTCCTTTTTCATTAGTTCTTGTGACTCGTTGTGTAAATAATTTGTTCTAGTTTATTAGTCATTGTGACTCGTTGTTTAAATCATTATTTCTAGTTCATTAGTCATTGTGACTCGTTGTTTAAATCATTTGTCCTTGTTCATTAGTCTCTTTGACTCCTTGTGTAAATCATTTGTCCTTGTTAATTAGTCCTTGTGACTCGTTGTGAACCATTTGTCCTTATTCATTAGTCATTGTGACTCATTGTGTGAATTATTTGTTCTAGTTCATTAGTCATTGTGACTCGTTGTGTGAATCATTTGTCCTTGTTAATTAGTCCTTGTGACTCGTTGTGTGAATCATTTGTCCTTTTTCATTAGTCCTTGTGACTCGTTGTGTAAATTATTTGTTCTAGTTTATAAGTCATTATGACTCGTTGTTTAAATCATTATTTCTAGTTCATTAATCATTGTGACTCGTTGTTTAAATCATTTGTCCTTGTTCATTAGTCTCTTTGACTCCTTGTGTAAATCATTTGTCCTTGTTAATTAGTCCTTGTGACTCGTTGTGAACCATTTGTCCTTATTCATTAGTCATTGTGACTCATTGTGAAAATCATTTGTTCTAGTTCATTAGTCATTGTGACTCGTTGTGTGAATCATTTATCCTTGTTAATTATTCCTTGTGACTCGTTGTGTGAATCATTTGTCCTTGTTCATTAGTCCTTGAAACTCGTTGTGTAAATCATTTGTTCTAGTTCATTAGTCATTGTGACTCGTTGATTAAATCATAATTTCTACTTCATTAGTCATTGTGACTCGTTGTTTAAATCATTTGTCCTTGTTCATTAGTCTCTATGACTCCTTTTGTAAATCATTTGTCCTTGTTAATTAGTCCTTGTGACTCGTTGTGAACCATTTGTCCTTGTTCATCAGTCATTCTGACTCGTTGTGTAAATCATTTGTTCTAGTTCATTAGTCATTATGACCCGTTGTTTAAATCATTTGTTCTAGTTCATTAGTTATTGTGACTCGTTGTGTGAATCATTTGTCCTTCTTAATTAGTCCTTGTGACTCGTTGTGTGAATCATTTGTCCTTTTTCATTAGTCCTTGTGACTCGTTGTGTAAATAATTTGTTCTAGTTTATTAGTCATTGTGACTCGTTGTTTAAATCATTATTTCTAGTTCATCAGTCATTGTGACTCGTTGTTTAAATCATTTGTCCTTGTTCATTAGTCTCTTTGACTCCTTGTGTAAATCATTTGTCCTTGTAAATTAGTCCTTGTGACTCGTTGTGAACCATTTGTCCTTATTCAATAGTCATTGTGACTCATTGTTTGAATCATTTGTTCTAGTTCATTAGTCATTGTGACTCGTTGTGTGAATCATTTGTCCTTGTTAATTATTCATTGTGACTCGTTGTGTAAATCAATTGTTCTAGTTCATTAGTCATTGTGACTCGTGTGAATCATTTGTCCTTGTTAATTAGTCCTTGTGACTCGTTGTGTGAATCATTTGTCCTTTTTCATTAGTCCTTGTGACTCGTTGTGTAAATAATTTGTTCTAGTTTATTAGTCATTGTGACTCGTTGTTTAAATCATTATTTCTAGTTCACTAGTCATTGTGACTCGTTGTTTAAATCATTTGTCCTTGTTCATTAGTCTCTTTGACTCCTTTTGTAAATCATTTGTCCTTGTAAATTAGTCCTTGTGACTCGTTGTGAACCATTTGTCCTTATTCAATAGTCATTGTGACTCATTGTTTGAATCATTTGTTCTAGTTCATTAGTCATTGTGACTCGTTATTTAAATCATTATTTCTAGTTCATTAGTCATTGTGACTCGTTGTTTAAATCATTTGTCCTTGTTCATTAGTCTCTTTGACTCCTTGTGTAAATCATTTGTCCTTGTTAATTAGTCCTTGTGACTCGTTGTGAACCATTTGTCCTTATTCATTAGTCATTGTGTAAATCATTTGTTCTAGTTCATTAGTCATTGTGACTCGTTGTGTGAATCAGTTATCCTTGTTAATTATTCCTTGTGACTCGTTGTGTGAATCATTTGTCCTTGTTCATTAGTCCTTGAAACTCGTTGTGTAAATCATTTGTTCTAATTCATTAGTCATTGTGACTCGTTGATTAAATCATTATTTCTACTTCATTATTCATTGTGACTCGTTGTTTAAATCATTTGTCCTTGTTCATCAGTCATTCTGACTCGTTGTGTAAATCATTTGTTCTAGTTCATTAGTCATTGTGACTCGTTGTTTAAATCATTTATTCTAGTTCATTAGTCATTGTGACTCGTTGTGTGAATCATTTGTCCTTGTTAATTAGTCCTTGTGACTCGTTGTGTGAATCATTTATCCTTTTTCATTAGTCCTTGTGACTCGTTGTGTAAATAATTTGTTCTAGTTTATTAGTCATTGTGACTCGTTATTTAAATCATTATTTCTAGTTCATTAGTCATTGTGACTCGTTGTTTAAATCATTTGTCCTTGTTCATTAGTCTCTTTGACTCCTTGTGTAAATCATTTGTCCTTGTTAATTAGTCCTTGTGACTCGTTGTGAACCATTTGTCCTTATTCATTATTCATTGTGACTCATTGGGTAAGTCATTGGTTCTAGTTCATTAGTCATTGTGACTCGTTGTGTGAATCATTTGTCCTTGTTAATTATTCCTTGTGACTCGTTGTCTGAATCATTTGTCATTGTTCATTAGTCCTTGTGACTCGTTGTGTAAATCAATTGTTCTAGTTCATTAGTCATTGTGACTCGTTGTGTGAATCATTTGTCCTTGTTAATTAGTCCTTGTGACTCGCTGTGTGAATCATTTGTCCTTTTTAATTGGTCCTTGTGACTCGTTGTGTAAATAATTTTTTCTAGTTCATTAGTCATTGTGACTCGTTGTTTAAATCATTTGTCCTTGTTCATTAGTCTCTTTGACTCCTTGTGTAAATCATTTGTCCTTGTTAATTAGTCCTTGTGACTCGTTGTGAACCATTTGTCCTTATTCATTAGTCATTGTGACTCATTGTGAAAATCATTTGTTCTAGTTCATTAGTCATTGTGACTCGTTGTGTGAATCATTTATCCTTGTTAATTATTCCTTGTGACTCGTTGTGTGAATCATTTGTCCTTGTTCATTAGTCCTTGAAACTCGTTGTGTAAATCATTTGTTCTAGTTCATTAGTCATTGTGACTCGTTGATTAAATCATAATTTCTACTTCATTAGTCATTGTGACTCGTTGTTTAAATCATTTGTCCTTGTTCATTAGTCTCTATGACTCCTTTTGTAAATCATTTGTCCTTGTTAATTAGTCCTTGTGACTCGTTGTGAACCATTTGTCCTTGTTCATCAGTCATTCTGACTCGTTGTGTAAATCATTTGTTCTAGTTCATTAGTCATTATGACCCGTTGTTTAAATCATTTGTTCTAGTTCATTAGTTATTGTGACTCGTTGTGTGAATCATTTGTCCTTCTTAATTAGTCCTTGTGACTCGTTGTGTGAATCATTTGTCCTTTTTCATTAGTCCTTGTGACTCGTTGTGTAAATAATTTGTTCTAGTTTATTAGTCATTGTGACTCGTTGTTTAAATCATTATTTCTAGTTCATCAGTCATTGTGACTCGTTGTTTAAATCATTTGTCCTTGTTCATTAGTCTCTTTGACTCCTTGTGTAAATCATTTGTCCTTGTAAATTAGTCCTTGTGACTCGTTGTGAACCATTTGTCCTTATTCAATAGTCATTGTGACTCATTGTTTGAATCATTTGTTCTAGTTCATTAGTCATTGTGACTCGTTGTGTGAATCATTTGTCCTTGTTAATTATTCATTGTGACTCGTTATGTAAATCAATTGTTCTAGTTCATTAGTCATTGTGACTCGTGTGAATCATTTGTCCTTGTTAATTAGTCCTTGTGACTCGTTGTGTGAATCATTTGTCCTTTTTCATTAGTCCTTGTGACTCGTTGTGTAAATAATTTGTTCTAGTTTATTAGTCATTGTGACTCGTTGTTTAAATCATTATTTCTAGTTCACTAGTCATTGTGACTCGTTGTTTAAATCATTTGTCCTTGTTCATTAGTCTCTTTGACTCCTTGTGTAAATCATTTGTCCTTGTAAATTAGTCCTTGTGACTCGTTGTGAACCATTTGTCCTTATTCAATAGTCATTGTGACTCATTGTTTGAATCATTTGTTCTAGTTCATTAGTCATTGTGACTCGTTATTTAAATCATTATTTCTAGTTCATTAGTCATTGTGACTCGTTGTTTAAATCATTTGTCCTTGTTCATTAGTCTCTTTGACTCCTTGTGTAAATCATTTGTCCTTGTTAATTAGACCTTGTGACTCGTTGTGAACCATTTGTCCTTATTCATTAGTCATTGTGTAAATCATTTGTTCTCGTTCATTAGTCATTGTGACTCGTTGTGTGAATCAGTTATCTTTGTTAATTATTCCTTGTGACTCGTTGTGTGAATCATTTGTCTTTGTTCATTAGTCCTTGAAACTCGTTGTGTAAATCATTTGTTCTAATTCATTAGTCATTGTGACTCGTTGATTAAATCATTATTTCTACTTCATTATTCATTGTGACTCGTTGTTTAAATCATTTGTCCTTGTTCATCAGTCATTCTGACTCGTTGTGTAAATCATTTGTTCTAGTTCATTAGTCATTGTGACTCGTTGTTTAAATCATTTATTCTAGTTCATTAGTCATTGTGACTCGTTGTGTGAATCATTTGTCCTTGTTAATTAGTCCTTGTGACTCGTTGTGTGAATCATTTATCCTTTTTCATTAGTCCTTGTGACTCGTTGTGTAAATAATTTGTTCTAGTTTATTAGTCATTGTGACTCGTTATTTAAATCATTATTTCTAGTTCATTAGTCATTGTGACTCGTTGTTTAAATCATTTGTCCTTGTTCATTAGTCTCTTTGACTCCTTGTGTAAATCATTTGTCCTTGTTAATTAGTCCTTGTGACTCGTTGTGAACCATTTGTCCTTATTCATTATTCATTGTGACTCATTTGGTAAGTCATTGGTTCTAGTTCATTAGTCATTGTGACTCGTTGTGTGAATCATTTGTCCTTCTTAATTATTCCTTGTGACTCGTTGTCTGAATCATTTGTCATTGTTCATTAGTCCTTGTGACTCGTTGTGTAAATCAATTGTTCTAGTTCATTAGTCATTGTGACTCGTTGTGTGAATCATTTGTCCTTGTTAATTAGTCCTTGTGACTCGCTGTGTGAATCATTTGTCCTTTTTCATTGGTCCTTGTGACTCGTTGTGTAAATAATTTGTTCTAGTTTATTAGTCATTGTGACTCGTTGTTTAAATCATTATTTCTAGTTCATTAGTCATTGTGACTCGTTGTTTAAATCATTTGTCCTTGTTCATTAGTCTCGTTGACTCCTTGTGTAAATCATTTGTCCTTGTTAATTAGTCCTTGTGACTCATTGTGAACCATTTGTCCTTATTCATTAGTCATTGTGACTCATTGTGTAAATCATTTGTTCTAGTTCATTAGTCATTGTGACTCGTTGTGTGAATCATTTATCCTTGTTAATTATTCCTTGTGACTCGTTGTGTGAATCATTTGTCCTTGTTCATTAGTCCTTGAAACTCGTTGTGTAAATCTTTTGTTCTAGTTCATTAGTCATTGTGACTCGTTGATTAAATCATTATTTCTACTTCATTATTCATTGTGACTCGTTGTTTAAATTATTTGTCCTTGTTCATTAGTCTCTATGACTCCTTGTGTAAATCATTTGTTCTTGTTAATTAATCCTTGTGACTCGTTGTGAACCATATGTCCTTGTTCATTAGTCATTGTGACTCATTATGTAAATCATATGTTCTAGTTAAATAGTCATTGTGACTCGTTGTGTGAATCATTTGCCCTTGTTTATTAGTCCCTTTTACTCCTTTTGTAAATCATTTGTCCTTGTTAATTAGTCCTTGTGACTCGTTGTGAACCATTTGTCCTTGTTCATTAGTCATTGTGACCCGTTGTTTAAATCATTTGTTCTAGTTCATTAGTCATTGTGACTCGTGGTGTGAATCATTTGTCCTTGTTAATTAGTCCTTGTGACTCGTTGTGTGAATCATTTGTCCTTTTTCATTAGTCCTTGAGACTCGTTGTGTAAATAATTTCTTCTAGTTTATTAGTCATTGTGACTCGTTATTTAAATCATTATTTCTAGTTCATTAGTCATTGTGACTCGTTGTTTAAATCATTTGTCCTTGTTCATTAGTCTCTTTGACTCCTTGTGTAAATCATTTGTCCTTGTTAATTAGTCCTTGTGACTCGTTGTGAACCATTTGTCTTTATTCATTAGTCATTGTGACTCATTGTGTAAATCATTGGTTCTAGTTCATTAGTCATTGTGACTCGTTGTGTGAATCATTTGTCCTTGTTAATTATTTCTTGTGACTCGTTGTGTGAATCATTTGTCATTGTTCATTAGTCCTTGTGACTCGTTGTGTAAATCAATTGTTCTAGTTCATTAGTCATTGTGACTCGTTGTGTGAATCATTTGTCCTTGTTAATTAGTCCTTGTGACTCTCTGTGTGAATCATTTGTTCTTTTTCTTTGGTCCTTGTGACTCGTTGTGTAAATAATTTGTTCTAGTTTATTAGTCATTGTGACTCGCTGTTTAAATCATTATTTCTAGTTCATTAGTTATTGTCACTCGTTGTTTAAATCATTTGTCCTTGTTCATTAGTCTCGTTGACTCCTTGTGTAAATCATTTGTCCTTGTTAATTAGTCCTTGTGACTCGTTGTGAACCATTTGTCCTTATTCATTAGTCATTGTGACTCATTGTGTAAATCATTGGTTCTAGTTCATTAGTCATTGTGACTCGTTGTGTGAATCATTTGTTCTTGTTAATTATTCCTTGTGACTCGTTGTGTGAATCATTTGTCCTTGTTCATTAGTCCTTGTTCATTAGTCCTTGTGACTTGTTGTGTAAATCAATTATTCTAGTTCATTAGTCATTGTGACTCGTTGTGTGAATCATTTGTCCTTGGTAATTAGTCCTTGTGACTCGTTGTGTGAATCATTTGTCCTTTTTCATTGGTCCTTGTGACTCGTTGTGTAAATAATTTGTTCTAGTTTATTAGTCATTGTGACTCGTTGTTTAAATCATTATTTCTAGTTCGTCAGTCATTGTGACTCGTTGTTTAAATCATTTGCCCTTGTTCATTAGTCTCTTTGACTCCTTGTGTAAATCATTTGTCCTTGTAAATTAGTCCTTGTGACTCGTTGTGAACCATTTGTCCTTATTCAATAGTCATTGTGACTCATTGTTTGAATCATTTGTTCTAGTTCATTAGTCATTGTGACTCGTTGTGTGAATCATTTGTCCTTGTTAATTATTCCTTGTGACTCGTTGTGTAAATCAATTGTTCTAGTTCATTAGTCATTGTGACTCGTGTGAATCATTTGTCCTTGTTAATTAGTCCTTGTAACTCGTTGTGTGAATCATTTGTCCTTTTTCATTAGTCCTTGTGACTCGTTGTGTAAATAATTTGTTCTAGTTTATTAGTCATTGTGACTCGTTGTTTAAATAATTATTTCTAGTTCACTAGTCATTGTGACTCGTTGTTTAAATCATTTGTCCTTGTTCATTAGTCTCTTTGACTCCTTGTGTTAATCATTTGTCCTTGTTAATTAGTCCTTGTGACTCGTTGTGAACCATTTGTCCTTATTCATTAGTCATTGTGACTCATTGTGAAAATCATTTGTTCTAGTTCATTAGTCATTGTGACTCGTTGTGTGAATCATTTATCCTTATTAATTATTCCTTGTGACTCGTTGTGTGAATCATTTGTCCTTGTTCATTAGTCCTTGAAACTCGTTGTGTAAATCATTTGTTCTAGTTCATTAGTCATTGTGACTCGTTGATTAAATCATTATTTCTACTTCATTAGTCATTGTGACTCGTTGTTTAAATCATTTGTCCTTGTTCATTAGTCTCTATGACTCCTTTTGTAAATCATTTGTCCTTGTTAATTAGTCCTTGTGACTCGTTGTGAACCATTTGTCCTTGTTCATCAGTCATTCTGACTCGTTGTGTAAATCATTTGTTCTAGTTCATTAGTCATTATGACCCGTTGTTTAAATCATTTGTTCTAGTTCATTAGTTATTGTGACTCGTTGTGTGAATCATTTGTCCTTGTTAATTAGTCCTTGTGACTCGTTGTGTGAATCATTTGTCCTTTTTCATTAGTCCTTGTGACTCGTTGTGTAAATAATTTGTTCTAGTTTTTTATTCATTGTGACTCGTTATTTAAATCATTATTTTTAGTTCATTAGTCATTGTGACTCGTTGTTTAAATCATTTGTCCTTGTTCATTAGTCTCTTTGACTCCTTGTGTAAATCATTTGTCCTTGTTAATTAGTCCTTGTGACTCGTTGTGAACCATTTGTCCTTATTCATTAGTCATTTTGACTCATTGTGTAAATCATTGGTTCTAGTTCATTAGTCATTGTGACTCGTTGTGTGAATCATTTGTCCTTGTTAATTATTCCTTGTGACTCGTTGTGTGAATCATTTGTCCTTGTTCATTAGTGGAGTAAAACTCTTAGGACTTGATTTTTGGACATATAAGACTCGAAAACAAGAACTAACTTGGACAGAATTAGACTCAACAAAGGACTCGTTTTGGACACTTAGATGGATTGTTTTAAGGACCAACAAGCTATATAAGGACACATTTAGAAGCTAATAAACGATTCAACCAAAGCAAGGCACGAAACAGCCTGTTTTGGATGAATATAAGATCCTAAATAGCTTGATAACTTTGAAAGAAAGCAATGGAAATAAGATTGTAACTTAAATGCTTATGAACTAAACTTTCAAATAACAATTCCCACAATAACTTAAGGCAAAAAAACAGAAACTTTGGGACTGTTTTGACACAAAACAATTACAAGACTCGGGATATGACTTGAGAAGATCACAAAGCAATCTCAAGACTCGGGATGTTGTTCAAGATCATAAAGCAAGAACTAATCCCCTTATGCACTTGGTCAGATCACAAAGCAAACCAAGATACATGACCCCAAACACTAAGTAATGGAGTTGTTCTAGCACTAAGCAAAGAACTAATCAAGGGTTTTGAGAAACCTCATAAAACTCATAATTTTCATTAACTCCAATCTGATTTTCTCATATGTCTAACTTGGTTTATATAGACCAAGGCTTATAATCTTGACCCTTGATTACAAGTTACATCTAAGGGCCACAAAATGAGCAGCTAAAAGGACATAAAAACAGCAGCCTAGGGCTCTTACAATGCTGAAATTGAAAATGACATAAAGCAAAGAAATGATAAAGTAAACTAATAGTCCAATCTTCCTTGTTTGTAGCTCAACTTCTTATTTATGATTATATGGACTGATTGGAGGCATATGGAACCGTGTATAACTCCTATTCATCTCCCAAAAAGTCTCTTGAGCTTTGTTGGATCAAAAGAGGAAAGATTGATAGCGACATTTAGCTCATTGTTCAAAACCGGGTCCCCTTGTACCTTTGCTTTAGTTCTTCAAATAATTTCTGAATGGTAACCCTTGGAGATAAAAGATCCTACACAAAAACATCCTAAACTCACCAAAGATGTGAAATAGGGCGGTTGGAGGCATGACTTCTTAGACGGAATTGAAGTTGGACCTCGATTGTTGGTGACGGTTCAAAACCGGGTTTGGAGAGCATCTTAGGAAATCAGATGCATTTTGGAAGAGGCATATCTCTTAGCTCAGGACGAATATTAGGGCCCATGATAGCTCATTTGAAAGCTAAGGGAGCTAACTTTCATCTCCAAAAAGAATCAACCTTAGACGTTGAGTAAATCTCGAGTTATTGAACTTTTAGTGCACGTAGGTCATGGGCTGTCCAGAAATGCGCAGTCTGTTTGCATCATCCATATCTCAAGCTATAGACCTGATATGGAGGTGATTCAAAATCCATTGTTTTTCTAAGATCCCAAGCTTTCTAATGACATAAGAATAATTGTATTTGCATGAGTAAAACTTGAGATATAGAGCTTGGAAGTTAGACTTGATGTAATGACACTTCAAAAAGCGATGAAATGCATTCAATTGTGAACCGTTCCTTGGACTGTTTCTTTTGGCTTAAAAATGAATCACAATGCAACAAATTTTGTTGCAAACTCCCTTTCTTCAAAAGAATTTGCCCTCAAATTATCGACATTGTCATCTTCAACCTCTTCACAATAAGACCACACACACCTCAAGAGATGGATTATCACGACTTCCTCCCGGATCATAGACCAGAATTGTGTATGGCAAGAGAGGTGTTGTTACTCTCTTGTCACCAAAGTTCTTGGACAAATCAGGCTCTAAGGATGTTTGAGGTTGCTCCTTACTCGGTTGGCATGCTCCCAAGATGTAGCTTTTGAAGCAAGAACCATGGCTGATGTAGGAGGTCGGATTTGGTACACTCGAGTATGGAACAACCCAAGACTCTCCTCTTGCTTTACCCTTGCTTGAATCCGAACAAGTCCCACCATTGAACATGATCATGGACTGTCCAAACTCCATGGTTTGAAGGCTAAGTAGTCCTTGGTCAACAATCACTTCTCTAGGCCCCAAATCAGTAGCTTGGTCATTGATGGCTCCATGGGTAAGGGTATAGCTACTCTTCTCCTCACTAGTAGGCTCATGTAATGAGTTGAAGGGGGTTTTTGTTTCAAGACATGGGTTCTCAAAGATAGCACTACATGAGCTATTCATTTTAGCATAAGTGCTCATGACCTTTGGCTCAAGGGACTTAGACTTAGGACAAGCAATGTTTAAGCATGGCATGACAATTCCTTGGTCTAAACTCTCCTCTATCTCAACTGTTTTGGTTACCTCTAAACATTCCCTTTTAGCTAAAGCCTTATGGTTTTCAGGCCTTGCTAAGCTCTTCTCCACACACAAAGCCAACTCAAGCTATTCACTATATGAATGCATCATTTCTAATTTAATCTTCCTAGCAATTTCAGATTTCAAGCCATTGTAAAATCTGATTCCCTTTAGAAAAGAACTTACTTCATTGTCACACACAAAGTATAATTCCTCAAATAATCTAGCATACTCATGAACACTCAAGGAATTTTGTTTAAGGGTCTTAAGTTCATCCAACAAATTATCCATGGTAGAAGAAGGTAGAAACTTTAATCTCATGTTCCTTTCAAGTTTAAACCAAGAACATATTCTACCCTTCCCTTCCATCCTCCTTAAAAATGTAAGAGTATTATACCACAACAAAGCAACACCCTTTAAAGAAGACACAACCAGTTTACACTTCTCTTTATCAGAAAAACACTTGTTCTCGAAATAGCATTCAACATCAAACAACCAAGACACAAATGCTCTACTGTTTTCACCATTAAAGGAAGGAAGTAATGGTGTGTTACCTTTGCTTCTAAGGGTAGAGAGGTGTTCTCCTTGGTACAAATCAGGAGGTTTTGGTTCCCTTGGAACCCCATGGGTACTTGTTGCACTCCTTGTATGCACATCACCTTCATACCCTTTTGTTAGAGCTTGCAACTTCACCATAGCTGCTTCTAATGACTTGGAAATGGAACCAAGATCACAAGGCTTCATCTTTGAGCATGGAACATAGGATACAACACCAATAGCTACTGATTTTCCCATGAAAAATCAGAATCACAACAACTTAAGTAAAATTGATTTTCAAGAAACAAACCAAAGCTTTGAAAACCTCTCTTCACTCATTGGGTTGTTTTTGTAGTTTTAGATGTAGTTAGGAAAGATGAACACTCAACCAAAGCTCTGATAACCAATTTGGAGTAAAACTCTTAGGACTTGATTTTTGGACATATAAGACTCGAAAACAAGAACTAACTTGGACAGAATTAGACTCAACAAAGGACTCGATTTGGACACTTAGATGGATTGTTTTAAGGACCAACAAGCTATATAAGGACACATTTAGAAGCTAATAAACGATTCAACCAAAGCAAGGCACGAAACAGCCTGTTTTGGACGAATATAAGATCCTAAATAGCTTGATAACTTTGAAAGAAAGCAATGGAAATAAGATTGTAACTTAAATGCTTATGAACTAAACATTCAAATAACAATTCCCACAATAACTTAAGGCAACAAAACAGAAACTTTGGGACAGTTTTGACACAAAACAATAACAAGACTCGGGATATGACTTGAGAAGATCACAAAGCAATCTCAAGACTCGGGATGTTGTTCAAGATCACAAAGCAAGAACTAATCCCCTTATGCACTTGGTCAGATCACAAAGCAAACCAAGATACACGACCCCAAACACTAAGTAATGGAGTTGCTCTAGCACTAAGCAAATAACTAATCAAGGGTTTTGAGAAACCTCATAAAACTCATAATTTTCATTAACTCCAATCTGATTTTCTCATATGTCTAACTTGGTTTATATAGACCAAGGCTTACAATCTTGACCCTTGATTACAAGTTACATCTAAGGGTCACAAAATGAGCAGCTAAAAGGACATAAAAACAGCAGCCTAGGGCTCTTACAATGCTGAAATTGAAAATGACATAAAGCAAAGAAATGATAAAGTAAACTAATAGTCCAATCTTCCTTGTTTAAAGCTCAACTTCTTATTTATGATTATATGGATTGATTGGAGGCATGTGGAACCGTGTATGACTCCTATTCAGCTCCCAAAAAGTCTCTTGAGCTTTGTTGGATCAAAAGAGGAAAGATTGATAGCGACATTTAGCTCATTGTTCAAAACCGGGTCCCCTTGTACCTTTGCTTTAGTTCTTCAAATAATTTCTGAATGGTAACCCTTGGAGATAAAAGATCCGACACAAAAACATCCTAAACTCACCAAAGATGTGAAATAGGGAGGTTGGAGGCATGACTTCTTAGACGGAATTGAAGTTGGACCTCGATTGTTGGTGACGGTTCAAAACCGGGTTTGGAGAGCATCTTAGGAAATCAGACGCATTTTGGAAGAGACATATCTCTTAGCTCAGGACGAATATCAGGGCCCATGATAGCTCATTTGAAATCTAAGGGAGCTAAATTTCACCTCCAAAAAGAATCAATCTTAGACGTTGAGTAAATCTCGAGTTATTGAACTTTTAGTGCACGTAGGTCATGGGCTGTCCAGAAATGCGCAGTCTGTTTGCATCAGCCATATCTCAAGCTATAAACCTGATATGGAGGTGATTCAAAATCCATCGTTTTTCTAAGATCCCAAGATTTCTAATGACATAAGAATCATTGTATTTGCATGAGTAAAACTTGAGATATAGAGCTTGGAAGTTAGACTTGATGTAATGACACTTCAAAAAGCGATGAAATGCATTCAATTGTGAACCGTTCCTTGGACTGTTTCTTTTGGCTTAAAAATGAATCACAATGCAACAAATTTTGTTGAAATTAGTCCTTGTGACACGTTGTGTAAATCAATTATTCTAGTTCATTAGTCATTGTGACTCGTTGTGTGAATCATTTGTCCTTGTTAATTAGTCCTTGTGACTCGTTGTGACTCGTTGTGTAAATAATTTGTTCTAGTTTATTAGTCATTGTGACACGTTGTTTAAAGGGAAAATCCGGTGCCCTTTTCAATTTTTGATCCGAGAACTTTAAGAGACTATTGTTTACGAGCTCAAAAAGTGACGATTTTTTTTTCAAATTGATTATCTTTTCGAGAACTACGACTTGAAAAAAAAATTGTCGAGTTTGTGAGCAAGAAATAATTTGTTCTAAAAAAAGTTTATTAGTCATTTTTTTTTTGTGACGAAAAGAAAATCGATTTGTTTAAATCATTATTTCTAAAGTTCATCGGCAAAAATCAAAACTTCATTGTGACGTGCATTTTCCCTTGTTTAAATCATTATTTCTAGTTCATCAGTCATTGTGACTCGTTGTTTAAATCATTTGTCCTTGTTCATTAGTCTCTTTGACTCCTTGTGTAAATCATTTGTCCTTGTTAATTAGTCCTTGTGACTCGTTGTGAACCATTTGTCCTTATTCATTAGTCATTGTGACTCATTGTGTGAATCATTTGTTCTAGTTCATTAGTCATTGTGACTCGTTGTGTGAATCATTTGTCCTTGTTAATTATTCCTTGTGACTCGTTGTGTAAATCAATTGTTCTAGTTCATTAGTCATTGTGACTCGTTGTGTGAATCATTTGTCCTTGTTAATTAGTCCTTGTGACTCGTTGTGTGAATCATTTGTCCTTTTTCATTAGTCCTTGTGACTCGTTGTGTAAATAATTTGTTCTAGTTTATTAGTCATTGTGACTCGTTGTTTAAATCATTATTTCTAGTTCATTAATCATTGTGACTCGTTGTTTAAATCATTTGTCCTTGTTCATTAGTCTCTTTGACTCCTTGTGTAAATCATTTGTCCTTGTTAATTAGTCCTTGTGACTCGTGGTGAACCATTTGTCCTTATTCATTAGTCATTGTGACTCATTGTGTAAATCATTTGTTCTAGTTCATTAGTCATTGTGACTCGTTGTGTGAATCATTTTTCCTTGTTAATTATTCCTTGTGACTCGTTGTGTGAATCATTTGTCCTTGTTCATTAGTCCTTGTGACTCGTTGTGTAAATCAATTGTTCTAGTTCATTAGTCAATGTGACTCGTTGTGTGAATCATTTGTCCTTGTTAATTATTCCTTGTGACTCGTAGTGTGAATCATTTGTCCATGTTCATTAGTCCTTGTGACTCGTTGTGTGAATAATTTTTCCCTGTTAATTAGTCCTTGCGACTCGTTGTGTGGACCATTTGTTCTTGTTCATTAGTAATTGTGACTACTTGTGTAAATCATTTGTTCTAGTTCATTAGTCATTGTGACTAGTTGTTTAAATCATTTGTTCTAGTTCATTAGCCATTGTGACTCGTTATGTGAATCATTTGTCCTTGTTAATTAGTCCTTGTGACTCGTTGTGTGAATCATTTGTCCTTGTTCATTAGTGCTTGTGACTCGTTGTGTAATTCATTTGTTCTAGTTCATTAGTCATTGTGACTCGTTGTGTGAATCATTTGTCCTTGTTAATTAGTCCTTGTGACTCGTTGTGTGAATCATTTGTCCTTTTTCATTAGTCCTTGTGACTCGTTGTGTAAATTATTTGTTCTAGTTTATTAGTCATTGTGACTCGTTGTGTAAATAATTTGTCCTTATTCATTAGTCTCTTTGACTCCTTGTGTAAATCATTAGTCCTTGTTAATTAGTCCTTGTGACTCGTTGTGAACCATTTTTCCTTATTCATTAGTCATTGTGACTCATTGTGTAAATCATTTGTTCTAGTTCATTAGTCATTGTGACTCGTTGTGTGAATCATTTGTCCTTGTTCATTAGTCCCTTTGACTCCTTTTGTAAATCATTTGTCCTTGTTAATTAGTCCTTGTGACTCGTTGTGAACCATTTGTCCTTGTTCATCAGTCATTCTGACTCGTTGTGTAAATCATTTGTTCTAGTTCATTAGTCATTGTGACCCGTTGTTTAACTCATTTGTTCTAGTTCATTAGTCATTGTGACTCGTTGTGTGAATCATTTGTCCTTGTTAATTAGTCCTTGTGACTCGTTATGTGAATCATTTGTCCTTGTTCATTAGTCCTTGTCACCCGTTGTGTAAATCATCTGTTCTAGTTCATTAGTCATTATAACTCGTTGTTTAAATCATTTGTTCTAGTTCATTAGTCATTGTGACTCGTTGTTTAAATCATTTGTCCTTGTTCATTAGTCCCTTTGACTCGTTGTGTTAATCATTTATCCTTGTTAATTAGTCCTTGTGACTCGTTGTGGGAACCATTTGTCCTTGTTCATTTTAGTCATTGTGACCCCTTGTGTAATTCATTTGTTTTAGTTCATTAGTCATTGTGACTCGTTGTTTAAATTATTTGTCCTTGTTTATTAGTCCCTTTGAGTCGTTGTGTAAATCATTTGTCCTTGTTATTTAGTCCTTGTGACTCGTTGTGAACCATTTGTCCTTGTAAATCATTTGTTCTAGTTCATTAGTCATTGTGACTCGTTGTTTAAATCATTTGTTGTACTTCATTAGTCATTGTGACTCGTTGTTTAAATCATTTGTTCTAATTTATTAGTCATTGTGCTCGTTGTGTGGATCATTTGTCCTTGTTAATAATTTCTTCTGACTCGTTATGTGAACCATTTGTCCTTTTCCATTAGTCTGTTTGACTCGTTGTGTAAATCATTTGTCCTTGTTCATTATTCCTTGTGACTCGTTGTGTAAATCATCTGTTCTAGTTCATTAGTCATTGTGACCCGTTGTTTAAATCATTTGTTCTAGTTCATTAGTCATTGTGACTTGTTGTGTGAATCATTTGTCCTTGTTAATTAGTCCTTGTTACTCGTTGTGTGAACCATTTGTCCTTGTTCATTAGTCATTGTGACTCCTTGTGTAAATCATTTGTTCTAGTTCATTAGTCATTGTGACTTGTTGTTTAAATCATTTGTTTTAGTTCATTAGTCATTGTGACTCGCTGTGTGAATCATTTGTCCTTGTTAATTATTCCTCGTGACTCGTAGTGTGAATCATTTGTCCTTGTTCATTACTCCTTGTGACTCGTTGTGTAAATCAATTGTTCTAGTTCATTAGTCATTTTGACTCGTTGTGTGAATCATTTGTCCTTGTTAATTATTACTTGTGACTCGTAGTGTGAATCATTTATCCTTGTTCATTAGTCCTTGTGACTCGTTGTGTGAACCATTTGTCCTTGTTCATTAGTCATTGTGACTCCTTGTGTAAATTATTTTTTTTAGTTCATTACTCATTGTGACTTGTTTAAATCATTTGTTCTAGTTCATTAGTTATTGTGACTCGCTGTGTGAATCATTTGTCCTTGTTAATTATTCCTTGTGACTCTTAGTGTGAATCATTTGTCCATGTTCATTAGTCCTTGTGACTCGTTGTGTAAATCAATTGTTCTAGTTCATTAGTCATTGTGACTCGTTGTGTGAATCATTTGTCCTTGTTAATTATTCCTTGTGACTCGTAGTGTGAATAATTTGTCCATTATCATTAGTCCTTGTGACTCGTTGTGTGAATAATTTGTCCCTGTTAATTAGTCCTTGCGACTCGTTGTGTGGAGCATTTGTTCTTGTTCATTAGTAATTGTGACTCCTTGTGTAAATCATTTGTTCTAGTTCTTTAGTCATTGTGACTAGCTGTTTAAATCATTTGTTTTAGTTCATTAGTTATTGTGACTCGTTGTTTAAATCATTTATCCTTGTTCATTAGTCTCTTTGACTCCTTGTGTAAATCATTTGTCCTTGTTAATTAGTCCTTGTGACTCGTTGTGAACCATTTTTCCTTATTCATTAGTCATTGTGACTCATTGTGTAAATCATTTGTTCTAGTTCATTAGTCATTGTGACTCATTGTGTGAATCATTTGTCCTTGTTAATTAGTCCTTGTGACTCGTTATGTGAATCATTTGTCCTTGTTCATTAGTCCTTGTCACCCGTTGTGTAAATCATCTGTTCTAGTTCATTAGTCATTGTAACTCGTTGTTTAAATCATTTGTTCTAGTTCATTAGTCATTGTGACTCGTTGTTTAAATCATTTGTCCTTGTTCATTTGTCCCTTTGACTCGTTGTGTAAATCATTTGTCCTTGTTAATTAGTCCTTGTGAGTCGTTGTGTGAACCATTTGTCCTTGTTCATTTTAGTCATTGTGACTCCTTGTATAATTCATTTGTTTTAGTTCATTAGTCATTGTGACTCGTTGTTTAAATCATTTGTCCTTGTTTATTAGTCCCTTTGAGTCGTTGTGTAAATCATTTGTCCTTGTTATTTAGTCCTTGTGACTCGATGTGAACCATTTGTCCTTGTAAATCATTTGTTCTATTTCATTAGTCATTGTTACTCGGTGTTTAAATCATTTGTTGTATTTCATTAGTCATTGTGACTCGTTTTTTAAATCATTTGTTCTAGTTTATTAGTCATTGTGACTCGTTGTGTGGATCATTTGTCCTTGTTAATTATTTCTTCTGACTCGTTGTGTGAACCATTTGTCCTTGTTCATTAGTCTGTTTGACTCGTTGTGTAAATCATTTGTCCTTGTTCATTAGTCCTTGTGACTCGTTTTTAATTCATCTGTTCCAGTTCATTAGTTATTGTGACCCGTTGTTTAAATCATTTATTCTAGTTCATTAGTCATTGTGACTCGTCGTGTGAATCATTTGTCCTTGTTAATTAGTCTTTGTGACTCGTTGTGTGAACCATTTGTCCTTGTTCATTAGTCATTGTGACTCCTTGTGTAAATCATTTGTTCTAGTTCATTAGTCATTGTGACTTGTTTAAATCATTTGTTCTAGTTCATTAGTCATTGTGACTCGTTGTGTGAATCATTTGTCCTTGTTAATTATTCCTCGTGACTCGTAGTGTGAATCATTTGTCCTTGTTCATTACTCCTTGTGACTCGTTGTGTAAATCAACTATTCTAGTTCATTAGTCATTTAACTCGTTGTTTAAATCATTTGTTCTAGTTCATTATTCATTGTGACTCGTTGTTTAAATCATTTGTCCTTGTTCATTAGTCCTTTTGACTCGTTGTGTAAATCATTTGTCCTTGTTAATTAGTCCTTGTGACTCGTTGTGTGAACCATTTGTCCTTGTTCATTAGTCATTGTGACTCCTTGTGTAAATCATTTGTTTTATATGTTCGTTGTTTAAATCATTTGTTCATTAAATCATTTCATTGTGACTTGTTGTTTAAATCATTTGTTCTAGTTCATTAGTCATTGTGACTCATTGTATGAATCATTTGTCCTTGTTAATTAGTCCTTGTGACTCGTTATGTGAATCATTTGTCCTTGTTCATTAGTCCTTGTCACCCGTTGTGTAAATCATCTGTTCTAGTTCATTAGTCATTGTAACTCGTTGTTTAAATCATTTGTTCTAGTTCATTAGTCATTGTGACTCGTTGTTTAAATCATTTGTCCTTGTTCATTTGTCCCTTTGACTCGTTGTGTAAATCATTTGTCCTTGTTAATTAGTCCTTGTGACTCGTTGTGTGAACCATTTGTCCTTGTTCATATTAGTCATTGTGACTCCTTGTATAATTCATTTGTTTTAGTTCATTTGTCATTGTGACTCGTTGTTTAAATCATTTGTCCTTGTTTATTAGTCTCTTTGAGTCGTTGTGTAAATCATTTGTCCTTGTTATTAAGTCCTTGTGACTCGTTGTGAACCATTTGTCCTTGTAAATCATTTGTTCTATTTCATTAGTCATTGTGACTCGTTGTTTAAATCATTTGTTGTACTTCATTAGTCATTGTGACTCGTTGTTTAAATCATTTGTTCTAATTTATTAGTCATTGTGACTCGTTGTGTGGATCATTTGTCCTTGTTAATTATTTCTTCTGACTCGTTGTGTGAACCATTTGTCCTTGTTCATTAGTATGTTTGACTCGTTGTGTAAATCATTTGTCCTTGTTCATTAGTCCTTGTGACTCGTTTTGTAATTCATCTGTTCCAGTTCATTAGTTATTGTGACCCGTTGTTTAAATCATTTATTCTAGTTCATTAGTCATTGTGACTCGTCGTGTGAATCATTTGTCCTTGTTAATTAGTCCTTGTGACTCGTTGTGTGAACCTTTTGTCCTTGTTCATTAGTCATTGTGACTCCTTGTGTAAATCATTTGTTCTAGTTCATTAGTCATTGTGACTTGTTTAAATCATTTGTTCTAGTTCATTAGTTCATTAGAATCATTTGTCCTTGTTAATTAGTCCTTGTGACTCGTTATGTGAATCATTTGTCCTTGTTATTATTATTCCTCGTGACTCTAGTTCATTAGTCATTGTGTTGAATCATTTGTCCTTGTTTTCATTTTCCTTGTTCATTTGTCCCTTTGACTCGTTGTGTAAAATCAACTATTCTAGTTCATTAGTCATTTTTGACTCGTTGTTTAAATCATTTGTCCTTGTTAATTATTCCTTGTGACTCTTAGTGTGAATCATTTGTCCATGTTCATTAGTCATTGTGACTCGTTGTTTAAATCATTTGTTGTGAATCAATAGTCCTTGTTAATTAGTCCTTGTGACTCATTAGTATGTTTGTGTGTGAACCATTTGTCCTTGTTCATTAGTCATTGTGACTCCTTGTGTAAATTATTTGTTCTAGTTCATTATCATTTGTCTTGTTAATTATGTGATTGTGACTTGTTGTTTAAATCATTTGTTCTAGTTCATTAGTCATTGTGACTTGTTTAAATCATTTGTTCTAGTTCATTAGTCATTGTGACTCGCTGTGTGAATCATTTGTCCTTGTTAATTATTCCTTGTGACTCTTAGTTTGAATCATTTGTCCATGTTCATTAGTCCTTGTGACTCGTTGTGTAAATCAATTGTTCTAGTTCATTAGTCATTGTGACTCGTTGTGTGAATCATTTGTCCTTGTGAATCATTTGTCCTAGTGTAATTATTCCTTGTTCATTAGTCCTTGTGACTCGTAGTGTGAATAATTTGTTCATGTTCATTAGTCATTGTGACTCCTTGTGTAAATTATTTGTTCTAGTCATTGTGACTTGTGAATAATTTGTCCCTTTTAATTAGTCCTTGTGACTTAGTTTGAATCATTTGTCCATGTTCATTAGTGGACCATTTGTTCTAGTTCATTAGTCATTGTGACTCGTTGTGTGAATAGTAATTGTGACTCCTTGTGTAAATCATTTGTTCTAGTTCATTAGTCATTGTGACCATTTGTTATTGTTTATTAGTAATTGTGACTAGCTGTTTAAATCATTTGTTTTAGTTCATTAGTCATTGTGACTCGTTGTGTGAATCATTTCTCCATGTTAATTAGTCCTTGTGACTCGTTGTGTGAATCATTTGTCCTTGTTCATTAGTGCTTGTGACTCGTTGTGTAAATCATTTGTTGTAGTTCTTTAGTCATTGTGACTCGTTGTATGAATCATTTGTCCTTGTTCATTAGTCCCTTTGACTCCTTTTGTAAATCATTTGTCCTTGTTAATTAGTCCTTGTGACTCATTGTGAACCATTTGTCCTTGTTCATCAGTCATTCTGACTCGTTGTGTAAATCATTTGTTCTAGTTCATTAGTCATTGTGACCCGTTGTTTAAATCATTTGTTCTAGTTCATTAGTCATTGTGACTCATTGTGTGAATCATTTGTCCTTGTTAATTAGTCCTTGTGACTCGTTATGTGAATCATTTGTCCTTGTTCATTAGTCCTTGTCACCCGTTGTGTAAATCATCTGTTCTAGTTCATTAGTCATTGTAACTCGTTGTTTAAGTCATTTGTTCTAGTTCATTAATCATTGTGACTCGTTGTTTATATCATTTGTCCTTGTTTATTAGTCCCTTTGAGTCGTTGTGTAAATCACTTGTCCTTGTTATTTAGTCCTTGTGACTCGTTGTGAACCATTTGTCCTTGTAAATCATTTGTTCTATTTCATTAGTCATTGTGACTCATTGTTTAAATCATGTTTGCATCATTAAGTTGAACCTGTGTTCATCTATGGTCCAGTTTAATTGTGTTGAGCAAAGTTCAACTTTAATCCTGTGTTCAGCTGTGGATTTGAGCTTCAAATTTGTTAAGTTATAGTCTTATATTTCCTGTGAACCTTCTGTGGAAATTTAGGATCATAGATTTATCCTTTTGTCACTTAAACAAGTCACATAAGCAGTTGAGTCAGTCTGTCTGCAATCTCAGTATTTTAGGTTGTTTCAATTGGCATTAAAAATACTTAGAGTCCTTCAAAATTCATAAAATTTGGCACAGTTTCAGTTTGATATCTAATTTAAATTATCACAAAGGTTCGGAATTTTTCAAGGTCATTTGATATTTTTATGGTGTCCTGCAAGATCCAGTGCATTGGTGCCTATCCATAGGGTTTACACTGCAATTTTGGTAATCAGAGCTCAGGCTTAACAAAATTCCACCTTTGTGTTAGTCTTGGGTTGAGGGAAGCTGTGAGATCATTATCCCTACCTACATTTAAAACACAAAAACAACCATGAGTGAAGAGAGACTTGCTGGTATTGAAACCAGAATAGAAACACTTGTAGGAAAATGTAGACACACTACTCAATGTTGTTCATGTAGTGATGGAGAGGTTTCCAAACCATGATCCAAGAAGACAACCACCTCCAAGAGGCAGAGGTTTCTTTATGGGAGCAGGGAGAGGACAACCACCACCTGGTCATGAGTCAGATTATGAGGAAAGCATCAGAACACAAGAGGAGGCTCTTTAACAAACAGACAAGCATCTAAAGGTAAAAATTCCTGATTTTTCTGGTAGTCTTAACCCTGATGACTTACTAGAATGGATTAGGGATGTTGAAAAAATATTTGAGTTCAAAAATTACAATGATGTTAAGGCTTGTAAAGTTGCTGTGTTAAAATTACAAGGTTATGCATCACTATGGTATGACAACCTTAGACATCAGAGGTTAATGGAAGGGAAAGAACCCATTAGATCTTGGTCCAAGCTTAAAACGAAAATGTTGGACAAGTTTGTCACCAATGATTATACCCAGGATCTGTTCATTAAGTTGTCTAAGCTTAGGCAAGATGAAAGACCACATGAGACCTATTTGAGAGAGTTTGAACACTTAACCTTACAATGTGAGATAAATGAGAAGCCTGAGAAAAGGATTGCTAGGTTCTTAGAAGGGCTTGACAAGAACATTCCTACTAGGGTTAGAATGCAACCACTTTGGTCTTATGATGATGTTGTCAACTTGGCACTTAGAGTGGAAAAAATGGGGAAGTCTAAACCCGCCACACCTAAACCCAAACCTGTCTTTAGACCCTACACTGGTGTTAAAATTTATGAGACACCTAAACCAGTGTCCCAAACTAGAGAAGACAAGGGGAAAGCACCCATGTTCCCTAAGTCCAACCCACCTTTGACCAAAAAAAAAAGATTAAGTGCTTTCAATGCCAAGGGTATGGTCACTTCAGGAAGGACTGTCCTTCCAAGAGAGCATTAACTGTAATGGAAGTAGAGGAGTGGGAAAGAGAGGGTTCAGTTGAATATGAGGAGGAGCCAGTGAATAAGGAGACAACTCTTGAGGAGGAACCCAACCAGGAACAAGTCTTGCCTCACCCTGATATAGGCCATAGTCTTGTTTTGTGGAGGGTAATACACTCTCAACAAGCACCATTGGAGGAGGATTAGAGATCCCTCATTTTCAGGTGTAGGTGTACCATTCAGGAGCACCCCAACCCTTACAAGCTCAGATGGTTGAACAAGCGAGCAGAAGTTTAGGTGGATAAATAGTGCCTGGTTCCATTTTCAATCGGCAATGATTATAAAGATGAGATCTTGTGTGATGTGGTCCCTATGGATACTTTCCACCTATTGTTGGGTAGACCGTGGGAATTTGACAAGAATTTTATCCACAAAAGAAGGAGCAATACCTATTCCTTTAAGCAAGGTAGCAAGAAGATTACATTGACCCCTCTACCACATAATCAGAAGAACTATGGGAGTTCAAGTGTGACTGATGGGCTCAATGGAGTTTTATTTCTATCTGAAGCAGAAATGGTCAAGGAAATGCAGCAAGAGCAACCTGTTCTTATCTTGTTATCCAAAGAGATTCATGAGGATGTGGAGCATCAATTGCCAGCAGAGATTAGACCATTACTGGAACAGTACCAAGATGTCTTTCCTGCTGAATTGCCTAGTGGATTGCCCCCACTAAGAGGTATTGAGCACCAGATTGACCTTGTGCCAGGATCTGTACTCCCTAACAGACATGCATACAGGTGTGATCCGGATGCTACTAGAGAATTGCAAAAGCAAATTGATGAGTTGATGAACAAGGGGTTTGTGAGAGAGTCCCCGAGTCCCTGTGCTGTCCCATCACTGTTGGTACCTAAGAAGGATGGCACTTAGAGGATGTGTATTGATAGCAGAGCTATCAACAACATCACAGTCAAGTATAGGTTCCCTATACATAGATTGGATGACATGTTGATGAGTTAAGTGGTGCCAGGATCTTTTCAAAAATTGATCTTAGGCAAGGTTACCACCAAGTAAGAATCAAGGAGGGTGATGAGTTGAAGACTGCCTTCAAGACTAAGCAAGGGCTCTATGAATGGTTGGTTATGCCATTTGGGTTATCAAATGCCCCCAGCACTTTTATGAGATTGATGACAAAAGTGTTGACGCCTTGTTTGTGAAGGTTTGTTGTGGTGTACTTTGATGATATTCTCATCTACAACAAATCCACAGGAGAACATTTGAGCCACCTTGAGGAAGTGTTCCAAATCCTAAGAGGCAGCAAGCTGTTTGGAAAGGTAGAAAAGTGTACCTTCTTGGCTTCTGAGATCAAGTTCCTAGGATACATCATCTCTGGAAGGGGAATTTATGTGGATCAAGATAAGATTGATGCCATAAAATCATGGCCAATCCCTAAGAGCATCACTGAAGTAAGAGGCTTCCATGGCCTTGCTTCCGTTTACAAAAGGTTTATTAAGAACTTCAGTGTTGTTGCTGCCCCAATCACAGAGTGTATGAAGAAAGGAGAGTAAAAATGGACTGAGAATGCTAAACAAGCATTCAACATGATCAAGAGAATGCTGTGTGAGGCACCTGTTCTCAGGCTACCTAATTTCAGCTATTTGTTTGAGGTAGAATGTGATGCTAGTGGAGTTGGCATAAGAGCTGTGTTGATCCAGGAAAGAAAGCTTGTGGCTTACTTTAGTGATAAGTTGAGTGGAGCTAAGCTGAGCTACTCCACATATGATAAAGAGTTCTATACAATTGTCAGGGCTCTTATTCATTGGAGCCATTACCTAAAACCAAAGCCTTTTGTGTTGCATTCAGATCATGAAGCTTTGAAATACATCAATGGCCAGCATAAGCTAAATCACAGGCATGCCAAATGGGTTTAATTCTTACAATCCTTCATATTATTTAGCAAGTACAAGGAGGGTAAGCAAAACAATGTTGCTGATACACTGTCTAGGAGATATTCATTGATGACAGTCATGGAACAGAAGGTTCTTGAGTATGATTTCATGAAATAGCTATACAAAGATGATCCTGATTTCTATGAAGATTCGTTAGCTCAAACAGAAGGGACTAAGGTTCAGGGAACTAATTTCTTGCTGCAGAAGGGTTTCGTGTTCCATTGAAACAAGCTATGTGTTCCAAGAGTTTCATACATGGAACAACTAATCAAAGAAGTCCACTCCAGTGGTTTAAGAGGTCATTTTGGGGTCCAAAAGACTCTGGACATCTTGCAAGAACAGTTCTATTGGCCCAGAATGATGGGAGATGTCCAGGTGATGCTCAGGAGATGCTCCATCTGCCAGCAAGCTAAGAGCTCCTTTCAGGGAGGCCCCTATACACCATTACCAGTACCAAACAAACCATGGGAGGATTTGAACATGGATTTTATCATAACCTTACCAAGGACTTCAAGGGGAAATGATTCAGTGATGGTTAAAGTTGACAGGTTCGGTAAAATGGCTCATTTCATAGCCTGTAAGAAAAATGAGGATGCTATGAGTGTTGCTGAACTTTATTTCAGCAATATTGTCAAGATACATGGGGTTCCTAAGACCATAGTCTCAGACAGAGATGTCAAGTTGATGAGTTATTTCTGGATGACCTTGTATAAGCTGCTCAATACCAGGTTGCTGTTAAGTACAACACACCACCCACAGACAGATGACCAAACTGAGGTCACTAACAATACCCTGGGAAGAATATTGAGATGCATTGTTAGCATGTCTTTGAAGGACTGGGATTTAAAACTGCCACAAGCTGAGTTTGCTTTCAACATAGCTCCTGCATCTGCAACTGGTCACAGTCCATTTAAAATGGTTTATGGGATCAATCCTCCGATGCCCTTAGATCTTTCTAGTGTACCTAAGGAAGAAATGCACTATGATGGTAAGAAAAGGGTGGAACAGATACTGAAGCTCCATGAAACTGTCAAGAAACAAATTGAGAAAGCCAATGACAGGTATAAGAAGTAGGCCAAGAGTCCTAAGCAGAAGAAAGAATTCATACCAGGTGATCTTGTATGGATCCACTTAAGGAAGGAGAGGTTCCCTGCTAAGAGGAAGAACAAGATGATGCCTAGGAAAGAGGGTCCTTTTGAGGTCATTGAAAAAATTGTTCCAAATGCTTACAAGATAGACCTTCCTGGTGAGTATGGTGTGCATGGCACATTCAATATAGAAGACCCGAGTCCTTACTATAGTGAGTCTGATGATGAAGAGGGATCAGGCTTGAGGTCAAGCCCTTTTCAAGAAGGGGAGGCTGCAGCTGGAGCTGAATCAAGGGCTCCCAATCCTGACCAGGCCACAGTCCAAGTCCCAGTAACACGCATGGAACCACCCCCAACTCAACTAGTCAAGAGGTTCACTAGGTCCAGTTCTCAGCTGCCTATATGGCCATCTGGGGCAGGCCTCAATTGGAAGTCCAAGCTAACTCCCTAAGCATCCTACCAGTCATCCTAAAATGCAATGTAATTCAGCATAAATTCCAGCAAAGGGAAAACAAGGCAGTCACATGTTGAAGTTAAAGCATAAAGCAGGATTTCCTTATTTGGTGAGGCATTTCTGAGGCTCCTTGAAAAGAGTTACTGCAACTTTTTCCATAAAGCCTGCCATAGATAACAACAAGAAGCCTTGACTTCACCTAGCCACCAAATGAACAGTAAACTGTGCACAATAGGACAACTGACAGTGACAGCCTGCAACCATGCTTTATTTCAGTATGTTTTACCCATTTGCTTTTGTTTTCACTTGATCACTTTACTTACCAGCTTATAAGATAATTTATCTTGTTTGTATTCATCTTAGATTAATTCTGGACCATTGGATGCTAGGGTTTCGAATTGTAATGTAAAGACAGGGCCTATATAAGGACCCGTGTCTCATCTGTTTCAGACAGATTGTTTTTGAATGAAAAATAGCCTTGAGACTTCTCTCATTTCTTTCAAACTTGTGTTTAAACTGTAGTTTGGAAACCTGGCCTGTTAATTAACCTGTGATCTCTGTGGTTAATTGATCAAAGTCAGTTTGGCATCATTAAGTTGAACTTGTGTTCATCTGTGGTTCATTTTAATAGTGTTGAGCAAAGTTCAACTTTAATCCTGTGTTCAGTTGTGGATTTCAGCTTGAAATTTGTTAAGTTATAGTCTTATATTTCCCGTGAACCTTCTATTTAAATTTAGGATCATAGCTATATCCTTTTGTCACTTAAACAAGTCACATAAGCAGTTGAGTCAGTCTGTCTGCAATCTCAGGATTTCAGGCTGTTTCAATTGGAATTAAAATTACTTAGAGTCCTTCAAAATTCATGAAATTTGGCTCAGTTTTAGTTTGATATCCAATTTAAATTATCACAAAGTTTCAGAGTTTTTCAAGGTCATTTGATATTTTTAAGGTGTCCTGCAAGGTCCAGTGAATTTTTGCCTATCCATAGGGTTTACACTGCAACACCCATACATAAACTATAGAAATTGAACATAATAAAAGAATGAAGAAGAGAAAAACAATAAAAGAGATTAAAGGGAAGAAGGCAATAGAACAAAGTAATCAATTGAGGATTACGAATACAGTAAAGATTACCGATTACAAGGAAGAAAGTAATCTAAGAATTAGGGTTCCGAGTTCAAAGCTCTAAGCGAGAAAAACAGAGAGAGAGAGTCCGAAAAAGAGAGGAAAAGAAAAGAAGAGATTCTATTGACTGTCGTCATACTTATTTATCCTAATTACAAAAGGAAACCTCGAAAATTAACTCAAGGCCCGCATAAAACACATATTCTCTTGATCGAGTGAAATGAAACCACACGATCGAGAAGAAATCTTGACAATCCGTTCGATCGAATAAAGTTGGAGTTCGATCGAAGACTTTATAGGGTATCTATCTCAATCGAGTAAAAGCAAAGCTCGATCGAGTAGATCTTGAGTGATAAAACATTCGATCGACTATGATGAGAAGCAAAATTGCTCGATCGAGCAAATAAGCACGGGTAGACTTCATGACACCTTCCGAGGCCACTTCACGTATCTCTAAGTGATAAATTCCAAGGTCCGATTTCTCGTTCTCTAAGAATGCATGAGATTAGGACAAGTTCAGGCGTGATTCTGCTCCTTTCTGATTGATACCTGTAATTAATACAAGACAAACCAAAGTAGACTATTCGGGGGCATTTGTAGCTAGATGCCACTTAAATAACAAAGAAATGCGTGTAAAAATAAGGTAAAAACCTTATATAAAATACACGCATCGAAGAACGTACTAATGACTTCGGTGGATGATGGCTCTATATTCAACGTCATACCACTAAAGACAGCATACAAGCTAGGCATGAAAGAATCAGATTGGACTCCTACCAACCAAGGCATTCGAACATATGATGGAACTCGACGTAAAGTAGTAGGGTTAATCAACCTCACTATAGCCACATAACCGATTGAGCGAAAGGTTAATTTTCAAATAGTGGATATCGAAGCATCATTCAATATACTTCTGGGGAGGCCTTGGATTCACACTTTAAAAGCAGTAACATCCACCTTGCACCAGAAGATTAAGATTCTTCTAGATGGAAAAATAGTTACGATCACTTCATCACCTATCAAGGCCGTAATAGAAAAAATGTCAAGCAACCAAGTAGTCACAGATCCAGTATATGAGCTTGGGGGATTTCAGAGCATAAACCTTGTAGAGAGCATGCTGGCACCTCTATACTTCAACCCATACTCCAATTTAGTGGTCAACCACATACTCAAGTCCCAGGGATACTTCCCGGGATTGCCATTGAATACTGCGAAGAAAAATACCTTCGCACCTTACAAAGAAGGGAACTGTCAGAGGATACCATTAGGATTGGGATACAAACCCACGAAAGAAGAAGCTTTTGAGATGCTCACTGAGTTTCAAAGCCGTAAGAACAAAGGAATCCAAATGCAATCCTACCTCCCTACCCTAAATGGATACTTCGTTAGAGAAGGGAGTCAGGAGTACTTTCACGGGTTTCCCGAACCTTGGAACTATAAAGGATTGCAACTAGCTGGAATCGAGGTCTTCCACGATTGCTACTTCATCCCTTCAGAAACGGTTCCTACCGTCAAAGCTCGTCAAACACCTTGTTTAGACGAACAGCCTGTTAGCATCCTGTTTGGAGAGGACCGATTCGTCAGGGCAGCACAGGATGATATCATTACCATGATACTTCAAGACGACCATTTCAAACCAACAGCCCTAATTACTGAAACCAGTCCAAATCAGCAGAAAGGATGGAGAAAGTCGATCAAGTGGACTAACAACCAGAGAAAGCTCTTCAAAGTCACCACTAGAGAAGGAGAGATGTTCAAAGGAGAACCTGGAGACAACGAATATGAGTCGGAGTCAGAGTCAGAGTGGGAAATGTCCCAATAGCTGTCCCTTTACCGCCACTGACTACTGAACAGATGGCTTCTTTGTTTCAACTCTTATCAAAATATAATATGAATAAATCAGATTCTGCTTACTCTTTGTGTTATTCTGAATGCAATTTTATTTACGATGGTAATAAGGATGATCCTGACCCAGATTCAGTCGAATTACCTCCCTACATAGTTAAAGAAATATTGCAAGTGGGGGAAGGGGCACCAGTTATAGAGAACATTGAACCCATCAACGTAGGAACCGAACTAGAATCCCAAGAACTTAGGATAGGGACGACCTTAAACCCAATTGAAAGAGCCAGTTTCATCGACATCCTACACGAGTTCAAGGACATTTTCGCTTGGTCTTAAAAGGGCATGCTAGCAATCGACAGGGATATTGCAGAACATCAAATTCCAATCAAACCAGGTTTCAAACCCGTAAAACAGAAGCTTCGTCGAATGAGGACCGAATGGGCTCTTAAAATTAAAGAAGAAGTCGATAAACATTTCAAAGCCGGGTTCATCAAAGTTTCCAAGTATTCATACTGGGTGGCTAACATAGTCCCCGTACCCAAAAAGGATGCGTGATCCGAGTTTGTGTTGATTTCAGAGACTTAAACAAAGCAAGTCCCAAAGACGACTTCCCTCTACCACACATCGACATATTGGTAGATAATACAGCAGATCACGCGTTGTTATCTTTCATGGATGGGTATGCAGGGTATAATCGGATCAATATGGCCATAGAAGACATGCATAAGACAGCCTTCGTTACTCAATGGGGCACATATTGTTATACTGTTATGTCATCCGGGTTAATTATGTTGGGGCTGGTGTCCTTTACAGTTAGTGCAAGGACTTATAAATCTCTAAAAGGATCAAAGGGTATACTTTTGTATCATAATTAGTTGGTCCACGTTTATCAATAACGGTTGGCTTGCTAGATAAGTTTGACGTTATTGTCATACAGATGGCGGTGATCAACTGGTCCCTAAAAGTCACACCTATAGGATACGTTTGAGAGATGTGACGGTATGAAAATACAGTCATGTAGATGCCAAATTTGACTAACCAGTTAGTCTGAGTTATTTGACTATTAATTAGTCAAAAATGTGATGTTGAGATATTTTATTTAATACGGATTAAATAATAATGGCTAAAGCGAATTAAGCAGTTAATTCGTAAAATTGAATATAAACGATTTATATTTGATTAATGTATATTGAATAAATATAATTATACAATATCGTCTTTGTCGGACATGTATTAATGTTTCAACTAATCCGTATTATTAGTTGATGCTTTAATAACCGATAACCGATGACGATTTATGATAAAACCGTGTCATATACATTTAGCGCATTTCGGGTCGTACCATGAGTTAAAAATAAGAGAAAGTGGAAAGCCCACTCTCCCCATCTAAAGCTCACGGCCGAACCATACAAAGAGGGAGTCTCTCTTCTTTTGTAACCTAATTTGTCATTTGCAAAAATACATTAGGGTTTTGAGAAAATTGCCTCTCAAAATTCGGATCTCTCATCCAACAAAACCTCACAAAACAATCCTCTCAATATTGCAAGGCAATTAGAGGATTCAATTCTAGCACAAGGGCATTTCTCGGACAATCTTGGGTGCAACAATTAGGAGGAGATCTACTTTGATCTCTCATTGCCGAATTGCACTAGGACCGGAGGTTATTGCTTAATCTTTATCGTTTCATTATGTTTTTCGTTTATGACTATTAATCACGTATAAAATTTGCGTTATAATCCTTCAATTTATGGGTTTTATACGGATATTACCCTTCAAGTGGTATCAGAGCGAGGCCACGTAAATTTTTCTATGTGATTTTCATCAAACGATTTTTGAATCGATGTATTATTGATTAATTTTCATTCGGCACAATTTTTTTTGCCCTCGGCATTTTTTTTTTAATTGCTGCGTTTTTTTTTTTGTTTTGTGCCTTGGGAACCGTGTCTTGTATACACGGTGTTGGTTGTTCTTTGTTTTCATTTTGATCCTTGCATATTGTATTGTAATCGATATTCATTGCAATGTGTAAAAGATCTATCAAAGTGATTGCATAAAATTTCGTGTGGCACAAATTTTTGTCTCGAAAAATTTTTGAAAACCGTGTGGCCTTATGTCACGGCCTGTTTTCTGTTTTTGCATTGATTTGCGTGCCACACATTTTGTTAGATCGTTCGATCTCTTGTTTTCAATCGTTCTTCACATGTTGTAATTTTAACCGATAATTATTGCAATATGTTGAAAATGTAACAATTGTAGTTTGATTTCTATACGGATTAGATTAAAATTGCAATTGTGTTTTATCAAACCGTTTTGTTTTGATCTTTTGTTGCTCACGATTTTGAGCCGTATAAATTTTTTTTTCGTTTTTTGATGCTCTCGGCTTTACAGCATTTAAAAAAAAAAAAAAAAAAAAAAAAAAAAAAAATTCTGGGTACTGTTCACGCCCAGCAGTGACGAAAAAAAAAAAAAAAAAAATTTGTTTTGTTTTTTTTTTCGGCCTTTTATTGCATAAAACGGTTTTATGCTCTCGCTTGATAGTGAAACGGTTCACCCACGTAAAATCAAGTTACTTTAAAACGATTTATAGTAACGGATTATCTCGGATTAAAATTAACTTGACTAAAGCGGTTTTGTCATATAATTTTAATTGTCTTTGGTGGTTTGGATAAATTTAACATAATTACGGAATTATGTCACGAATAAATTTAAATTTTAGTTGATGCATTTTATTTATCGTTTTTGATTTTTGAATGCTTTTAATTACGTATTTATTTATTTTTGCAAACGGTTGTAACTTAGTGTGGCCTTAGTAGAACGTGTTACCGTAATGATGGAACACGGTCTTGGTTGTATTTTGAGATCTCGTATCTCCTTTTATTTCTTTTAATTACAGTTTTTATTTAGAATGTAAATAGGTTTATATTTTGTAAATTTTAATTGTAATTTTGAGAAGACTAAAGACGGAGACCGGATGCTCACTCCCGCTACTTGGATCAAGATGGAACATCAAGACAAGCTTCTCGGGTCCAACGGTGGATTCCAAAGTTGTTTTATGTTTTTTTTTTTACTAGGATAGGCCACACTAGGAATTTTTATTTACGTATTGCATTCTTTTATTTATTTTTCGTAACGATAATATGCATCATATTCCGCCTAAAAACCAAACCACCTAATTATTGCATGAAAACTGACACATATAGAGGTCACGAGTTAGTTTTCTTTGACATTCTTATGTCACATGATTTTAAGCCATCACCTAAATTAATTCATTCACGCAGACGCTAGTTATTCGTTCACTTAATATGAATTATAATTAAGTTGATGGGATCTTCCTCGTATAAACAAAAATTGAGAATAGTCTTTATAGGTCAAACTCCAATGAGTCCCTTCTTCGTCGGTAGGCATAATATGACCCCTTCTACGTCGGGTAAGTTGGAACCGATTGACCTATTTTATCTCAACACTATGGTCACTCGTACGATCCTGTGACTATGGTGGACTATAGATAGGATTTACGGAAATCTATCGACCAAGAGTTCTTACGGAAGAATTAGCTAAACAGTTGGCTTATCAATTTACGTAAATTGAGTCTTGGGATCACTTGTATCATTCTTGAGGGAGATCAATTATGCAAGTGCGCGAGTCTACACGTTAAAATGAATTTTTAAATAGACTTAAATCACCTCGATGAGTTGCTTATTTCGTTTTTGTTTTTCTTTCTTTTCCGTGTAGATCACGAACTTTTAAACGCCGCTAAAAACAAATGGTCTGGTTCTACGACAACCCAATGCTAAGTGCCACATTGGACCGTGAGTCCTGGCTTCGGATCTTCATGAATCGATGAATCGGTCTACTCGATCAAGAATGATGGATCAAACTTCGCGGACCGGGAGGCGGCATTACGGAATGTCGCGCCGCTGGCGACGGAAGCTCAAATATCTATTAGAGCCCATCCCGGCAAACCCTGGTCCCACGGCTAGAGTCTGAAATCACCAAGTTTAACGATTTCGTATGGAAGCGGGTGCGATTAAAAACGTGCTCATTTTTGCAATGGAACCCAATTTGCATAAACGCTTCATAGCCCATGGTGCGAACAAGATTTTCACCACGCTCACCAAGGAATTCTCGAAAGCACCGAGAATCGTGACCTATGAGCATACCACTCGCTTCTTTGATGCGAGACTCGAAGGGCCAACAAGTTAGCCCACACATTCTCAAAGCATGATTGAGAATGTCGAGAAGTCTGGAGACCTTTGATTGTAAGATCAACGAGAACATTGTGATCGACCGCATGCTTCACTCACTCCACGATGGTTTTTCGCAATTTAGAGCGAATTACTATATGAATGATTTGAAGAAAAGTCCCCATGAATTGCACTCCCTTCTCGTATGCACCGAGAAGGACATGAAGTTCAGTGGGAGCTTGAAACAGGATGTTCTCGTTGTGACAAACAAGGGGAAAGGTAAGGGCAAAGCTCAGGCAAACCTAGCAGTAGGTAAACCGAAGTTCAAGAAGTCGGGTTCAGGTAAGAGTGGGCCTGGTGAGTCGAGCACCTCACCAGGCGCGACAAAGAGCAAGAATGAAAACATGGAATGCCATCATTGCCACAAGACTGGGCATTGGAGGCGTACATGTCCTGTTTATCATGAGGACTTAAAGGCAGGTCGTGTTAAACCTGTTGGTATGTCTTCTTCTTCTTCTACTTTTATTCATATGATTGAGATTAACCACGCAAGTTACGGAACTTGGGTACTTGATACTGGTTGTGGTTCTCATCTGTGTAATCATGTGCATTGGCTCCGAAACATCGAACCCCTCGTAAAGGGTGAGGTGGACCTGCGTGTTGGGAATGGAGCACGAGTGGCTGCCGTCTCAAGGGGAACATATGTGATCCAGCTTCCTAGCGGATTTGAGTTATTTTTATATAACTGCTATTATGTACCCAGTCTTTCGAAAAACATTATTGATTTCGCACTTGACAAACTTGGATTTTCATTTGTAATAGAGAATAATACTTGCATTTTCTCATTACACGATATGATTTATGGCAAGGCAGTCTCCATGAACGGAATTTATGTTTTAGATCAGACGACCGAAATATTACACGTAATGAATAAAAAGTTAAAGGTTGGTGACAAAGATCAAACGTATCTATGGCACTGCCGTATGGGACACATTAATGAGAAACGCGTTAAACAGCTCATCAAGAATGGAGCTATCTCGGCCTTTGATTTTCAATCATTTGGCACGTGTGAATCATGTCTCATCGGTAAGATGACTCGGATTTCCTTCAAAGGTGTTGGAATACGCGCTGCTGACCTATTAGGACTCATACACACGGATGTATGTGGTCCTATGTCAATCACCGCACGAGAAGGCTATAGGTATTTCATCACTTTCACGGATGATTTAAGTAGATATGGCTATGTCTATTTAATGAAACATAAAAGTGAATCCTTTGAGAAATTCAAAGAATACCAGAATAGGGTACATAACCTATTGGGTAGAAAGATTAAAACACTACGTTCAGATCGTGGTGGCGAGTATCTTTCTCACGAGTTTGATCAACACCTAAAGGACTGTGGGATTGCCCTACAGTTAACTCCACCTGGAACACCTCAATTGAATGGTGTGTCCGAAAGGAGAAATCGAACACTACTTGATATGGTTCGATCCATGATGAGTCAGACCGTGTTGCCTGACTCATTGTGGGGTTATGCTCTTTTATCAGTCGCTCTAATACTTAATCAAGTCGTCCGTCTAAAGCTGTTGACAAGACTCCATATGAACTATGGAAGGGAACGGTCCCTAACTTGTCCTTTATACGGGTTTGGGGATGCGAGGCTTATGTCAAGTGGAGACACGAGGATAAGCTCGGCCCGCGATCGGTCAAGACATACTTTATAGGTTATCCTAAAGGAACACTTGGTCATTACTTCTATTCGCCAACCGAACAACGTGTTTTTGTTGCGGCTAGTGCGACATTCTTAGAGAAGGAATTTCTCGAGAATGCAAAGAGTGATAGAACCTTCGACCGTCGGAGATTCCAACCAAATACCAAGAAACCATTGGGGGAACCAATTCCTTCAATCCCGGCTGCGGTGAATATTCCTGAGGAACCTAGGAGGTCGGGAAGAGTCTCTATTCCTCCAGACAGATACATTGGTATGGTCGAGGAACATGACATAGATGACGTTCTACTCCTAACGAGTAGTGAACCCGCAACCTATAAAAGTGCCATGACTAGTTCCGACTCAAAGCTATGGCTTGAGGCCATGCAATCCGAGATGGACTCTATGTATGAGAACAACGTATGGGATCTTGTTGACTTACTCGCTAAGGTTCGTCCCCTTCAATGCAAATGGCTTTACAAGATAAAGCATTTCGTGGAAGGTCAACAAGATATCTATAAAGCACGACTAGTTGCTAAAGATTTCACCCAAGTGCCAGGTTTGCACTACGATGAAATTTTTGCACCCGTAGTCATGTTGCGTTCCATTCGGATTATCTTAGCGATTGCCGCTTTTCATGACTATGAAATTTGGCAAATGGATGTGAAAACCGCCTTCTTAAACGGCTTTTTGGAGGAAGAGTTGTACATGGTACAACCCGAAGGTTTCATCGATCCTTTACATCCTAAGAAAGTGTGCAAACTTAAGCGTTCCATTTATGGACTTAAGCAAGCATCTCGGAGTTGGAATCATCGCTTCGACCAAGTGATTAAAGAAAATGGATTTACTCGATCGGTCGAGGAACCATGTCTTTATATTAAGTCGAGTGGGAGCAAGATTGTCTTCCTAATATTGTATGTCGATGACATACTCCTGATTGGGAATGACATACCTCTCTTAACTTCGGTGAAAGTATGGTTGAAAAACCATTTCCAGATGAAAGATCTGGGAGAGGCACAAAGAATTCTAGGCATCCGTATCTATCGAGATAGATCACGACGGATGCTATCTCTCGATCGGGAGTCTTACATAGACAAAGTCCTAGAGAGATTCAAAGATGACTAACTCCAAGAAGGGGTTCCTTCCTATGGCTCCAGGGGTGCATTTGAGCAAGTCTCGGTCACCGAGACACCGGAAGAGAAAGAGCGCATGACACGGATTCCTTATGCCTCGGCTATAGGATCAATCATGTATGCCATGATATGCACACGTCCAGACGTGGCATATGCATTGAGTATGACAAGTCGATTCCAACAGCATCCAGGTGAATCACATTGGATGGCTGTCAAGAACATTCTTAAGTACCTACGGAGGACTAAAGATTGGGCATTGACTTATGGAGGCGATCAAAAACTATGCGCAACCGGTTACGCAGATGCTAGCTTCCAAACGGATCGTGATGACTCAAAATCTCAGTCTGGATTCGTTTTTACTCTTAATGGCGCTGCAGATCACTGGAAGAGTTCCAAACAAATGTTATAAAGCAGATTCTACGACCGAGTCCGAGTACTATGCCGCGTCTGAAGCTACAAAGGAAGCGATATGGATGCGTCAATTCTTACATGGACTATCTGTAGTGCCTAGTTCGAATGACCCGATCACCATCTATTGTGACAATAGAGGTGCCATCTTCCAAGCTAAGGAGCCAAAGTCTAGCAACAAGTCTAGACATGTACAACGGAAAGCTCATCTAATCCGGGATTACGTGGAGCAAAAGGAAGTAGTGATAGAAAAGATTGCTACAGATGATAACATAGCAGATCCTCTCACTAAACCATTACGACAAGATAAGCATGAAGGGCACGTTAATTCCATGGAAATTAAACGTGTTCCTAAGTTGTAGTACTCTTTTATGGATTAGATTCATCCTCTTTTGTACTCTATACGACATCATCGTTTTGATATTTTATATATATTTTGTTTTTCATGTGGATTTGTACGACAAATTTTGAACACCACAAAGTGAATGAACAAGCATTATATTTTTGGTCCTTAATTACCCACGTGAGCTGATAACTCAAGGTAATTATTTTGTGACGTTGGTTGATGGTGGGTTCAACGAGCCATAAGTCAACAAAGTTGGTGACCAATCACGAGGCGATTTATACGGATATCTCGTAGGACACAATTGTGACATCAACGTGGAGTCCTAAATGTTTTACAACATTCGGTGCCCGGTCGTAGATAGGACCTCCATAGTGATCCTAAGAGTCGATTCTTTTGACTATCGATTGTCTCTTGAGACTAAGGCAGATTTTGGGTGACTTTGGTTTCTTTCTCACGGTCATCCGTAACAGGGGGCCAAGTAGATTGTTTCTGGGTCATTTCATGATGTGCTTAGATCGGAAGGAGTTCGAGTTGAAGGAGATATTCAGCCTTTATCAGGTACTCGACATTTCTCAGGGCCACTCGAGGAGCCGGAACCGAAATGCATGGCCATGCTCGGATACGGATTCGTTTTATCGGTTAAGTTACTCTCTAGTCGGGGAAACCACTCTAGATACGGATCGATTGTAAAATACGACCTTTGCGGATCCGGATCTGCAAATTGTTTTACATTGAGTGGGAGAAATTTTAAATGAATATGAGAATCGGTTATCGCACATACACTTGTACGGACAAGTGGGAGTTTGTTGGAGGTGGTGTCCTCCAGTTAGTGCGGATAACGTCATTGCACATACACTTGTACGGACAAGTGGGAGCTTGTTGGGGCTGGTGTCCTTTACAGTTAGTGCAAGGACTTATAAATCTCTAAAAGGATCAAAGGGTATACTTTTGTATCATAATCAGTTGGTCCACGTTTATCAATAACGGTTGGCTTGCTAGATAAGTTTGACGTTATTGTCATACAGATGGCGGTGATCAACTGGTCCCTAAAAGTCACACCTATAGGATACGTTTGAGAGATGTGACGGTATGAAAATACAGTCATGTAGATGCCAAATTTGACTAACCAGTTAGTCTGAGTTATTTGACTATTAATTAGTCAAAAATGTGATGTTGAGATATTTTATTTAATACGGATTAAATAATAATGGCTAAAGCGAATTAAGCAGTTAATTCGTAAAATTGAATATAAACGATTTATATTTGATTAATGTATATTGAATAAATATAATTATACAATATCGTCTTTGTCGGACATGTATTAATGTTTCAACTAATCCGTATTATTAGTTGATGCTTTAATAACCGATAACCGATGACGATTTATGATAAAACCGTGTCATATACATTTAGCGCATTTCGGGTCGTACCATGAGTTAAAAATAAGAGAATGTGGAAAGCCCACTCTCCCCATCTAAAGCTCACGGCCGAACCATACAAAGAGGGAGTCTCTCTTCTTTTGTAACCTAATTTGTCATTTGCAAAAATACATTAGGGTTTTGAGAAAATTGCCTCTCAAAATTCGGATCTCTCATCCAACAAAACCTCACAAAACAATCCTCTCAATATTGCAAGGCAATTAGAGGATTCAATTCTAGCACAAGGGCATTTCTCGGACAATCTTGGGTGCAACAATTAGGAGGAGATCTACTTTGATCTCTCATTGCCGAATTGCACTAGGACCGGAGGTTATTGCTTAATCTTTATCGTTTCATTATGTTTTTCGTTTATGACTATTAATCACGTATAAAATTTGCGTTATAATCCTTCAATTTATGGGTTTTATACGGATATTACCCTTCAAATTAATGGTGGAGCTACATATCAATGCATTGCGACCACATTACTACATGACATGATGCATAAGAAGTAGAAGTGTACGTCAATGATATGATTGTTAAGTCCAAGGATAGGAAGGGGAATATTAATAACCTTCGCAAGTTCTTCCTAACACTACGAAAGTATAACATGAGGCTCAATCCTCAGAAATGTGCATTCGGGGTAACGTCAGGCAAGCTTCTGGGATATGTTGTTAGCCAAAGGGGAATAGAAATTGATCCATCCAAGATCAAAGCTTTAATCGAAATGCCACAACCCCAGAGAGAGAAAGATGTTAGAGAATTTCTAGGCAAAGTACAGTATATAAGCTGATTCATATCGAAGCTTACTATGATTTGTGAACCTATTTTCAAAAAGCTCAAGAAAACAGATCATACCCTAAGGGACGACGACTGTCAGAAGGCATTTGACAAAATCAAAGAGATACTAGTGAAACCACCAGTGCTAATGCCTCCTCAACGAGATCAACCTCTTGGTTTATATCTCACGGTCACTAAAACAGCCATGGGGGCTATGCTTGCACAAACTGTTGGAAAAGAAGAAAGAGCTATCGACTACCTTAGTAAGAAGTTCATAGAATACGAGTGTAGGTACACACCTCTCGAAAAGACATGCCTAGCTCTTGTGTGGGCAACAAAGAAGCTACGCCACTACATGCTTAGCTACTCTGTCAAAGTGTATTCTAAAATGGATCCCGTCAAATACCTCTTCGAGAAACCCGTTCTCAACCGTCGTTTGGCAAGATGGACCTTAATGCTCTCAGAGTTCGATCTCAAATATGTACCTATGAAGGTCATCAAGGGATGCGCCGTTGCCGAGTTCTTCGCAGATAATCCTATCAACGACAACCAAGCAATAGACATGTGGTCATTCCCAGACGAGGACATCCTACAAAACAGTGTAGACTCCTGGGACCTTTATTTTGATGGAGCATCAAACTTAAGAGGATTTGGAATAGGAGTGTTGCCCATTTCTCCTGAAGGTGAGCATACACCACTTTCTGTCAAGCTTGACTTCGAGGTGACAAATAACGCAGCAGAATATGAGGCTTGTCTCATTGGTCTACAAGCAGCAGTATGTTTAGGCATCAAGAACCTTAGAGTCCACGGAGACTCGTCCTTGATCATCAACCAAATTACGGGATCTTGGAAAATTCGAAGTGAAAGTCTAGCACCTTATCAGGCTAGGATAGATCAAGTTGTCCAATTCTTCGATCAAGTCACTTATCTACACCAACCTCGTGAAGAGAATCAATTTGAAGACGCTCTTGCAAAACTTGCATCTATGATTAATATGCTAGATAACATGGTAGAAATGCCTTTATGCATTGAACGGTGGTCAAAACCAGCCTATGTACACCAAATCACAGACGAAGAAGAAAGCCCAGGGAACCTTGGTTTCAAGCCATTCTAAACTTCAAGCTCAATGGTACATATCCACCAGATATGGATAACATGCGATAACGTGCCATACGTTTACTAGCCTCTCAATACCTCCTCATGCAAGGAGAATTATACAAAAGAACACCTCTTGGTGTAGTTTTGTGTTGCCTTGATCATTCACATGCACAAAAAGTGATGAAAGAAGTTCACTATGGAGAATGCGGTCCTCACATGAGTAGACCAATGATGGCAAAAAAAAAAAAAGAACACGTCTAGGATATTACTGGACGACAATGGAGTCAGATTGTATCAAATACGTCAGACATTGCCATAATTGCCAAATCTTCGGGAATGTGCAACATGTTCCTCCCTCATTGCTTTACACCATGACCTCCTGTTGGTCGTTTTCTGCTTGGGGAATCGACATCATTGGGAAGATCACTCCACCTGGAACAGGAGGTCACCGCTTCATTTTGGTAGCTATCGACTATTTTACCAAATGGGTCGAAGCAACATCCTATACTACTCTTACTGCTAAACACGTGGCAAAGTTCATACAAACCAATATCATCTATCGATACGGTTGCCCACATGAGATCATCAGTGACAATAGGTCACATTTCCATGCCGAAGCTGCACAATTGCTAGTCAAATACAAAATCAAGCACCACCATTCCTCGCCTTATAGAACTCAAACTAATGGCGCGGTGGAGGCTGCTAACAAGAACGTCGTCATGATCCTCAATAAAATGATCGGCAATTATCGAGATTGGCCTAGTAAAATACCTTTCGCGCTATGGGGTTATCGCACATCAATTAGGACACCCACTGGGGCTACTCTTTTCATTCTGACCTATGGCATGGAAGCCGTGCAACCTGTTGAACTAGAAATCCCATCCTTGTGCATTTTACTCGAGAGTCAAATCCAGAAGCTGAATGGAATAAGGATCGTTATGAAGAAATCATCCCCTTGGATGAATGAAGGTTGCGCGCATTACATAATCTGCAAACATATTAGACACGTGTCAAACGAGCCTTCAATAAACGCGTTAGGCCCAGGAACATCAAAGAAGGAGACTTGGTCCTAAAATCAGTCAGAGCTCTCGTGCCTGTCGATCCACGAGGAAAGTTTAAACCCAACTAGGCCGGCCTTTCTTAGTCAAGTCCATACTCTCGAGGGTGCGGTTAGGATTACAAACCTAGATGGAAATGAATTTTCTAACCCAACTAACCTCGACCAACTAAAACGATACTACCCTTAGCATAGGATAGGAAACGCGCCTCGCGTAACACCTACGTGCCGCTCATGCGACACGAAATAAAAATGGCCCCTGGCCCGCTGAAAGAAAGCTTATGTCACTATTGCTCTTGCATTTCTACATTTCGACATCCTCACGACATCAAATAAATTGAGTTGTATTTTAGGAGTAAGTAAAGCTCATGCTTATTTTCTAAAGTTCATTACAAGCTCTTGCTTCGAACAATTATTCTCTTACATTTATTCGAACTACGCACATGGTTTGATTTCATTTTTAATGAATACGTATAAAATCCTTCACAGGATACAACCCATTATTTTGAAATGTAAATAAAAGGACATTTGCATTTGCATTTGAAATTCGACAAGAATAATAAAAATAAATCATAATAGTTTCTTAACTCGTTATTCTTTTATTCATTTGTTCCATAAATAATAATAATATGCCAAATAATATAAATGTCAAAAATAACTGCTAGGCTAGGATTCTAAAAAACCCCACCTATTATTACAACTTAAATAATAATAATAAATAATAATACGAGTAAGGCTATTCTTCCATTTTACCTTTGCCTTTGTCGCCTTTGTCATAATTCTTGTCTCAACCACAGGCCGGGCGCTCTTGTGCTATCTCCGACCTAATCACCAAAGGTCTCTCTCGCGGTCTAGACTTGCAATTTCAATCCACCACCATCTTTACGGTAGGAGATGTCTTCGGTTTCTTCGACGGATGAACGACTCGGAATCCAGCCTCTTCTTCCTCCTCAGTCAAGTGCTTCTGATTCTCCTTTGCTACCTCGCGAATCTTATAATCAACAGGCTCGTGTTTCCTCAACTTCTCACGTTCTTCAGGAGTGCTAGCCTTCCTCCATTGCAAGTATGAGTCAGATACCCATAAAAAGGCAGTAGGAAATGGTATGAACCACATGTTCCTTTGAGCCCATCTAATTGCCCATTCCCGACAAGTCTCTTTAGTATGTGACGATGCAGTTTGAGGGACGGTATCAAGCTTCAGAGTCTTCTGCTTTAGGCCAACTTGCCTCATCAACCTCTCAGAATAAATGCAAATCATAAATTCCAAGTCAGGGACACGAACTGACCATGTCAGGTCCAAATATGAGACTCTAGTGACTGCCTGAGATGCCACCACGGCACGATCCACCGGATCAATGGACCTCATTCACTCTTCAATTTTTTTTCCCAGCAATTGTAAACCTGAGTGAAGTCCACCATATAGAGCCTAGTTCTCATCGCCATCGATCGAGCATGATATCCGGGCACATTAACTGAGGGCTCGATCAGAAGCCTCTCCATCAACCAAACCTACAATGTAAGACGGGAATTAATGTCCCTTTCATCAACTGAAAAAAAATGAAAAAACAAAAAAACAAAAGAAAGAACAAAAAAACGGTTGATATAAGATGAAGACGGGTTCTTACCTTTAGAATGATGGGACTTACCAAATAAGGAAGCTCGCGGTTGGCCTTTCTGTTATCTAAACCAATAATGTTCTCTCCTAAAACTAGGCATGCTGGGCTCTTACGCAGCTCCATTTGTTCAACTATGCTCAAGAAACGGGAATCTCCTCTCATCTCCTTGTCAACATGCCCTCGAAGGATATAGCAGTGAAGTAGACAAAACCCAAAGGCTCTGCGCCTCACAACATAAGAAATAGAAGGGTCCTCCCTATTTATAAATCGATGAATAAAGTCAAGCATACAGACCCCTTTCGAGGTCACAAGACGGTCCACCTCAGTCTTGGTCAACCCGAGAAAGTCTCTAAATTTACTTTTACATCCTTGAGAGCTAAAGGGTATGGCGGCCAAATTTTCCGGGTCCCATCCTCCAATAGCAGCTATTTCTTCAGGGAAAGGACAAATATCGCCTTCGGGAAAGGCAAATACATTGAAATTTGGGTCCCAATATTCAAGACAAGCATCCAAGAAAGGCTTCACAATCTTCACTAATTTGAGACTCACGATTGATACCAAGTTAAAAGCACCCATGTCATGCTTCTTAACGTTCGTGAACTCATTTGTCCACTCCTTGAGACAGTTTACAAGGGCATCCATGATTTTGATTTTTTTTAGAAGATATAGGAGTTTTTTTTATAAGATAGACGGAATAAAGATGAAGGAATTATGTGAATAAAAGCTTCCCCGACGTCTCTATTTATACTGCACATTGTTTCCTAATTTCTGTCGAGGTCTGATCATCTGGAGAAAATGCGCAGCAGATGCTGCACCTCGTCAAAGAGCCGCAGCTCCTGTTGTGCCTCTTCCCCGGGTTGTTTTCCGTGAAATTTCGGACTTGGATCTTTCTTAATTTGTTTTGGTTATAATGTCTTATTCCTATAGGGTATTATTTTGGTAATTTCGACAAATTACCATATTTATATTTCCTAATTTTTTGGGCTCGCTTTTCGAGACAAACTCGACATTTTCGCCAAACGAGCACACTTAATCATTTTTTATTATTAATTTTTTTAGTGGGAATCATTTCACTCCTCATTTTTAAATATTCTTCACACTTATACATTTCTTTTTTATGTTTTTTTAGGGGGTAGCCCTCCCTCCCGCCCGGTCATTTTTGCACACTTTTAGTTAATTCTTTTGCTCATTTTCGGGCACTTTTTTTACCTTTTTCTCATTTTGCGCTAATTTAAGCCACTCGTATACCATTCATTTTATGTGTAAATTCTGTGTAAATTTCGGCAGCATGACGTCACAAACCGTCACCTAGCAAACCTGTTTTTTAAGCTAACCTGCAGGAACAACAAACAACCAGCAACGAAGGCACTCAGGCCTTTACATATACAACCAAAATGCAGCATGTACATCAAACTGGGGGCTCTCGCCCGAAACAGGTCCGAAAAAGTGCAAAAAGAAGTCCAAATGTACAAGTATATACAAGGCAGCAACAAAAAGGGAAAAGCAACTACTCCTGGTCACCGCTCAGCTCAGGCATGGTCGCCTCGAGAGCAGCGATCTCAGCGTCCCTGACCTCCAACTCCCTCAACAGGCGAGATGTCTCCTCTCGGGACTGCGCCAGCTCGCGCTCCAGGTCACGCTCTCTCTGCAAGGGATGAAGAAATGCCTCTTTTCAATCATTTCAAAACAAGTATGAGAAATTACAATGAAAATTCAAATGAAATGAAATCAAGAAAGGAAGGAGAGGTTCATACCTCTCGCCCTCGGCTGCCTACAAGTGGCTCTATGGCCGTGGCTCATAGCCGGTTGACCATCCTCCACAACGACATGTACTCAGACGGTGCCACCTGCATTTGAAATAACAAAAAGGTTCAAAAATAAAAGAAGAAGAACAATAGCATTCTTATGCAAATAAGTTAAGTAAGACAACCGAAGCTGGGGGCTTACCCTCCTCACTAGGTGCTGCCAGTCTCCTAGGCCAGCGTTCGTCACCTCCTCGCCGAAGTCGTTGATCTCCGAGATCGTCGTCATCCCCGCCGCTTCAGTGTACTCGAGGGTCTCCGGGTAAGCTGGGGGCTCGACGCCTGCGACCTCGATCTCCTACGAAGTTTAAATAAATTCTTCATTCGACGATCATTCGTCATTTTGTCAAATCGATTCAAGAACGGAAAAGTAAGATACTTACCACGATCGGCCAGAACGCCGACCTCCGATGAACGAACTCGGAGTACTCCTCACCAGGAAGGAGGAGGGCGTCACCATTAGTGCCTGCCAAGTCAGCCTCCCTCTCAGCGTCAGAGGGTTCTCTAAACATCATCCGTGGAGGATCGATGGGAACCGCGAAGGTGTCACGAGAGCACTGACGAGTCAAACGCTTGCCTAGGTACCACACTGGTCCCATGGACGTCCTCAACAGTAACCGACTCGAGCTCCTAGGTCGAAGGACCTCAGTCACAAAGGCCGGAGCGTCAGGATAGTCCACCTAGGGTCTAGGCACCCACTAAAATAAGCAAACGAAGGGTCATTCCTATGATCGGCTCAAAACGGGAAAGGGGGTCATTTTTATGATCGCTTCTAGAGACATAAATAAAAGAAAAGTAGTCAAAAGAACTTACGTTCTCCAACTTCAGGGCGTTCACGCCCCTCCGACAGACATCGTAAGAAGAACGCTGGCTCTTCCTACGACACACTACCCAGTCCTTCACAACCGGGTACGCCCTTAGCTTAGGCTCCGTCCTCTTGGGCGCGAAATTAGGAAAGTAGGAGTTCACCCACGCCTGCAAATAGAAATAATCGATAATGATCTTTCATAATTCGATAAAAATGGATATAAACAAAGAAATAATAAATGCATAAGTAAAGGTTCATACCTCCAACAAGAGTCTTGGACCGACACTAGCAGGAGAAGTCCCCTTCTCTATCAGCTCGGGACATACCATGGCCCTCATGTTGCGAGTGAGGACCACAAAGCCAGGAGTAACCTAGTCACACCAACCTAGGTCACTCAAGTCAGCAAGGAAAGGAAGAAGCTTCGTCGACAACCTCTCCCCCTTGTCTCCGAGGTACATCGAAGACAAGAACCACCAAAGCCACAAACGAGCCCTCTGCTCCGCAGTACAAGTAGGTGGAGCCATCCTCCTCCCATCCATCAACACCGTCGGCGGGGTCCTATCCGCAAAGTAGTCCTTGACGTAAGAACTCGGCACCAAACCCGGAGAGGTAGCAGCACCCTCCTCCAGGTTCCAGCCGATCAGCCTCCTCGCCTATGCTAAGTCTACCATCATGGCCGTCGACGACCACACCAACACCTCCTCTCTGTACAGCAGACCTGAGATCATGCTGTAGTCCTCAAGAGTGACCCCGACCTCTCCAAAAGGTAATGAAAGGTCGAGGTCGTGTCCCACTACCGATCAAGGAAAGCTCGAATCAGGCAAAGGTTAGCCCGAATCTTCCTTTCCCTAATCGCCCTCCACGGTCCCACCAAGCCTCTGAAGGCTCATAACTCGATGATGGTCTTCTCCTCCTCCAACAGTCTCTCGTAGGCGTCTATCATCGTAGTGTAGTGTGACACCCCCATACTCCAAGTGCCTTACCAGGACCACTCGGGTATAGGAACGTCACCATCTCGGTTACCCGAGGCAATGATAATCATAAGACAATGAAGAAACATATTTTAAAAGTAGAATACGGTTTAAGTGATTACATGTTCAAACCCAAAACTGTTAACTGAAATACAACCAATCCAAAACTGTCTACTAACAAAACTGAACAACTAAAGGACATCGTCTGACACAATGGAAGACTCTTCTACCTGCCAACTGATGACTCATCCCAGCTAGCACATATGCATCATATCAATCCTGCTCAACAACTGCTCACCATCCCCGAATGGATCACCACAGTTTTTAAAACAATTAAACGGGGTCAGTACTAATTACACGATATAAACTAATAGAAAGCAAATGCCAAACAGCTCAATCAACACATCAATTCCCAGTCTCCATTATCAATCTCCACACAACTGACTACACAATAAAGTGTGTAGTCCTGCCAGAGTACCCATCACAATAGGTACTCCACACCGCCAGTGGGGGACCGCAGCCGTACCCATCTAATCCCCGCTCATCAACCACTGAGCGAATAACCCAAGTTTCCTTAATGTGCACATCCGTCAGCCAGGGACGCGCCCCGAATATCACGGACAGTTATACAATAATAATCAACAATATAAACCAACAACCGTCACTGATGTAAAACTATATGGAAAAACGAGATTGAACAGATCGTGGAACCGTTCGTTTAAGTTTTCTAAATCCGTGGATGTGTATGTTGATGAAATTAGTAAAATTTGCAGCGGAGATTGAATTGTTTGGACTGTTTATTTCGTGAATATTGAAGTAACCGGATAGTATGGTGAATTCCTAGTCCTAACCACGCAAGGTATCAAACGCAGATTCACACAATCAACCTCGCAAGGGTGACCTAAAGATTAAGCTCGTAAACCTAATCGATCAATGCTCACAATTGTAAACAATCTTATTTCTGGAAAAATCAATGTGTGTGTTTCTGATTACACACGGTCCTACTTATACTACTAATCGAGGTCACAATTTGACCCGAGTCCTAATTCCTTAGCTTGCAAACGAAGCTATCTTCCCCTTTCCTAAACTAACTAGGAAAGTTATTAAAAAACTAATAATTAGAATACAATCAGATTTTAGGGTATTCTAACTATACTAGGATTAGGAAACTCTAGCTTTCCAAACTTTATTTGGAAACAGTAAATAAAACTAATTTATTATTCCTACACGATTTAGGAAATCGTGTATCTAGCCATCCTAGGAGCCGTGATGTGCAGCTCCAACGCCTTCCCATTTCAGCATTAACACATTATTCGATCCAAGCTCAAACCCTTTTACTAGTTGAGTCACATTTCGACTAATAAGGATTTCATTTGCTTATTCCGAGTATGCTCCTACATCATTCTCTCCTTCTTTTAGAGAATTTGCCCTCAAATCCTCGTCTTCTAAATACGGTGACAAGTCGCCTACATTGAATGTCGCACTCACCTCACCATATTCACTCGGTAATTCCAGTTTGTATGCATTAGAGCCATAACATTCGAGGATCTTGAATGGACCATCGGCTCATGGCATCAACTTGTTCTTCCTTTTGGACGGAAATCGTTCCTTCTTTAAATGTAACCACACAAGATCACCCTCTTTGAAAACAGGCTGCTTACGATGTTTATTAGCCTTCTCCTTGTATTTAGCATTTGCCTTCTCAATTTGAGCTCGAACTTGCTCACAAACTCGGAGAAATATTGCTTGCCTCTCTTTGGCTTCAAAAATCAACACATCTTTCTTTGGAATGGGCAATAAATCGTTGGGCAGGTATGGATTCACGCCATAGACAATCTCGTATGGAGATCGTCCTGTAGTCATCGATGGTGTACGATTATAAGCGAATTTTGTTGGAATATGTGTCCTCCGACAATAATGCGATCACGACTGTTGATCATGATGATCACATGTTTAAGTCTCATTATAAAGAATACAATTGGGAAGTAATATTTACTGTCAACTGATCAACATATATCGGTAATGATTGGCTGACTAGAGTTTGACATTACTGTCGTGCGACGGTGGTGATCAGTTGATCCTCTAGGTCATACCTATAGGGCAACACTCTTAATTGATCATTTAATTGATCGTATAACGTTACGAGTCAATTAAACTATTTAAAATTGAAGGACGATTTTGGAAGTAATATTTACGTATTTCATTGGAATTTGATTAAATGAGATACGGTCTGAGTAATCGAATTGTATCATTACTCAGATGAAATTATTGATTAAAGAAACAATTAAATTTGAATGAATTATTATAAATACAATTTGTTGTGATTTATAATTGGTAAAATATTTTGGTACAAGTAATTATGAATTATTAAAGTCGATTTTTGTATATTACGTATTTTTATTAATACGTTGATTTTTAATATGTTAAAAATACATAACAATTTTATGTGACATGTGACATGTGACATATTGACAAATTGACAAAATTAAAATGGATTCCATTTTACATATGTAAACCGAAATTAAGGGTGGAATTAGGATAATATTGTGTTTATTATATGAGTGGTAAACACAATGATTACCTACTAAACTAGCCATGCAACCCTAATGCTCATTGTGAAGAACAACTCAAGCATGCATTGGCTCCCTCTAATCCCCCCTTCCACCCGGTTTTATGAGATGAAAAACCACTTTGGTTTTTCATCTTATTTTACCTAATATACACTAAAATGTAGTTAGTGCATTATTCATTCTTCATTATTCTAAAATTTGAGTTTTAGAGAGATAAAAAGCTTCCTTCTTCCTCCTTCCATAAACCGAAAATATTAAGTGTCCTATAATATTTTTGGGTCAATTTTTACAAGATTAATATTGTACTAGTATTTATAATATTAATTTTAATTAAGAGTGTGCTTTGGGTATAAAGTTTTGGGAGAGATCCTATACTTGGATCTTAGTTCTTCCACTAAGGAAAGCACAAGAATAAGAGAGAAAGGTAATCTCTCTTGTGCCCATATAAACCGAATTTCCAATGTAAGATGAACATTTCTTCTTTATATTGTTCATTAGTTTGCATGCATAAGATCACCATTAATTTTATGAGTAAATTAAATTAAAACATATATAAATATGTCAAGTATATAGATCTACTTTTCCTTCAATCGGTATCAAGAGCCATGGTTGTTTGCATGCAAATCGGTTAAAAGTTTTTCCGAGTTATAAAGATTAACATATAAAACTTGTATAATTTGTGTTATTATGATATATCACGAACATCATCATGCATGTTAACATTTCTGGTCCTAAAATGTTTTTAGGATTTTTTGGTTAATTTACGGATTTTTATTGTTCATATTATACAATAATGGCATTAAAATATGATTTTATGAGTAAAAATGTCATTTTTGGACTAAAATTAGCTAAACTTCGAATTTTCCAGTGACTTTTGGATATGTTGTCACATATATTATTTTGAGATAACCTGTAAATTTTCATAATTTTTGGACTTCTTATGCTCGATAAATGGTTTTTTCATTATTAAAATCGGATTTAAGTGAAAAATAGGTTAATATGAGTTAAATTTCAAATCTGGTCATAGAAATTTAGTATGTTGTCACATGCAATTTTACAAGATGTGTGTAAAATAATAGGCTATATTGAAGTCTTTGTGCATGATTTATGATTTTTTGAAGAAAAATAGCATAAATAGTGACATTATTAGTGAAATATTAATAAACATAATCTATGACTAAGGAAAAACGTCACATGTTGCATTTTATTATCATTTTCAGATCTAAAATTGAAAAGTTGGTGAATATATTTTTCTCATGTTTTATGATTATTTTGTTAAAAACCGATAAATCGCAACATTGTTTTTCCGGATAAATTTCGAAATTTTTAACCTAAGTTTTTGAACATTATGACTGTCATGGTATTTTTTCCAGAATGTTTATAAGTTTAAATTTCAAATTTCAAATTTATTTGAAATTTTTTGATTTATCTGAAGATTATAGCTTATTTTTATAATTTTAAGTCCATTAATGAACAAATTTTAGAAATATGAGTTAATTATGGTCAAATAATTAGTGAAAACTAAATTTTGAGTCCTAAGAGGTTAGGGTAATTAACTTATGCATAAATATGAATTTGTGTAATTTTGTGATTATAAAATGTTGAAATCACGCAAATCCGTAAAAACCGAGTAATATACGATATTGGCTATTTAAAGGCGATTTAGCATAAAATTGGGCATGTTTATACATATTATAATGCTGCATTTTCTTTATGATTGTCATAATTTTATTTTATGTAATTTTTGAATTATGTAATTTTTACTTAGTATGGCCTTAGTTTTTTAATTGGTATTTCCCGAAATGTATGGGAATATCGATTCGGTTGTAATTTATTGTGATCTCCTATCACCGTTTTGTAATTTAATAGATTTATTTTATTTTAGTTACAAATGTATAATAGGAATTTATGTAATTTGCTATGTAATTTAATTTATCTCGGAGTTCCCCAAGACGGATTTCTTCAAGATGGCGATACATAAAGACGGTGTTACCTCGAGATGCGTGCCACAACCGAAGTTCAAGGGACCAATGGAGTTGGTTTCCGAATATGTAATAGTTAAATAGTTTTTCTATTTTAGGAAGGCCATACTAGGATTTATTTTTATGTTTGCATTTTATTTATATGTAGCATGCATCGCTAAATAGACATAACTAAAACATGCATTGTCATTTTATCGAGTTTATCGACCGTGTCAATTAAAATTATCGTAGTTCACCGCTTTAGTTCACTTAAAACGTGATAGGTAATAAATTGACATGACCTCTCGCTAAAATAATCAATTGAGACATAGCCTTACCAAATAGTAGAAACCATGAAAACCTATTTCGCGAGGGAGTGCACTCGGCCCTACCAGGGTACAAAACTTGTTACGTAGGGGAAGTGGGTGATAAATGTCTATCCACCGAATTCATGTTGATAAGGGATGAATCGGCCCTACCGTGCCCGAGTTGATGTGGATTTGGATCATGGACACATTTATTCGAAATTTGGATTGAGCTCAACGGAAGTATTCGTGACCGTAGTCGCATGTGTTCCGGGCTATAGATAAACATTAGAGTAATTTTATCGTCCAAGAGTTCTAAAAGTAGAATCGATTAAACGTTAATCCACCGAGTTATATTGATAAAGGATGAATCGGCCCTACCGTGCCTAAGTCGATATGAATTTGGGTCTTGGAATCATTTATCTAGTTGGGTAGAGGTCACTAGAAAAATGCATAAAACTTGTTTAAATTATAAATTTTTACGAGTATTATTATTAAAACGACATTTGTTTTACTCCTTCTATTTTGTTTTGTAGACCACTTCTTTTTTCTCATAACAAATGGCAACACCAACCCCTAATGCCACGCCTCTCGCTAATTCATCATGGCTCCGATCCTTCATGGATCGATGTAAACTTGAAAAGAATGGGTCAAATTTCTCCGATTGGGATGCCCAACTCAAATTAGCCGCCCAAGGTGACGACAAGCTTCGTAACCTTACCGAGGCCTCTCCTCCCGAACCTACTACTAGGTCGACCGCCGCTACTAGGGAAGCGTAAGATGCTTACCAAAAGGAGTCCGCCGCAATGAAAAACATCTTGATATTTGCAATGGAGGCGGATCTCCAAAGGAGAGCCTTTAAAATGGGCAACGCTAATGAGATTTACTCCAAGCTTGTGACAATGTATTCACAAACTCCGCGGATCGTCCAATATGAGGCGGCCGCGGCATTCTTTGATCTCGACTTCAAAGAGGGCCAAAAGGTTAGCCCTCATGTGCTCAAACTTATGGAGCTTGTCGAGACCTTGAAAATTCAAAAGGTTGAAATCCCCAAAGAACTCATTGTAGATAGGATTCTACACTCCTTGTCCAAAGTCAAAGCGTATGTTCAATTCCGGGTGAATTTTAACATGCAAGACAAGGATGTGTCTCTTGAAGAATTGCGCAAGTTACTTGTGCAAGTCGAGAGGGACATGGGGTTAAATGTGAACCCTCCAAAGGATGTGCTTAACATAAGCACTAAGAGTAAGGGGAAGTTCAAGAAGTGATACGAAAATTACTCAAAAGAATAAGATTCATTAGAGTTGCAGCGGAATTATTAAAACTGGACAGTGCGGAAGACTGTCTGATTGTCGGATTTATGTGATTTGAACGGTTTATTGAACTGTTTGAATCAGAACGTGAACTTAGTAATTTTTATGTGTTTTTTTTTGTAATATAAACGAACAAGAAAATAAAAGGATATTTGCTTGAGCTAGACCTATAGCTCAACCAATGGTGAATTATAATCAAGACCTATTGATTATAACTCGTGTTAATGTTCGAAAACGCGTCAAACAATAACGAAATTCGGAACGAAACTCGTCAAACCTATGCTTACACAATGTAAACGAAACTTTGCAAGTTTATTGATAATTCTTGGATGTGAAATAAGGATACAATAACTCCCTATTTATACTAAGCTAGACCGACTCCTAGAAGAACTTAAGGAAACAATCGACTTTCCTAATCTTACTCGACTTATGCTATGGCTAATTTGCCTTATTATAATCCTAATACTTTTAGGGAAAATAATTAAAGGAAATAACAACAAGGAAATAATTAACTAAACCAAATTTTAAGAAAATTGGAAACTTTCCTAAAACCGGATAGACTACTAATTAGGAAAACTTAAATAAGGAAAGATATGGCAACCGACTTTGTGCTTGCCTATGCACGTTTCCTTGCTTCCTCAAACTCGGTCTTTGTTGCTTGGCGTCCAAGGTAAGACTATACTTGGCGCCCAAGTAAACACACGACTCCTTTGGCTGACTCAGACTTGGTACCAAATAGCTGATGGACCTGAACAGTCCTCGGGACTGTTTCATTTAGCTGCTCCAGGTCTAAGTTAACTTCCTCATCAATCAATATCGTATCATCCCCTCCCCCTTTGAAAGGAATTGTCCTCAATTCAGAAATCCCATCATCATCAAGGTATGGAGATAGATCCCCGACATTAAATGTAGCTTGTACTCCATAGTCTCCTGGAAGTTCGATTTTGTATGCATTATCATTCACTTTCTCGATCACTTTGTAAGGTCCCTCGGCCCTTGGCATTATTTTGTTTTTCCTCTTGCTAGGGAACCTTTCTTTCCTCAAATGTAACCATACCAAATCTCCTGGATTGAAAAGCCTTGGCTTCCTATGTTTGTTTGATTTCTTCTTATAAGCCTCATTAACGGTTTTGATCCCTTCTCTTACCTGTTCATGTAGCTTGATCATAGACTTCAACTTTGACTCCGCATCCTTATGCACCAATTCATCTTTAGGTAACGGTATTAAGTCTAACGGTAAGTAAGGATTCAAACTATAAACAACCTCAAATGGAGAGTGAGTTGTTGCAAACGTAGGAGAACGATTGTAAGCGAACTCGGCATGTGCTAATTTTAAATCCCAATCCTTTTGAGTCTTGCTTACCAATCCTCGCAAAATAGTTCCAAGAATACGATTAGTAACTTCAGTTTGCCCATCTGTTTGTGGATGGTGTGAAGTACTAAACAAGAGCTTTATTCCAACCTTCCTCAATAATGTATTCCAAAAGTAACTCAAAAATTTCGAATCACGATCAGAAACTATTGTCTTTGGTATTCCATGTAGACGAACGATCTCCTTGTAATACAAATCAGCCACATTACTTGCGTCATCCGTCTTGTTACAAGCCACAAAATGCGCCATCTTGGAGAAACGATCAACTACTACCATGATAGCATCCTTACCTCGTTGAGTGCGAGGCAAAGCAACAATGAAATCCATCGACACATCTTCCCATGGTCTAATCGGAACCGGCAATGGAGTGTATTCTCTGGGCTTGAACTTGATTTTCATAAGATGACAAGTCACACACTTGCTCACAATGTTGTATACATCTCCTTGCATCTTTGGCCAATGAAAATGTTCCTTCAATACATCCAACGTCTTTTGCACACCAAAATGACCAGCTAACCCACCTCCATGTGCTTCACGCACCAATAATTCACGAACCGAATGCTTAGGTACACAAAGAAGATTACCTTTGAAGAGGAATCCGTCTTGAATCACGAATTCTTTGAATGAACCATCTTGACATTCCTTGTAAATCTTTCCAAAATCACTATCTTCAAGATAGTAATCTTTCAAGGTCTCAAAACCTAGCAAACGAACTTCAAGTGTAGATAATAATGAATAACGGCGTGAAAGAGCATCTGCCACAACGTTACTCTTACCATCCTTATACTTCGATGAAAAATAAAATGATTGTAGGAATTAAACCCACTTAGCATGCCTCGGATTCAACTTTTGTTGCCCATGTATATGTTTTAATGATTCATGATCCGAGTGTAAAATAAAGTGACTAGGACGAAGATAATGACTCCAATGATTAAGAGCCCTAACAATAGCATAAAATTCCTTGTCATAGGTTGAATAATTAAGCCGAGCTCCTCCTAACTTCTCCGAGAAATAAGAAATGGGTCGCTTATTTTGAATAAGAACAGCTCCAATCCCTACACCACTAGCATCGCATTCGACTTCGAAAGGTTGTGAGAAGTCGGGTAATGCTAACACGGGAGCTTCACATAGCTTCCTTTTAATTGTTTCAAACGCCCCTTGGGCAGCCTCGCTCCAATGGAATGTGCCTTTCTTCATACACTCCGTAATAGGACTAGTAACGGTACTAAAATCACGAATAAAACGTCGATAGAAGGAAGCAAGTCCATGAAAAGATCTAACCTCGGTTACTGTTTTAGGACTTGGCCAAGAACGAATAGCCTCCATCTTTGTTTGATCAACCGATACTCCATCTTTCGAGACAACATAACCCAAGAACACCACGTTATCTACCAAGAATGTACACTTCTCGGCCTTACCATATAGTCTGTTTTTTGAAGTGTTTCAAACACCGCCCGTAAGTGTTCAAAATGCTCCTGGATACTCTTACTATAAATTAGAATATCGTCCAAGTAGACGACAACAAAATGTCCCAAGAATGGTTTCAAAACTTCATTCATTAATCTCATAAAGGTACTTGGGGCATTAGTGAGACCGAATGGCATTACCAACCATTCATATAAACCATGCTTCGTTTTGAACGCGGTCTTCCATTCATCACCTTCACGCATTCGAATCTGATGATAACCACTTCTCAAATCGATTTTTGAAAATATGACCGAACCATGAAGCTCATCTAACATATCATCAAGTCTTGGAATAGGAAAGAGATATTTGATGGTGATATTATTTACCGCTCTACTATCGATGCACATCCTCCACGTTCCATCCTTTTTTGGTACAAGCAATGCGGGAACGGCACAAGGACTCATACTTTCACGAACATAGCCACGCTCCATGAGTTCTTCAATTTGACGTTATAACTCCTTGGTCTCCTCGGGATTACTATGATAAGCGGCCTTATTAGGTAGGGGAGCACCTGGTACGAGATCAATTTGATGCTCAATTCCACGAATAGGAGGCAAACCCGGTGGTACATCTTCGGGGAAGACATCCTTAAACTCGTGCAATAGTTTTTAAGTATTCCGTCTTCATGACTCGTTGTGATGGTCTTTGTAGGACTCTCACTTGAGACCAATGCATATACTGTTTCACCATTATCAATAGCTTGCTCCACCTCTCGTTCACTAGCAAACATAGATAAACTTGGTTTCTTACCCTTCTTTGCGTGCATAGCCCGAATTGCTTCCGGGGACATAGGACGCAACACTATCTTCTTGCCATTCACCAATAAAGAATATTCATTACTTCTTCCATTGTGATTAACATTACGATCAAATTGCCAAGGACGTCCTAAGAGAATATGACAAGCATCCATAGGAATAACGTCACAAAGCACCTCGTCCTTGTAAGAACCCATTGTAAAACCAACACGTACCTGTCTTTTAACCTTCACCTTGCTACCATCATCAAGCCAATGTAAATTATAAGGTTTAGGATGTACCATAGTAACGAGTGACAATTTTTCTACCATCTCCGTTGAAGCCACATTCGTGCAACTTCCTCCGTCAATAATCACACTACACCACTTGTCTTTCACTTGACACTTTGTATGAAAAATCTGGTCTCGTTGCTCCGTTGTAATAGGCTCTGTATTAGCTTGCAAAGTACGTCGTAGAACAAGATTAGTATCATACATACGTGGTTCATAAGGCTCAAAATCCACCTCTCCCTCCTCGGCTTCATTCAATAGAAACAACCCATCTTCGTTGTCTTCTTCAAATAACTCATCACGAACATCCACGGCCTCTCGCAATGTGATATTTCGTTTGTTAGGACAAGCATTCTGAAAGTGTCCAAAACCTTGACACTTAAAACAACGAACAGTAGCCAAACTCTTTTCTTTAGGCGTCTGAACAGTCTTAGGGACTGTTTGAGCGATGGTGTTCTTGGAACAAAGAGGTTTCGAACTAGAACTCGAACTAGCTCCCATATTCTTAGACAAATCAGGTTTACTCCAAGGATTAACTTTCGATGAGTTACTCACATAAGCACGTTTAGTCTTATTTTGCCCTTCCGCCTTGATACAAAGATCACATAACATATCGAAAGAAGAATAAGGGTGCATCTCGACCGCATGAGCAATATTAAGGTTTAACCCTCGAAAGAAACGAGCCATCTTTTGTTCCTCAATCTCCTCTACTTCACTCATAAGGGTTATTCTTTCAAATTCAGCAATATAATCGGCAATACTCAAGCTCCCTTGCATTAATTCAGCCAATTTACGATATAAATCAATCTTATGAGTTTTGGGAACAAACCTCTTTCGTAGCTTACGTTTTAAAGACTCCCATGAAGCTAGCTTTTCCTTCCCTTCACGTGCCCTAGCAGCCTTCAAACTTTCATACCATAAAGATGCATTCTTGCGTAGCTTCAAGATTGCATATTTGCAACGCTTCTCATCATCAATGTCCTTGAAGTCGAACATCCTCTCCATCTGTCTTTCCCATTCAAAATATTCCTCGGGATCCGTGCCACCAACAAACTCTGGAAGTTCATTGATTTTGAACTCATCCATGTACGTGACCGGTTCTCTCCGTGGTTGCATACGTTGTCCTGGGGTAAAGTTGATGTTCTTTAAAGCCTCTTGGAGATTTTGAAGAAAATTTGGATCATTAAAATCCATGATCACCGTCTTGGATCAACAAATCTGTGTCTCGATGCCAAATGATACGAAAATTACTCAAAAGAATAAGATTCGTTAGAGTTGCAGCGGAATTATTAAAACTGGACAGTGCGGAAGACTGTCTGATTGTCGGATTTATGTGATTTGAACGGTTTATTGAACTGTTTGAATCAGAACGTGAACTTAGTAATTTTTATGTGTTTTTTTGTAATATAAACGAACAAGAAAATAAAAGGATATTTGCTTGAGCTAGACCTATAGCTCAACCAATGGTGAATTATAATCAAGACCTATTGATTATAACTCGTGTTAATGTTCGAAAACGCGTCAAACAATAACGAAATTCGGAACGAAACTCGTCGAACCTATGCTTACACAATGTAAACGAAACTTTGCAAGTTTATTGATAATTCTTGGATGTGAAATAAGGATACAATAACTCCCTATTTATACTAAGCTAGACCGACTCCTAGAAGGACTTAAGGAAACAATCGACTTTCCTAATCTTACTCGACTTAAGCTATGGCTAATTTGCCTTATTATAATCCTAATACTTTTAGGGAAAATAATTAAAGGAAATAACAACAAGCAAATAATTAACTAAACCAGATTTTAATAAAATTGGAAACTTTCCTAAAACCGGATAGACTACTAATTAGGAAAACTTAAATAAGGAAAGATATGGCAACCGACTTTGTGCTTGCCTATGCACGTTTCCTTGCTTCCTCAAACTCGGTCTTTGTTGCTTGGCGTCCAAGGTAAGACTATACTTGGCGCCCAAGTAAACACACGACTCCTTTGGCTGACTCGGACTTGGTACCAAATAGTTGATGGACCTGAACAGTCCTCGGGACTGTTTCATTTAGCTGCTCCAGGTCTAAGTTAACTTCCTCATCAATCAATATCGTATCAAGAAGAATGGGAGGAAGGGTAAGAAGCAAGCTCCCACTTTCACCAAAGCTAGGACTTATGAAGCTAGCACTTCAAAAATCAAGAAGGGTCATCTTGATAAATGCCATTATTGTAATGGTATGGGACATTGGAAAAGAAATTGTTCCAAATACCTTGGTGATATTAAGGCTGGAAAGATCACTCCAATAGGTAAATGACTATCCTTTCTTTTATGTTTCTAATTCAACTATGGTATTGTGATACAAAGTTGTGATAATGTATCTCCCTTTTTATTGTAAATAGGGCCTCCACCAAGCAAACACAAGGGAAAAGAAAACCAAGCATAAGAAACCATCAAGAAGCTAGGAATAACTTTCATGGAGCTTTGCTTTTTATTGTCTTATTTTATTCATGTTTTGGATTTTAGAACCTTAAGTTTCCGTGTTTGACATGGAAAGGTATTTTGGATAATTTGTTGTATTTTGGATAATGGTGACTTGGTTTGCAACCCAAGTCACCCGTTTTATCATTTTATCCTTTGTTCTAAAATTCATGTTTAAATGCTTGTTCTTAGAAATATATAACTTAAAGTGATCTAATAGACAAATATAATGACGGGATTCATTATATGTCCACATGCTTAAAGTTTGTGTATGATCATTCATAAAAGTGACCTTGAGTCTACGAACTCTCTTAATGGTATGTCAATCACCAAGTACACATACGAAAAATGAGATAGTCAAATCTAAAACTATTTAGTCAAATCTATGAGATAGTTCTCCTTATAACTTCAACATCATTATTTGTGTCTCATATACTATCTTTGAATCTCTAGTGTATTTATTCTAAAGATAGAGTGGGAGAAAAATGAGGACACAACTCACACCAATATAAGATTGTGTAAATGAGATCTACGCAAGAGAGAATGATTTGAATAAAGGTATATCTATTTATATAGTATACTCAATAGATGAGATCTATGGTCTCAAGTAAGTTCTATATGACTAAAGAGACCAAGTGAAGTAATCATAAGAGTATGCTCTCAAGATAACTACAAGAGGAGACCAAAAGAAAGTTTTGTGTTCTCAAGATAACTACACGAGGAGACCAAAAGAAAGTTTTGGAACAAAATGACTAATATAAAGTCTTAACAAGAGTTTTAACTAGTTTATGATAAATTTTTACCAATAGTTTCAACCTTGAGATTTACTTAAGAGCCTAAATGAATCAATGTAACATCCTAGTAATAAGCGATATTTATGACTAGAGGTTGCAAGGATTGATATACCCATATCTTCAATAGCCAAAGTTTTAAACCACGTAGATGCCATTACTTAACCTCATTTTAAAAATGAATTGGTTAAACCTCCTTCTAAAAGGGATATTTTGAAGGATGTGTATTAGATATTACTTATAATTAATAAATGACATTGCCACACATCATTATGACATGAATGTGTTTGAGATTTAAAATCTCTTTCCATAAGGTTAAGATGAGATCTCTTCGAAATAGGAATTTTGAAAAGATATGATGGGAACATATATCGTTTCATCTTAATAACTTTGCAAAGCAACATACATTCCAAATTTTGAAATGTTTTCAATTGAGTAATCAATTTCGAAACATGTGGAATTAAGTGGGAGCATTAGAAATTATCATGTGAAGACATGGAATTTAGTGGGAGCCATCATCCTTTGAATGTTTACAACTCATCACTCATTGAAGAATGACGAGCTAATACCTTCTTTCACAAGAAGTATTTGAGTTTTCAATTCTGGATGAATATGGACTATGATGAATCCAATTACATCAAGAAATATTGGATTAGTATTAAGAGATACACATCGTATCAACATTCACATAGGTTATTCATGTAGATGAAAATGGAATTGCCATTAGCAGTCATGGTCGTTCATTGAACCTATGAACGGTTGATCTCATGATTATTAGTAACTAATGTTTCCGCCATTAGAATAATCATGCACATGTCCAATGGTGAATCATATGCATAAGAGCATGATGATTCATTGGTAAGCCATAATAGAAACGTCATGAATTCTCGAGGAGAATCCGATGAGCAATTTTAGTGTTTGATAGAATACTCTAGTATGTGTTAAGAGGTTGCACATATTATACAAAGTCCGAACACACGTAAAGATTTATGAAAATCCTAAACTTTTCAAGTCAAAAGGAGAAATAACAAGTTTTGGAAAGATACTTAGTTGAATAAGATGTTGCTCAAAACTAATCTTTCCTAACTATGCTAGGACTTGTAAGAAGTGCTAGGCTGATCATCTTGACAAATTGTTGCAAGACTCTAAAAATCATGTACCTAGTGCATTGTGTGTGGATGGAGTACTTGATCAGTACAAGTTATATCATTCACCACAAATTCGTTCGTTATGTGATAATCGATAAGGAAGTTCTTTCAAGATAAAGAACCAAAACCAAGGTCGGGAACCTTGATGTTTACTTGGTAAGGTTCATGCTATGAGAGAGAACATGAATGTAAAGGAAAATGCAAGTATAAGAAGTTTGAACACATGGACACATGGCATGTTAAACTTCTATTGCAATCAATAAGTGTTTACACTTACGATATGCATCACAAGGATGTAATATGGTATTGACTACCCGAGTGTGATGTCGACATTTGTCGTTTGAGTTATTATTAACTCACCATATACTTTGTTACATCCAAACGGGTTGTGGAAACAATTGAACCCCATTAAAGTGAACATGGATTAACATTATATTTGCCCATAGTTACTTACATGAGGTGACGTCTCGAAGTGACTAGAGTGTGATGCGATTGATGGCATGTTCAACTGCCATAGAGTCATGTGAGATGACTAGTCGATCACATAGGCAGACTGTTAGGAACATTTTGTCGGGCCTAATGACCGCTTATAGAGTTCTGGCAAATTTATATAGCCTGGTCGTGGCGAGAGCTACTATAGTATTCAAATGAGTCGATTCTTTTGACTAAAGACTATTCGCCTAAGATGGCACAGTTTCAGATTAACTTTGATTTGTGTTACTACGACCTTCGTAAATGGGGTCAAATGGGCATATTTTGTGTTATAATGGTTGTGGCTAGTTGAAGGGAATGAGTGCGATAGGAATTGTCCACCCCTAGTCAGGGTTGTAACAATATCTCAGGGCCACTCGAGGAGTAATGAACTGGAAATGCGTGGCCACGCTCGGAATGTATCCATGGTGGATAAATTTGGTCAATCAGTTATTCTCCAGATCGAGGAAACCACTCTCGATATGATCACTTGCAAGTACGACCTGAAAGACACCTTGCATTGAGTGGGAGATAGTAATAGGACAAGAGAATTGGTGACGCACACTTGTCGAGGACAAGTGGGAGATTGTTGGAATATGTGTCCTCCGAGAATAATGCGATCACGACTGTTGATCATGATGATCACATGTTTAAGTCTCATTATAAAGAATACAATTGGGAAGTAATATTTACTGTCAACTGATCAACATATATCGGTAATGATTGGCTGACTAGAGTTTGACATTACTGTCGTGCGACGGTGGTGATCAGTTGATCCCCTAAGTCATACCTATAGGGCAACACTCTTAATTTATCATTTAATTGATCGTATAACGTTACGAGTCAATTAAATTATTTAAAATTGACGGACGATTTTGGAAGTAATATTTACGTATTTAATTGGAATTTGATTAAATGAGATACGGTCTGAGTAATCGAATTGTATCATTACTCAGATGAAATTATTGTTTAAAGAAACAATTAAATTTGAATGAATTATTATAAACACAATTTGTTGTGATTTATAATTGGTAAAATATTTTGGTACAAGTAATTATGAATTACTAAAGCCGATTTTTGTATATGACGTATTTTTATTAATACGTTGATTTTTAATATGTTAAAAATACATAACAATTTTATGTGACATGTGACATATTGACAAAATTAAAATGGATTCCATTTTACATATGTAAACCGAAATTAAGGGTGGAATTAGGATAATATTGTGTTTATTATATGAGTGGTAAACACAATGATTACCTACTAAACTAGCCATGCAACCCTAATGCTCATTGTGAAGAACAACTCAAGCATGCATTGGCTCCCTCTAATCCCCCCTTCCACCCGGTCTTATGAGATGAAAAACCACTTTGGTTTTTCATCTTATTTTACCTAATATACACTAAAATGTAGTTAGGGCATTATTCATTCTTCATTATTCTAAAATTTGAGTTTTAGAGAGATAAAAATCTTCCTTCTTCCTCCTCCCATAAACCGAAAATATTAAGTGTCCTATAATATTTTTGGGTCAATTTTTACAAGATTAATATTGTACTAGTATTTATAATATTAATTTTAATTAAGAGTGTGCTTTGGGTATAAAGCTTTGGGAGAAATCCTATACTTGGATCTTAGTTCTTCCACTAAGGAAAGCACAAGAACAAGAGAGAAAGGTGATCTCTCTTGTGCCCATATAAACCGAATTTCCAATGTAAGATGAACATTTCTTCTTTATATTGTTCATTAGTTTGCATGCATAAGATCACCATTAATTTTATGAGTAAATTAAATTGAAACATATATGAATATGTCAAGTATATAGATCTACTTTTCCTTCAAATTTAGCATGAGCTAATTTGATATCCCAATCCTTCGTGCTTTTACTAACCAATCCCCGCAATAGACTCCCCAGAGTACGGTTGGTTACCTCGGTCTGACCATCTGTTTGTGGATGGTGTGATGTACTGAAAAGAAGCTTAGTTCCCATCAAACGCCATAACGTTTTCCAGAAGTAACTAAGAAACTTCACATCTCGATCTGAAACAATAGTAAGAGGTATTCCATGTAATCGAACGATCTCTCTGTAGTACAAATCAGCCACTTTAGTTGCATCATCAGTCTTGTGACACGGAATAAAATGCGCCATCTTCGAGAATCGATCAACTACCACCATAATTGAGTCCTTACCCCGCTGAGTTCTTGGTAAACCAAGGATAAAATCCATGCTTACCTCGTTCCAAGGTTGCACAGGTACGGGCAGAGGTGTATACAAGCCTTTGTTGAACGTGCTTTTAGCCTTTTGACATACCACGCACTTCGGCACGATTTCTTGCACGTCCTTATTCATTCTCGGCCAGTAGAAGTGCTCACTTAGGATGTCACTCGTCTTATTAACTCCAAAGTGTCCAGTAATAGCCCCGCCATGAGTTTCACGTACCAACAGCTCCCTAACGACCCATTTGGAATGCATAACCGATTTCCTTTGAAAAGATAACCATCTTGAACAGTATACAAACCTGTTGGATCAATAATTTCCTTCGAGAATTCTGGATCAGATTTGTACAGTTCCTTGATATGTTCGAAACCCGGAATTCTTACATCCAACTCAATCAGCAACGAATGTCTTCGTGATAAAGCATCAGCCACAACGTTAGAATTTCCCGTCTTATAGTTTGAAGAAAACGTGAATGATTGTAAGAACTCTACCCATTTAGCATGTCTTGGATTTAACTTTTGCTGTCCATGAATGTGTTTAAGAGCCTCGTGATCAGAATGTAATATAAACGGCTTCGGACGCAGGTAATGATTCCAATGGTTCAATGCTCTCACGATTGCATATAATTATTTGTCGTAAGTTGAATAGTTCAACCTTGCACCGTTTAATTTCTCAATGAAGTACGCAATAGGTCTCTTCTCTTGTACTAACACGGCACCAATTCCAACACCACTCGCATCACACTCGACTTCAAACAATTTATAAAAATCGGGTAATGCTAAAACAGGCCCAAAACACAGCTTGTGCTTCACGTCTTCAAACGCCTTTTGAGCGCTGCTAGTCCACACGAAGTCTCCTTTCTTGGTTAGCTCTGTAATTGGAGCCATAATCAAGCTAAAACCCTGGATGAATCGTCTATAAAATGATGTTAAACCATGAAAGCTTCGCACTTCTGTAGTTGATTTAGGAACCGGCTAGGCTTGAATAGCATCGACCTTGGATTGGTCCATACTTACTCCGTCTTTACCCACAATATAACCAAGAAAAACAACACTTGATACCATAAAAGCACATTTTTCTAGTTTACCATAGAGCTTCTGATTTCGCAAAACTTCAAACACAGCTCGCAAATGTCGTTTGTGCGACTCTTCATCTTTGCTATAAATTAGGATGTCGTCAACATAGACCACCACAAATTTGTTAAGGAAAGGCCTTAACACTTCATTCATCAGCCTCATAAACGAACTAGGAGCGTTGCAAAGACCAAATGGCATCACAAGCCATTCATATAACCCCTGCTTCGTTTTAAACGTGGTCTTCCACTCATCCCTTTCTCGAATACTCATTTGATGGTAACCACTCCTCAAGTCCAGTTTAGAAAATACACTCGAACCAGAAAGTTCGTCAAGCATATCATCAAGTCTTGGCATAGGAAAGTGATATTTGATTGTAATGTTGTTTACCGCTCTACTGTCAATGCACATTCGCCAAGTCCCTTCCTTTTTTGCCACTAATAACGCAGGCACCGCAGACGGACTTAATCTCTCTTGAACATATCCCCTATCTATCAATTCTTGGACTTGTCTATGTAACTCCTTTGCTTCCTCTGGATTACAGCGATAGGCCGGCTTATTAGGCAATGCCGCCCCTGGAATCAGATCTATTTGGTGTTCAATACCACGTAAAGGAGGCAACCCATTTGGTAACTCATCCGGAAACACATCCCGAAATTCTTTTAACAGCTCATGTACTCCACGGTTATCACTCAGAGCAACGGACCCCAATTCACGAACCATCAGTACATAGGTTCGTTCTCCACGAGATAAAGCCTCCTCAACCTCCCGAGCCTCCGTAAACATACTCCCCTTCTTTATTTTAGACTCTTTAATCTTATTAGGTGACATAGGTTTCAGATTATATTTCACATTACCCTTCATCACACTATATACATTGGAGCTCCCGTCATGTTCAACCTTTCTATCGAATTGCCAAGGTCTACCCAACAGAATGTGGCATGCATTCATAGGAATTACGTCGCACCACATCTCATCAGTATAGGGTCCTAAACTTAACGAAATTAAGGCCTGCTTCTTTACTTGAATCCCATTCTCCCCATTCAGCCAATGTAATTTATATGGTTTAACTCGGTCTCTAGTTTGCAATTTCAGTTCATCAACAAGGTCCCTTTCTACTACATTAGCACATGACCCACTATCAATAATAAGATTGCAAATTTTACGGTTTACCTTGCACCGAGTGTGGAAGATCTGTTCTCGTTGTTCATTTTCAGCTGAACCCGTCTCCATATGCAAATTACGCAGCACTAAACATTCCTCTTCACTTAACGGATCCAAATCATAGACTATTCCCTCACCATCAGCTCCAACGTTCTCTTGAACCATTTCTTCCTCTGGCGTGACAAACACAGGGATCATATCACACAACTCTTGAGCTGTTAAGGCTCGCTTCTGAGGGCACTCGTTTGCCATATGACCATAGCCTTGACACTTGAAACAACGCCTCAAAGAATTTCCTTTTGGCTTGACAACACCCTTTCCTTTGTCTTTAGGTTCTTCTTTCGGGGTTTCTTTAGGCTTGCTAGGAGCTGGCCTGGAATAAGAGCTTGTTCCCGAACTTTGTCCCTTGGTGTAAGCATAAGATTTTCGTGCCTTATCATGTTTTTCAAATTTTAATGCCAATCTGCGAACGTCGCTAAACCCGTCATAATTCTGGATTTCTACCTTCGTTGCAATTGCGGGTGTTAGGCCCTTGATGAATCTCGCCACTCTTAGCTCTTCCTTCTCCTCTAGACCGCACACAATTGACATCCTTTCGAATTCTTTGATGTATTCAATCACCGACATACTTTCTTGCGTTAAAGATTGAAGCTTTAGATAATTTTCTTGCTCATAGTCTCTAGGCAGGAATCGTCGCTTTAGGTGCTTCTTTAATTTGATCCAAGATTCGATCTTGTCTTTGCCTTCCTTTTTCCTCTGTTTTTCAGATTCTCGTACCATAAAGATGCATACTTTGTAAGCTTCAAGATTGCAACTTTAAATTACTTCTTGTCATCATACTCTTTATACTTGAAAACCCTCTCAGCTTGTCTTACCCAATCTAGAAATTTTTCCGGATCCATCTCGCCATCAAAGTCTGGAATATCGAGTTTTAAACCCCGATCATCAACGTTCTTATTTTTCGACTTTCCCTTTGGCTGCTCGTCCTCTTCAGATTCTGATGGACTATCCGAATTCTTTTTCTTCTCCTTAATCTTCAACATGTTTGCTTTGTTCTTTAACAAATTAGCCATCTGAGCCATCTCTAACTTCAGGTCGTTATGACCCTCTTCCCATGTTTTCGGACCCTCATCACCGTCTTTAACCATGATTAGCAACTTCCCAAGACAGATCTATTAAGGAATAAATCTGAACCTTGCTCTGATAACCAATTTGATGTAAAACTATATGGAAAAATGAGATTGAACAGATCGTGGAACCGTTTGTTTGAGTTTGCTAAATCCGTGGATGTGTATGTTGATGAAATTAGTAAAATTTGCAGCTGAAATTGAATTGTTTGGACTATTTATTTCGTGAATATTGAAGTAACCGGATAGTATGGTGAATTCCTAGTCCTAACCTCGCAACGTATCAAACGCAAGTTCACGCAATCAACCTCGCAAGGGTGACCTAAAGATTAAGCTCGCAAACATAATCGATCAATGCTCACAATTGTAAACAATCTTATTTATGGAAAAATCAATGTGTGTGTTTCTGATTACACACGGTCCTACTTATACTCCTAATCGAGGTCACAATTTGACCCGAGTCCTAATTCCTTAGCTTGCAAACCAATCTATCTTCCCCTTTCCTAAACTAACTAGGAAAGTTATTAAAATACTAATAATTAGAATACAATCAGATTTTAGGGTATTCTAACTAAACTAGGATTAGGAAACTCTAGCTTTCCTAACTTTATTTGGAAACAGTAAATAAAACTAATTTATTATTCCTACACGATTTAGGAAATCGTGTATCTAGCCGTCCTAGGAGCCGTGATGTCCATCTCCAACGCCTTCCCATTTCAGCATTAACACATTATTCGATCCAAGCTCAAACCCTTTTACTAGTTGAGTCACATTTCGACTAATAAGGATTTCATTTGCTTGTTCCGAGTATGCTCCTGCATCAGTCACAATCACCAGTAATATAATTAATCAATAATCACAATACAACCACCACACACATCATGTAATTAATACCAAGTAGGGAAACCCTACCTGGAATGCAATCACAGAATCAGACGATCTAAGCAGCTATTCAGAATCTCTCCTCAACAAAGCCTCCTCCTATACATACATACATACATACATACATACATACATACATACATACATACATACATACATACATACATACATACATACATACATACATACATACATACATACATACATACATACATACATACATACATACATACATACATACATACATACATACATACATACATACATACATACATACATACATACATACATACATACATACATACATATAATTACTACCTTAACCACATGATCATAAAAATCCCCAAATCCCCAAATTAAGGTTTAACCAACCAAGTGCTATAAAAATGATATGTAGAACTTACCCATGACGCAAGGATCACAATGGTACAAAGAACAAAGGAAACCGACACCTCTAGCTCCAGGATTTGCTAATAATGCGAAGGAATGACACAACGTAAGTTGAAATCTCTCTTGATTATGATTTTAGGTTTTGTAAAAGTGTTTAAAGAAGATGACGGAACTTAATATATATTAATCCGCATTATTAACAAACCCGTCGCAAAACACCCGATAACCGACTTACTCGATCGAGTAAGTCACTTACTCGATCGAGTGCCACTTACTCGATCGACTGTCAAGCTTACTCGATCGAGTACCCTACATGCAAACTACTGTTTTGTATAAAAACATACTTACTCGATAGAGTAAGCCCCACTCGATAGAGTACCCAAAGACTCATAAAACCGTAGTATAACAGTCTTTCCTCCTTAAAAAGAACTTCGTCCCCGAAGTTCAAACCACAACAAAACAAAAATACACTAACACTCTCCCGACACAACAACGAAAACAAAACTCAACATAAAACTCCAAAACATACTTCCCAAACCAAACTCAACCCGACTCAAACAACTACTAACTATATCAAAATCAACATAAAAACATGTAAAAACTCTTTGCGACCATCTCCTACCCCCTCTAAAAGAAACAAGGTTACGTCCCCGTAACCATACATACCTGATAAAAAAGAGATGGATACCGCTCCCTCATAGCCTCCTCCGCCTCCCATGTAGCCTCCTCAACCTCATGGTTAGACCAAAGAACCTTAAGCAACATTGTCTCACCATGTCTAGTTTTCCTAATCTTTCGATCAAGAATCTTCTTAGGCACCTCAAGATAAGATAAGGACTCATCCAGCTTTATGTTCTCTACCTCTAACACATGTGACGGATCACTAACATACTTTCGCAGCTGAGACACATGAAACACATTATATACCCTATCCAAAGCAGACGATAAAGCCAACCGATAAGCAACCTCACCCACACGGTCTAAGATCTCATACAGTCCTATGAACTTCTGGCTCAGCTTCCTTTTCTTACCAAATCTCATGACCCCATGCATAGAAGACACTTTCAAAAGGACCTTGTCCCCAACCTGAAACTCTATATCCCGACGATGTAGATCAGCATAACTCTTTTGTCGATCCTGGGCCGCTCTCATCCTCTGTCTGATCAGCTTAATCTACTCCACCATCTCATGTACCATCTCTGGTCCTAAAACCACTGCCCCAGCACTATCGTCCCAACAAATCGGACTCCTACATCTCCTCCTATATAAAGCCTTAAATGGCGCCATGCCAATACTGGTGTGATAGCTGTTTTTGTAAGAAAATTCATTCAGATCTAACCTCTATTCCCAGCTACCACCAAAATCCATAACACAAGCTCGTAATATATCCTCTAGAGTCTTGATGGTCCTCTCCGTCTGGCCATCTGTCACAGGATGAAGTACTCATCTTTAAGGTAGTTCCCAAAGACTCCTGCAACTTTTTCCAAAACCGTGAGATAAATCTCGAATCTCTGTCAGACACTATATCTTTAGACACCCCAAGCAATCTATCCACGTTCTTCCGATAAGCCATAGCTAAATGTGCCTTCGTCCATGTATCTTTCATTGGCATAAAATGAGCTGACTTGGTCAGTCGATCCACTATAACTCATATCATGTTGTTACCCTGTTGACGCTTCGGTAAACACACGATAAAATCCGTAGAAATGGACTCCCACTTCCACTCAGGTACTTTAAGAGACTGAATCTTACCTTGTGGTCGTCGCTACTCCCCTTTTACCCTCTGACATGTCAAACAACGAACCACGAACTCAGCTGTTTCTTTCTTCATCTCAGCCCACCAGAAAGTCTTCTTTAAATCTTTGTATAGCTTGTCACCGCCTGGATGTACCGAGTATGGTGTGCAATGAGCCTCTGTCATTATCATCTTTTTTAGCTCCTCATCATTAGGAACACACCACCTACCATCAAATCTCACACTACCATATGTATGAATAGAGAATCTAGACACTGTCCCTTTCTCTACTCCAGCTCCCCACTCCACTATCTTGGGATCCAACGCCTGTTTACTGCGAATATCATCATAAAGGTCAGGCGGCACTGTCATAGCTCCCATATCATCCCTTCTCTGGATCATATGTATCCCGAACTTCCCCGCCTCATCTCTCAATCTCATCAAAGATATAGTTGTGCATAAGGAATGCACACTCTTCCTGCTCAAGGCATCTGCAACCACATTGGCTTTCCCTTCATGGTAGATGATGTCCATGTCATAATCGCCAATCAACTCCATCCACCTCCTCTGTCTCATGTTCAACTCCTTTTGAGTGAAGATGTACTTGAGACTCTTGTGATCTGAAAACACCTTAAAGGTCGCTCCATATAGATAATGCCTCCAAATCTTAAGATCAAACACAACTGCACCCAACTCAAGATCACGTGTAGGGTAATTCTCCTCATAGGGCTTCAATTGCCTAGCAGCATAAGCAATCACCTTCCCATTCTGCATCAACACACAAACCAGCCCGTTCTTTGAAGCATCCGTAAACACCTCAAAGTTCTCACTCCAGTCAGGCAATGCTAAGATTGGAGTTGTGGTCAAACGCTCCTTTAATGTTTGGAACGCCGTCTCATAACTTTCATCCCAACGAAACCTGTTCTCTTTCCTCATCAAAGCTGTCATAGGTCTAGCAATCTTTGAGAAATCTTTCAGGCACCGTCAATAATACCCTGCTAAACCCAAGAAACTCTTGATCTCAGCCACATTCTTTGGTGCTTCCCACTTGGTAACTGCTTCAATCTTCGCAGGATCCACAGCTACCCCTTTCTTTGAAATCAAATGCCCCAGAAAAGCAACCTCCTCTAACCAGAACTCACACTTGGACAACTTGGCATACAACTGATGATCTCGCAAGGTCTGCAACACAATCCTCAAATGCTCCGCATGCTCCTCTTTAGTCTTAGAAAAGACTAAGATATCATCTATAAAAACCACCACAAACTTATCCAAGAACTGACTGAAGACCCGGTTCATCAAATCGATAAACACAGCAGGTGCATCAGATAACCCAAATGGCATCACCACATACTCATAATGACCATACCTCGACGTGAAAGCTGTCTTTGGTATATCCTCTTCCCTAATCTTCACCTGATGGTTTCCTGACCTCAAATCAATCTTAGAAATGACTGTTGCACCACTCACTGATCAAACAAATCATCTATCCTTGGCAAAGGATACTTATTTTTCACCGTTACTCTGTTTCGCTCCCTGTACTCTATGCATAACCTCAAGCTCCCATCTTTCTTCTTCACAAACAGAACTGGTGCTCCCCACGGTGACACACTAGGTCTAATGTATCCCCTCTCAATCAAATCATCCACCTGCTTCCTAAGATCTTCCAACTCCTTAGGACCCATACGGTATGGTGCCTTAGAGATTGGCCCCGTCCCCGGTTTCAGCTCAACGGTGAAATCTATCTCCCTCTTTGGTGGCAACCCCAGAATTTCCTCTGGAAAGACATCTGCAAACTCTCCCACAACTGGTATTTTCTCAACTGTCGTACTCTCCACTCTGTGATCCTTCACATGGCACAAGATCAACGGGCACCCCTTCCTCAGATAGGACTTCAAGGTCACTGCTGCAATCAACTTAACTTTGGGTTTGATAATAAACCCACGATAAGACACACTAATCCCCTTAGAACCTCTCAGAGAAACTTTCTTTTGATGGTAATCTATCTTAGCCTTGTACTTTCCCAACCAATCCATCCCGACGATCATCTCAAAACCATCTAAAGGAAACTCTAACAAGTCTACAAGTAGATCAACTTGCCCAACTATCATGGATACACCTCTATACAACCTCCCACAAGATACAGACTCACCCGAAGGTATAAAAACTTCCTCTCTTACAGACTCAAACTCACTCATACCCAACCGTTTAACATGACTCGATGATACAAACGACTGTGACGCTCCCGAATCAAACAAAACAAAGGTATAAACACCATTAATAAGAAATGTACCAGTGATAACGTGAGCATCGTCCTCAGCTGCTTTCTTCTCCATCATAAACAGCTTGCCACTGGTCTTCTGCCCACCTCCCTGAACAGTACTAGCTGAGGTAGTCGGTTTAGCACCCGACCCCTGCTTGTTGTTGGTATTCGTAGCTGTTCTCTGATAAGAATTACCGCCACTGCGGTTACCCCAACCGTTGTTGTTCTGACCTCCCATGTTGTTCCATGACCCAGCCGGCCTGTTACTAGCATAAATCTGTGCAGGACCCTGCGGAAAGCTCCCCTGTGACGGTCTATGGAAACCCCCACTCACCACACTGGTGCACTCATGTCTCTTGTGGCCCACACCACCACAGTTATAGAAGGTTATACCCCAACTACTGCTACCACTCCCACGGCCTCGCCCATATGAAGCCCCAGCACTAAACCCCGAGCCCGATGAATATGCTCTCACCTGATTATGGTTACTCTTCTTATAGCTGGACTGACCACCCCCTTCACTCTCAGCTTTCCTCTTCTCATAACCCCTCTCCTTGGTCATCTCAACCAACCTCTCAGCCTACCCAGCTCGCTCATAGACTTCCTTTACATCTGTATGGATTCCCACCGGTAGCTTCTCCATAATCTTGGGGGTCAACCCCTTCTCAAACCTAAAAGCTAAATTCTCTTCACTCAACCCCACATCCTCAGCATAACTGGACTTCTCATTAAACTTACGGTAGTACTCAGCTACCGTCATATCAGAGGTCATCTTAAACTCAACAAACTCTTCCCTCAGCTTACTCCTCACATGCTCCGGCACAAACTCACGTCTCATAACTTTTCTGAACTCATCCCAAGGTATTGCAGGTAGCCCCTGCTTCATGTACATCTCCCTAGCACCCAACTTAACCTTATCCCACCACTCACCTGCCGCTTCCCTCAAGTAGAACGCAGCTTGTTCCACTTTCAACTCATCCGGGCAATGAACTAACTCCAGGATATTCTCCATCTCCCTGTGCCAATTGTCCAGAAGGATTGGCGCCCCAGTTCCCTTATACTCTTTAGGATTGAACCTAGATATATGGATGCTGATCTTGGAGTGATCAACCTCCTTATCCTTCCCCACTCTTTTCAAAGCTTCCGTAAGAGCATCTTAGTGCTCCAACATCTTCACTATGTCATCAACGGTCATACTCTCAGCTCTAGCATACAACGCATTTCTTTTCGGCGGCATCTTGTTACTATATAAGAAAAGGTAGACATAAACACTCATACCATAACCCAAAGCATGTATACAACCTGTATAAAACCCACTCGATCGAGCTCCTTAACCCACTCGATTGAGTTACCCCTCCTACTCGATCGAGTGCCTCGACTCCAGAATCTGACCAGAAACTTTTCTAACACCTACTCGATCGAGCCTATAACCCACTCGATCGAGCTGACCCCACTCGATCGAGTGCCCCTACCTACTTGATCGAGCGCCCAAAATCTCGCTTCTACCCAGAAAACGTAAACTTCCCACTCGATCGAATCAGACCCACTCGATCGAGCCATGCAGACTCGTAAACACTACCCGCATGTTCATCTTACTTTCCCAACTATGCATACAACCTTTATATACCAACGTAAAACAACAACAATTCATATATATATATATATATATATATATATATATATATATATATATATATATATATATATATATATATATATATATATATATATATATATATATATATATATATATATATATATATATATACACAACTCTTTATATACTCAAGCAAGATAACTTTACTTCCATGTTTCTAGCATGCCACACTATAAAACAAACAACATGCCTCATTCATCCAATCATACAAGTCACATATCTATCAACGTTTGCTCCATACCTTTTATCCTCCACATTCACACATCAACCGTTCCATACCACATGTTACAATATAAACACTCAAACAAGAAGATAACACATACAATCCCGACACGTACCCCATGTGAGCGGTTCAAAATCGTAGGGCGAGTTCGCGACTTTAGGACGTCTCCCAAGTCTTTGCATTAGCTCTTACAACTTCTACCTCGGGTTCATTTTAGTTTGACTTCCTTTATTCATTCGATTCATTGGTTACAAGTTTAAGGATCGTCGCTCTGATACCACTTTGTGACACCCCCATACTCCAAGTGCCTTACCAGGACCACTCAGGTATAGGAACATCACCATCTCGGTTACCCGAGGCAATGATAATCATAAGACAATGAAGAAACATAATTTAAAAGTAAAATACGGTTTAAGTGATTACATGTTCAAACCCAAAACTGTTAACTGAAATACAACCAATCCAAAACTGTCTACTAACAAAACTGAACAACTAAGGACATCGTCTGACACAGCGGAAGACTCTTATATCTGCCAAGTGATGACTCATCCCAGCTAGCCCATATGCATCATATCAAACCTGCTCAACAACTGCTCACCATCCCCGAATGGATCACCACAGTTTTTAAAACAATTAAACGAGGTCAGTACTAATTACACGATACAAACCAATAGAAAGCAAATGCCAAACAGCTCAGTCAACACATCAATTCCCAGTCTCCATCATCAATCTCCACACAACTGACTACACAATAAAGTGTGTAGTCTTGCCACAGTACCCATCGCAACAGGCACTGCACACCGCCAGTGGGGGAAACGCAGCCATACCCACCAAATCCTCGCTCATCAACCACTGAGCGAATAACCCAAGTTTCCTTAATATGCACATCCCTCCTGTGGCGGGTTCCACAGGAGGCGAATCAAGGGCGTGAAGCCACTCCCGCAAGTGACTCCACTCAGCCAGGGACGCGCCCCGAATATCACGGACAGTAATACAACAATAATCAACAATATAAACCAATAACCGTCACAATCACCAGCAATATAATTAATCAATAATCACAATACAACCGCCACACACATCATGTAATTAACACCGAGTAGGAAAATCCTACCTGGAATGCAATCACAGAATAACACGATCTAAGCAGCTACTCAGAATCTCTCTTCAACAAAGCCTCCTCCTATACATACATACATACATATAATTAATACCTTAACCACGTGATCATAAAAACCCCCAAAATAGGGTTTAACCAATATTAACCAAATGCTATAAAAACGATATGTAGAACTTACCCACGACGCAAGGATCACAATGGTACAAAGAACAAAGGAAACCGACACCTCTAGCCCCGGGATTTGATAATAATGCGAAGGAATGACACAACGTAACTTGAAATCTCTCTTGACTGTGATTTTAGGTTTTGTAAAAGTGTTTAAAGAATATAACGGAACTTAATATATATTAATCCGCATTATTAATAAACCCGTCGCAAAACACCCGATAACCGGATTACTCGATCGAGTAAGTCACTTACTCGATCGAGTGCCACTTACTCGATCGAGTGTCAAGCCTACTCGATCGAGTACCCTACAGGCAGACTACTGTTTTGTATAAAAACATATTTACTCGACAGAGTAAGCCCCACTCGATAGAGTACCCAAAGACTCATAAAACTATAGTATTACATGTAGCCGAAAAAAGACCTCATTTTCCCGGCATCCTGCGTCAATTTGAAAAAAATGATATCTTTAGCACGAAGAAATGAGAAATGAAATGTTAAGCGAATAAGGAAAGGTAAATAAGAAATGACAAGTTTGAGATTTACAAAAGTCTTCGTCGTCCTGTTGGACAGGTGGCTCTCTGCTACACAAATGAGATGTCAACCATCCTATTTCTCGGCCCACTCGGGTGCCCCCACCAGCTGGCGACCACCTCGTCCAACGTTGGCCCGCCTCGGGACCTCCTCATCCTCCGCCTCTGTCACCTCCTCCTCTCTCTCTCTTTCTCTCTCTCTCTCTCTCTCTTTCTCTCCCCCTACAAGAGCGAGAAAAGAGTCAAATTCCACATCCATGGGAGGCCTCCCCGATGTAGAAGGAATGTCACCTGCAAAATTAAGGTAGAATAGGCCAAGTCAAGCCACGACAAGCCTTGACGAGGCCATTTCGAGTATTTTCAAATGTTTTCGAGCCCTAAAGATGGCCTTTTCTCGCCATCTTTAGCCATTTATTTTGAAACCCGACCACTCATGTGGAATATTGGGTCAAGTAAAGTCTAAGTCCAAGCCTAGTCGTAGGGTTGAGTCAAAAATTCGGCAGCATTTCGCTATAATAGCGATTATACTCTAGAAAAGTGTCCTGAAAAAGCTGTTGCAAACACAAAATTCAACATGGTAGGAAGTTTACCCATTACACAAGGGTTCCAGAAAACCGAATTTCATCAAAAATGGACAATCCTAAAGGCATTTTCGAAGCAATTTTCGAGACAGTTGAGAAACCATCTCAAAATCGCTGAAATGTTCAATACTTGACGAAAATTCAAAAAGAATATATGGTTATGTTCCTAACATTTCCAATTACCCATTTCTAATGTCAATTTTATCAAACAAATACCTTAAGGGCAAAACCCCCAAATATTCAAAGTAAAGGGGAGGGGAAACACCCTAATTTTTCGGCTCTAATTGATCAAAAACAAGAATTAAAAGCAAGAATAAGATGCACACCTTTTAGTCATGATTGATGGAGTAAGTTGATCGAATTTTGACGGAAAATGGTTAGAATTTAAGAGAGTTTTGATAGAAAATGTGTTTTGTTATTATGAATGAAACACGGCTTTGTCGAGTTATTACTCACACAGGGACGAGCTTGGGAAAGGACGCAGCACCTGCTGCGCCTCTTCCAAGAGTCGCAGCTCTTGCTGCGCCTCTTTCCCAGCTTCCCTACAACTCAATTTTCAAAAGTTCGTTATAAGTTGGTTATTTGTGGGCCCATCTTTGGTGCGCCTCTTCTCCGACACCCTATATCACATATTTGGTTTTTGGACACTTATTTTTTGTCCGAGACCCGTATATTTTGCCTAGACCACTGCAAATCATCGCAATATTTTATCTCCCAACAAAGACCTTTATCGGGATTTCGCTTGCAACAACGAGCGGATTTCCAGCGGTTTTATCGACACCTTTTTTTTATCCAACGAGAGTTCATGACGACCGATTGCACTTCTCGAAAGATGGAGTTCACTTGGAAGCCGACACAAGTAGATTCCCAGAAATGATTCAATCCAGACAGAATCATTAACATATTCCCCGACGAGAGTTCGCTTGGAAGCCGACACAAGCAGATTCCCAAACATGATTCAATCCAGACAGAATCATCAGCAAATTCCCCAGCAGTTTCTACCGACGTCCTGCTGTCCTCAATAATATCTACTTCGAGAGAGAAATCTCAGGAATGATTTCTTCTTATGGCTGGCGAGCCTCCTTACGTAGTCTAATGGACTTTAAATGACCCTCCCCAAAGGTCGACAAACTCTAAAATGTTCTCGACGATAGGTCTTTGGCTCAGACCCCTTGAGTTGCCTCGCATCGCCATAGTCGTCAGGTTGTAATCTTCAATTGACCTGATGGCTATACTTTGACTTTCACCTTGTCCAAGCCTCAGTCAAAGTGGGGGCTCTGTAGATACCTCATTTCTACACCTCCCGCCAGCCACCCAGTGATGATTGGGCCGCATGTTTGGTACGCGGAACGATTTATGACAGTCCGTAAGATTATCGTTAAGTGATAGCTCAAATACTTGTGTCTACCCCTTGATCGTCATCTACGCGCCGATACGGTCGTTTTGATAGTAATTAGAGTTCATTTGGAGTCCGGGTCAAAAACCGCTTCATTTTCTAAGAAACCGTTTAAAATGTGGAGTCGGAATGTCCTGGAATATTCCGGATATTTATTCCATAAATGAAAATTATATCTTTTGGAAAAATATATCCTATAAATCTTATTTTACAAAATAAGGAAGTAGAGATCCACCGCAATTCCCTAAAAGAAACGCGGAATTCTTTCTTCCGCAGGAGGAAACCTCTGGGGAAATGACGCAGCAGCTGCTGTGCCTCTTCGAATGATCACAGCAGCTGCTGCCCCTCTTCCCCAGCTTGGGTTATTCCATAACTCTCCATATTTTTTTACTATAAATAAGGACCTTTGTTCTACATATTTTCCACGCGAGTGTCCGCCCTTATATTCTCCCTTTTTTTTGGTGGAAATGTAAGTAATATTAAGAACTTCCCAAAAGGGAAACAAGCACCAATTACAACCTACCAGTTTAATACCACCTCACATACAAGATTAGCTAAGCTAGACAAGCCTATTACATTAATCCTCTCAAATTACACCATTCCCTATCATGTTGCGAAATTTGATAATATTGATATTTCAGAAGAGCCAATCTATCATCTTCTATAACTGCTTGAACAATAAGCTTAGGATGTACTACCCGCTGCTCCACACGGCAAACATTGCGAGCATGCCAGATGTGATAATGCGTGGCCACTACCAGTGAACATAAAAGTTTCCTCAGGAACCAAGAATAATGTCTGATCTTTAGCATCTGTTCAGCAGACCCAAAGCCATTGCCCTGCGCACCAATCAGGATTTCATCCTATCATAGCATATACGTGTGTAACTGCAATTCTTGAACAAGTGTTCATGATCCTCATCTTGTAGTCCACACAAATAATAGGTCTTTTGTTCAGTGATGTCCATTTTGTTTAACCTGTCCAGAGTAAGAAGCCGCCCATGTCTGATAAGCCAGGCATTAAACACATGCTTAGGAGTGTTAAGTCTACTCCAAACAACGTTAAACCAAGGAACTTTAGGGCAATTATCCTGCCTCAACCATGTATACCCATCCTTAATGGTATAATAACCATCCTTTTGCAGCCACTGTCCATTACTATACCCTGCTGCAAGCTTATCCTTCACCATACACACTTGTCTCCATGCCGAAGAACTATTAGGATTAGGCTGATAATCAAACCAGTCTCTACCCTTTAGATAAACCTTATCAATCCACTTAATCCACAAGAGGTCCTTCTTAGAAGCTATCCACCAAACTAGCTTCCCAACAGCTGCAACATTCCAGATCCTACTGTCAATGACACCCAATCCACCAACAGTAGTAGGGAGGCATACAATCTTCCAAGAGATAAGAGGTGCCTTTGAGTAATTATCAGACCCCTCCCACAGAAAGTTTCTGCACAATGCTTGTATCCTGTCCATCACACCTGCAGGAAGCATAAAGATTTGTGCCCAGTAGTTATGCAAGGTGGCCAGAACAGACTTGACCAGAATTAGCCTACCAGTATAGGATATTTTCCTCCTATTCCACCCCTTAATTCTATTGACCATCTTCTGCACCAATAAGGAACAGTCAAGCTTAGAAATCTTCCTATGAGAAATGTGAACCCCAAGATACTTAAAAGGTAACTTACCCTTTGTAAAGCCAGTGCTACTCAAAATTGCTTCCTCTACCTCAGAAGGAACACCATTGAATACAATATCAGTCTTGTCAGTGTTGATATGTAAGCCACTAGCTTGAGTAAAACAGTCAAATGTCTCAACCAAGGTACACACTGACTTCAAATTCCTCTTACAAAATAATAATAGGTCATCAGCAAACATTAAATGGGAAAGCTTAAGCCCCTTGCATAGAGGGTAATAAGAGAAATTTGGCCCATTGCAGACTACCATAAGAATCCTACTCAAGTACTCCATACATAAGGTAAAAAGTAAAGGGGACATGGGATCACCTTGCCTTAGCCCTCGTCCACCTTTGAAGAAACCATAAGTGTTACCATTAAGAGCAATAGTAAAGGTGGTAGTAGTTATACATTGCATCACCAGGTGGATAAAATGTGGAGGAAAGTTAAGAGCCTTCAACATTTGAAGCACAAAGTTCCATTCAATGGAATCATATGCCTTCCTCAAGTCAACCTTAAGCATACACCTAGGAGATACACTAGCCCTCTTATACAGTCTAACCAAATCCTGACTGATGAGAATATTACCCATAATACTTCTTCCTTTAACAAACGCAGCCTGGGCTGGGTTGATGAGCATAGGAAGAACTTGCCCCAATCTCACACAAAGTATCTTAGAAATAACCTTATACAAGGTATTACAACACGCAATTGGTCTAAATTCCTTAACTGAAATAGGGTGCTGGACCTTAGGAATCAGTACCAGATTTGTACTATTCAGCTGCTTCAATAATTTGCCCTCATGGAAGAAATTTATAATAGCCTCACTGATATCATTACCCATAATATCCCATCCTGCTTTGAAAAAACAGCTTGAGTATCCATCACGGCCCGGGCTCTTATCATCAGGAATGCCAAAGATGATACTCTTAATCTCCTCTTTTGTTGGAATTCTATTAATAACACTCTAGTCATCAGCATGGACACATCTACCCATTCTCACAATATTTTGATAAAATTCTGCAGTACTGCCCTGAGTCCCCATCAAGTCCTTATAGTAAGTCTCAAAGGCTTGCAGAATGCCCTCAGGTGATTGAAAAAGCTGTCCATGAATATCATGAATCTGTACCACCTTATTCTGTAACTGTCTCTTCCTGATAGCTCTATGAAAGATTGCAGTGTTATCATCACCATTCTGAGCCCAAATACACTTTGCTTTTTGTCTCAGGAAGGAAACTTTGGCTTTGCTCAACATCTGGTAGCTAGTTCTGATATTATACTCAGAATCCATTAAGGACTTATTAGTTGGATCAGATTACAGTTTCTTTTGGGAGTCTAAAAGGACCTCATGAGCAATATCAGTGTTCTTCTCAACATCAGAAAATAGGTCATGGTTCAGTGCTTTAAGTGGAGACTTCATCAGCTTCAGCTTCTTAACCACCCTGTACATCAAAGAGCCATGTATATGATGATTCCACCCCTCCTTAACTATAGCCTTAAAGTCAGGGACTCCAGTCCACATATTGTAAAACTTGAATGGTCTCTTCTTCTTCAATTGAACTTTGTTACATTGAATAAAACATGGGCAATGGTCATAATCTCCTTCAGGTGCAAAATAAGCATAGTGATCAGGCCAGTTAGTAACCCATTCATCATTAACTAACACCCTGTTAATCCTACTGAACACCCTAGTTGAACTAGGCTGTTTGTTGTTCCAAGTAAAAAAAGAGCGAATACTCTTTAAATCCTGGAGTCCAAAATTATCAATAGCATATTGAAAAGGAACTGTCTCAGCATCCTTAACAGGCAGTCCAATCTTTTCATCAGCCTTAAGAACATTATTAAAATCTCCTAAAACAATCCATGGGTCTGTAGCAGTCAACCTGATAAGGTCATTCCATAAAGGAGCCCTTTCTTCTATCTTATTAAAGCCATACACATAGGTAACAAGGAACTGACTACTAGTGAGAACATCTTTAACCTTAAGATGTATGAGTTGAGCAGTCATCTCCAACACAGTAACATTAAACCTGTCCTCTATCCATAATAACCAGATTCTACCTCCATCATGGCACTGATGGTTAGTACAGTAACTCCACCCTCCACAGAAACTAGCCACTACCTTATTTAGAGAACCAGATCTCACCCTAGTCTCAAGGAGCCCAAATAGGCCCACATTAGCATTATGTAGACACCATTTAATATCAATCTGTTTAGTCAAACTATTTAGGCCCCTAACATTCCATACACCAATTCTATCCATGAGAGGCAGAAGCCTCTCCCCCTCCTCCTTTATCAACCAATTGGGAAGTGTTAGCCATCTCCTTATTAAAATTGACAACAAAAGCACCATCCTTAACCCCAGGTAGTCTAGATTCATGCCTAGTGATCCTAGTCAAGATTCTGGCAGGTGTTAAGATAGCACCTTGCGAACTGTTCACATGTGTATTAGTAGGAGTTATCATAGCCCCATTACCAGTACCTTGCACCCTGTTAACCACTCCAGATAAGCCAGGCTATGGGACCACAACACCCCTCTGAGGCAAATTATGAAATTCTGTTGTGGAGACAGTTGATACCACAGGCTCCCTTCTCTTCCATACCTGTTTTGGTGGTCCTTGTGGTCCAGGTTGCCCAGGTCTTTTAACCCAACCTGAGCCCTTCCTACATTGTTTCTCAGTGTGCCCAATGCCCTTGCATTTAGTACAGGTGATTGGTAACCAATCATACTCAACTAACACTGTGACATTCTGCCCCATTTCATCCACAAAAGTTATTTTATCAGGAAATTTCTGATCCACTTCAACCTCTACCATGATTCTAGCAAATCCAAGCAAGGTTCTATCCACAGTGAGGTCATCCACATGGACAAACTTTCCAATCAGGGAAGACAATTTCTCCAAACATTTATCCCCCCAGAATTTCAAGTCTAGACCCATCAGTTTCACCTAAATAGGAACAGTCTTGACAGAGACCTTAGTAATCTTAGTATGAGGCTCCCATGGACGGATAATCACAGGTTTACCATCAAATAAAAACATTCCCTTCTCCAAAACCAGTTTCCTATGTTCCAGGGTCGCAAACCTCACCACAAAAAGGCCATTAGGTAAAAAGGCAACCTTAGAGATCTCATAATCCTTCTATTCCCTCCGAAGATACCCTTCCAATGCCCTCCATGGTGGATTCGCACCCATGACATATCCATAAATCGCATAAGACCAATATTCAATTTCATCTTTAACATCATCGGCAGTCAGTTTGAGGAAATTACCTTCAGGGATAGCATCAGACACAGGCGACTGAGAATTACCAGACGACACACCTGGTGAACCCTCAGTCACAGGTGGTTGACTCACATCAGGTTGGATCTCTTCATTTTCCTCAGTAGCTGTCTCCACTGGAGTATCTGATTTGAAACAGGCTTCGGAATGACAATTCCAGCGCTCCGTAACATCGCAATAACCTCCTCTTGAATCTTCGCAACTTCCGCCTCTCGATCAAAAGAACTGGAAGAATTATTACTATTATTATTTGAATTATTAGAAACATTTTTTTGTTATTTTTAACTATTAATTGATTGAATATTATTATTATTAGTTGATTTAGGTTGTTGTATTGTAGATGAATTAGAGGAATTAGGTTTAGTAGATTTATTCTTCGCCATTGCAAAGAACACGCAAAACGCAGAACTTTCTCTCTAACTCATCTTTATTCTTATGTCAATATTATGTTAACACCAAATATAATAATAGCATGCATTTAAAGTAGCCAAATGAATATTTCTTTTCAAACCCGTGCCTTTCTTCCTCATACTTCTATTCTTCCTTTGCATTCTAAGACCGTTCTCTAAGCATTCAATGCCTACGTGCTTTATCGACCACGTAAGCTCAGATCATTCTGAGTTCCAGTCACGTTGCATGACCGGCCAATTTGACCACTATACATCAATCAATCTAATCTAAAACGAGGGCACTTTTTACATATAGTCGAGTCGAGCAATCACTAAATGGTTAACTTAGTTTATCTCGTTTCGTCAAACATGTAAGTCTGAGGGTGTAAATCCCATCCTTTTATTTTTTTTTATTATTTACAATTATTGTAAAATTTACGTCAAAAGCATGCTTAAAACCAATTTCTAAAACCCTTTTATTAAACCGTTTTTACGGATTAGTAGTAACCGGAGGTCGAGAAGAAACGCATCAACTACTGCTCCTCTTCGAAAGGCCGCAACATCTGCTGCGCCTCTTTCAGAGGTTGCCGCTGTTCCTGCTCTTCTTCTTCTTCTTCCTCGGTTCTCTACTATTTTCGTTTCTTTTGCTTTCTTTTTTTATTTTCTTCCCTTTTTTCGTACATAATATAATTTTCTAATTCGTTCTTAATATTTATCACGTTTTATTCACGTCCTAAATCCCTTATAATCAATATTTGCGGGTTTTCATCATTAAATCAAACCCGGATTTTAGAGACTCGGTTCGTTCATATCAAGTTTCTGAAATTCGTCTTTTGTACATATTTTCATTGTTTATTTCCAGTTTACCATGTCTTTCCAGTTCGTTTCCATCTTCAAATTTAACCTAGTTTGTTATAATTCGTTTTTAATTATTTCGTAATCCGTTTTATTCTATTTTAAATCGTTTTTTATCGTTTTTATTACGGTCACATATGTTAATAATATGCTAAATCACTTTCATCCGAGTTAAATATCAATAATCAACCTTTAAACATGTTAATGAACATTAACAACTCGCAGTTCTGACTTCACAGCCAGAACTCATCTCAGGAACAGACGCAGTGAAAGCTGCGCCTCTTCCAAGGGATGCAGCAATGCTGCGCCTCTTCCGGGATGAGTTATGTCCCTGATTTCCGTTCTTGCTTTGTCTTAATCTTTAGCCGTAATACCACCCTTAATCTGTCCATATTTTCCATCCTTATTTATTTTCCTTTCTTTTCTCCAAATTGTCCGTCTTAAGTATATTTTTGACATAAATCAATCTAATCCATTGTAATTTTCATTATCGTTATTTATTGATTGTATTTATTGTGCATATTTATTTTTCACATGTAATCAATTCTAAACCCTGATTCGACATTAATAAAGTGCTAATTACTTGTTCACCGACCTAGTTAATTCACATGTTACGATTAAGATATTGGATGTTGCATTGCATGCATATAATCGACAACATATCAAATACGAACGATTTCACTAGTCATTAGTAGAGGCCGCTATCAAGGAGGGCGGGATTTGGTGTTCAGTAAAATACGTACCCTCACCCCTTACTCCAGATCTCTGTGAACATCCGTGTTCATTGGCATCCACAAGAGTCATTCTAGACATAGAATGCTAAGGGTAACGAGTTCTTAGTGTTCATGTCATTACTTTGTGTCTTGACATGACACGAGGTATTCGAATGGTTCTAATTTCCCATAAAAATTGGTGGCCACTCCACGAATACAAACGCTTGTCCCAAGTGCCCCTGTGGCCCATGTCCACAAGTATATCTTTAAATATTTTATATTTTTAGTTTGGTTTGTTTGATGTTGCTGACTATTTGTTTGATGGGTATAATTCAATAGTTGTTTTTGTTTTTTTCCTCAATAGTTGTTAGTTTTTCCTCTGTCATCTCCGTCACTGTTGTCGTCATCTCTTTCTCATCGTCTATACATGTCTTTCTTTAGCCTACGTTTTGTCTGTTCTTTCTCTTTATTTAGATATGATTTAGGATTATTCTAAATATCTTATGAATGTAGATATATGGCTCGAACTTCGATGACTGATGCAAATAAGAGTGACCCCAACTATAAGGATGGTTTAGCTAAATTTTAAGAATTCGTTTTGAAAAATTTGAATGGTTCTTCTAGTATTCAATGCCTTTGTGAAAGATGTGGTAATATTAGGTATATGCCCTTTCCAGACATTAAAATTCACTTAGAAAAGTATAGTTTTAGTTGATCCTATACCCGTTGGATTTTTCATGGGGAATCATTAGAGAAAGAGGATGGTTTTGATGAAGATGATGATGAGGGGATAGGTGCGGAATACGAAAGGCTGAGTGATGCCGAGTTTGTTGAGTTAGAAGCAGACATTGGTTGTACATCCAAAGCTCGTGTTGATACAGGTGACAAGTTGAATGAATAGAAAGATGATGAGTCGAATGCTTTTGAAGATGTAGGTAATGACACTAATTTGGATGATCTAAATAACCTATATGAGAAGTTGGAAGAGTGTGAAGCACCTCTGTACCCCGGTTCTAAATACACTAAAATATTGGCTTTGGTGAAATTGTATAATATCAAATGGGCAAATGGGGTGAGCGACACGTGTTTCACTAGTTTATTAGCCTTGATAAACGACTTGCTTCCAGCTGGTAATGTTCTTCTTGTTAGAACATATGAGGCTAACAAACTGATTAGAGGAGTGGGTATGAAATATGAGAAAATACATGCATGTGCAAATGACTGCCTATTGTACCAAAAAGTATATCAAAACTTAACTAATTGTCCGGTTTGTTTTGAGTGGCGTTACAAGGATAAGGAAGAGATCCCGCCTAAGGTGGTGTGGTATTTTCCAATAATACCAAGATTCGTAAGGATTTATTAGAATGTAGAAAATGCAAGTATGATGACATGGCATAAAACTGGAAGAATAAATGATGAAAAGCTAAGACACCCGGTGTAAATACCCAGTATCTGCTGACACTCCAACAAACACCCGATGACTATCGGACTACAACATGTTTTGGAATCGCGGCGTTTGATCGACAGTTCGTGTACAACTTTACGTCGGAAAACTTAAAATGATTTCGAAAATAAAACATTTCAAAACTTTTAAAAAGTATCTGGAGTGTTTAACGCATGATGACGGGGTCGCAATGACAATAACTAGAGTCAAAACCGACACCGGATCAAAAACCGACTCAAAATTTAAATCCCGACTCCAACAACGAGTCAAACCGAGTCAAACACAAAAAACAAACCATTCGAATGCTTCCTTGTTAAGATTTCCCGGGATCATGAATGGTCAAGTACCAAACATGTGCATACAAATCCTAGGATAGAATAAATCATGATTGCATTTGTGTGAAAGCGACAAGACACCGCGAAGAAGTGCGACGTGGCTCGCGCCTCTTTGAGCAGCCCAGGTGGCCATGTTGCTCAAAACTCACACAACCACTCATTCTCCTATAAATACCCCTCAAATGCCACCATTTGAGAACTTACGCGAGCGTCTGCCCCCTCTTTTCTCCCTTAAAATTCTCGACTCGACTTCCTAAGTCACAATCCAACACGTGTTTACGACCTACCGATCGTAAATATGAGCCTTACACATTGTTTGGTACCGTCATCGTGCATTAAATCACTTGACCGACCATTTCGACCACTACATTATCACTAAACTTAATAAAACACTCTTTTTACTTACTAAAACGGTTTTAAATCGAGTCTTTTCTGACCAAACGAGTTGATACACTTACGTCGATTTCTCGCCATAAGCCAAGCATGTAAGTATGAGGGTGTAAAAATATTCTTTTATCATGTTTTCATTTGCTTCATGACTATAACATGCTAAATCATGCATAACATGGTTTGGTCCAAAACATGGGAAGAATGAGCCAAAACCGGCATTTTTGGTCGAGGTAGAGGCCACTTACGTAGCACATAGGCTCGCGCCTAAAGCACCCTGCCCAGCCTTAAGTCCAATCCGTGTTTGGTCTCTTCTTTTCCTCTATTTTTCATTTTCATATTTGTAATCAGTTTTTACCATTTCAAGTATTTTCAAACCATTTTCTACAAATTTTAACCATAAAACATTTTTCACCCTTGGTTCTTAATACCATGAGGGTTTAATCTGTGTTTCGGTGATAATATTTGGTTAATTACATTTAAAAGGTATTTTAAAGCCTTTCATCATTTCTTTACATTTTCAAAATAAATGTATTAGTCACCAACACGAAGTCATCCTTGGTTCTACATACCATGTCGGATTTTAATCCGAGTATGATGATGAGTATCGACGAATTATATTCAAATGAACTTAAAACAATTAGTTCAAAATCATTTTCAAAACTATTCATGTCAAGCTTGCAAAGTGGAACCCGACATCGAATACCGTCAAAACAATGACGATTATTCAAGTCTCGTTCTTCAAATAAACACAAATACGGCCTAAACGGCCTTTTCAAACCAAAATGGGTTCAAATACCCATTTTTCAATACGTTTTATAAATGTTTTTCAATGGTCAGAACGCGTCATATACCGTTGAGTGACCCGCGCCTAAACAACCCTTTTCTTTTTCTATTTTCAAACCAGGGGAGACCCCCTTACATCACCAATAGGCTCGCGCCTCTTCTTGCTGCCTGGTGCAGGGTCTGTTCCCCTTCCAGCATTGGTCTAGGACGATCCTGCCTCCGGCTAACCTGGATATAGGACGGATCAGATGACTAATTTGTCTATTCAAAAATCATATTTGGAAAATGCCTTACTAAGACAAATGTATCACATTATGCACCATAAACCTAATTTGGTAAATGGATGTTTAGTTTCCGTTTTGTATGCAAATCAACCATAAATCCAACTCGACATCTTATACTTGATACTTGGATTAAATCAATCGACTTAGAAAGCTCTCACATGCTAGGTTTAAACTATTGGATGCGCATTCATGCATTTAAACCGTTTTATTAACTTTTGCATTCAACCAACCTAGATCGATCAGTAGAGGCCGCTACCGCGGGCGGGATTGGGTATCTGATTAAAGAACTTCCCAATACGTACCTTCACCTCTTACTCAGAAACTTTGGATAGTGGACGACCTTAGCCAGGGCGTACGAGAGTCATTCTAGAGATAGGATGCTAAAGAGGGACGATTCCTTATCTTTAGTGCCTATGTCAAATACTGCTTTGTGCTTCGTTTGACCGATGTATAAAGTGGATTCGAACGGGTTCCAAGTATCCCACAAATGCTTAGTGGTGACACCGAACATCTCTAATCGTTTTGAGACCCTTGTCGAGAGGAAACCGACCGATCTAAAATGATCCGGTCAAAAGCATACTTTTACGCCGCCGAGCGTGGCTTTCAAAAGACCGCTATGCGTCCACGAATTGGCCCGGCGCGTAGGTGGCTATGTCCACAGATTGGCGACTCCGCTGGGGAAAACTAGGACACTTATGTCTTTGTGATCCCTATAGGGTGAGACTCGAACGAGATCTTGGTTGGAATGCATTAATTGATATTACGTTCATGGTCGGGCTCCTTGTCCGAGCCCACAACCTAAACCTTTTCGACCAATTGCCTCGTCTCGTCGGCGTGAGTTTTCTCATCCCCGCGTTTTGAATCCCGATTGAGTCAAACATACCGTTGACGTTACACATTTCTATTTCGTCAAAGAGCTTTCATCACCTTCGAGCACGAGGCTAGGGCACCCTCCTTATAAATTTTGTTTGGATTGGTATCCCTCTCGCAAATCGGGGTTTGATTGCTTTGTTTGTAACCCACTCTTTTAAGCCAAAACCCGTGTCAACATTATGCATAATATAATGAAATTGTGAGTGCTTATGTGCTATATGATCATAAGTCCTTCCGTGTCATTTTCAAACTTTCAAAAACACCTTTTTGCGCCGTTATAATGGCCGTTTCAAACCTCGGTCTTTCGCTGACCGTTGCTTTTCAACACGCCTTTCTAGGCCGTCGTAGTGACGATTTTCTAACCCGGTTTTTTTTAACCATTTCAACACGCCTTTCTAGGCCGTCGTAATGACGATTTTAAAACCCGGTTCATATAACCATTTCAACACGCCTTTCTAGGCCGTTGTAATGACGATTTTCTATCCCGGTTTTTTATAGCCATTTCAACACCCTTTTTAGGCCGTCGTAATGACGATTTTAAAACCCGGTTTTTTATAACCATTTCAACACGCCTTTCTAGGCCGTCGTAATGACGATTTTCAAACTCGGTTTCTACAACCATTTCAAATCACCTTTTTACGCCGTTATAATCGCCGCGTCTAGACACGGACTTTAACCCATTTCGCGCCGACAATGGCTCTTTCAAAACCCGGGAAAAGCACACACCCTTTTCTCGAGACACTTTCGAGATCCCGAGGACCATACACCGTCCCCAAGGCCTCTTCAAACATTTCAAACCCCGATTTTCAAAACATACAATTTTGAATTTCAAAAACCGTCTTGGGAAACAATACATTGTTTTTCGAGCCGACTCGAACTCAAAATCGTCTTTTGCAAGCAAACTTAAGACAACCCTTTCAACTAACCAACTTACGGAGATCCCTATCTTCGGAAGCCATCCATCAAGCGATAAATGATTCTTTTTGAAATTTCTATTTTCGAAAACTTCAGTCCACCACTCCAATTCCGCCTCGTGTCTATCGAGTCGAAGCAAACGTACTTATGGGTCTTTACTTATGAGCCGTCTCACCATGAGACTCGTCCAATGGCGTCACGCCGCTACGTTGGATGCGTGCCAAAAGTTCGGTCAACACCGTCACGTCATAAATCGAGTCAGCACCGAGGTACCACGCATGGTCACCCTCGTCTGGTTGAGTCTGATCTTTGCCCGTCCTTTATATTGTCTGCGTTCAGTCTTTGAACCGTGTCGGATTGAGTTGTAATGTGAGCCGTTTTCTCTTTCTCAGAACCATGGCTCCGTCTTCAGCTTCGTCCAACAACAACAATGATAACAACAGAGATGTCACAACTGCTCAACTAGCCAGCTTGCTCACTGCTCTTAAGATCACTCTGGACCGTGGCGAGACCCGTATTGACACCCTGGAAAACAAGGAAACTGGAGAGCACAACACTCCGCCTTTGACTGAAACTGAGAAAAGGCTCAAGCTCTTGGAAGAACAATGCCTAGCCTGGGGTAACAATATCCATCTTGAGAACAATCAAAGATTTGAACCTGTTGGTGATCAACTACTTGACAACTTTACCTTGACTGATGTGCCCAAATTCAAGGGAGTGGAGGACCCACTCAATCATATTTGAGCCTTCAAAGACTACATGGCCATTAAAGGGGTTAAACAGGAACTTTTCACCCGGTTCTTTCCATCATCCTTGGAACCAATCCCTCCCCAATGGTACTACTCCCTTGACCCGAAGAACCTCACTACCTGGGACGAGGTCACGGTTGAATTTGCTAAGCAATATGCCGATAATGTCGAAATCCAAGCCAATATCCGTACTCTTGAGGTCCTAACCCAGAACGACAAGGAGGGATTCAGCGAGTTCCTAACCCGTTGGAGGAGGGTAAGCACTCAATTGGTCAGCAAACCAAGTGAGTCAACCTTGGTGGAAAATTTTGTCAACAATCTCCGCCCGGTATATGCCAACTTACCGAGGTACCAAAACATTAAGACATTCCAGGATCTGCAAATCCTTGGGACACGCATTGAAGACGACCTCCGCAAGGGTGTCCTAGCCAAAACCACCGGTAGAGGCTACCAGAGATCCACATCAACCGGATCTCGCCCCTATGGTCAGACGAACAAGATTGACGAGGTCAACCTCCTCGAGCCAACCGTCCCCAAAGAGTGTTCACCAATATAGGGTCAACTTATGCAAGCGCCCTGAACAGGCTTATGGTCCAAGGGAAGTTAGAACCAATTGGACCCACCCCGAATCTGTCGGATGCTAAGATATCCCGCTTATGGAACCCTAATGCCTACAGTCTGTACCACCAAGGGAAAGGGCATGACACGGAAACCTGCTTCAAGCTCAAACACATCATCCAAGACATGATCGAAAAAGGGCAATTGCCTTTGCCTCCACCGACAAAACCAAACAACAAAATGAACCCTTTGGAAATATATGCTATCTTCGATGATGAGCCAACCTTGGACTTCTCACACCTCATCCTGCCAATTGATGACGAGGTGAATGGTTTGGAGAGGGATGCCTCGGACGGGGTATTTGTGTTCAGTGCCGCAAACATGCTTGCCATGTTCCAACAAGTTGAGGAAGCTATAGCCAGTCTCTCCGAAAGGATTAACCGGCTTGACGATGCCTACTGGCGATTGATTTTCAATCCTCCAACACCACGCCCGAGGGAGGGTCCCCCAAACACCCAAAACTACCCTCACCAGGATGGATTGCTCCCGCGACCATTCTGGCATGCACCTTGCGATAATCACCCTCACAATAATCACCCTCACAATAATCAACCTCACAAAAACTACCCTCACAAAAATGTCCCTCACAAAAATTGCCCACCAAGGAATACCCCTCCAAGGTACCCTCGGGATCTTGAAATCAATGGCATCGGGAGAGATGATGTTGAAGATGTCTATATTGTCCCAGGGAAAGAGAAACGGGCGAAAGAGATCGGTCATCTTACCCGATCCGGACGCCCCTATCAAAACCCAACAGCCGTTCCAATAATGAGCGATCAGGTTGTCCCGGACATGGACACTCGATCCAAAGCTCCCGAGAATTCGATCCTCAAACAACTACAGAAGGGAAAAGCAGAAAGTTCAATTTGGCAACTGATTGTCACGTCCTTCGAACATCGACAGGCTCTACTACAAGCCTTGGGAAAACTGACTGTGCCCTCTACCTCCTCCCCGGAAGAAGTGGTGGCACGCATGACAAGTGATGTCCTTGATTTGAGCAACCCGGTCATCTTGTTTGACGAAGATATCCCTCCCTTCGGAGCCAAACACAACCTAGCCCAGTACATCACAGTACAATGCCTCAAAAAGAATGTGCATATGGTCCTTGTGGATGACGGATCTGCGGTGAATGTCATTCCCCTCAAAACGGCTCATAAACTGGGTATTAAGGAAACTGATTTGGTCCCAACCAGTCAAGGAGTACGCGCTTATGACGGCACTCGTCGTAAGGTCGCAGGGCTTATCACTCTAACCATCACAACCGGACAACTGGAAAGGTAAACCAGTTTCCAGGTAGTCGACATTGACGCCTCCTTCAATATGCTTATGGGACGTCCCTGGATTCACGCCGTCAAGGCAGTTACCTCAACCTTCATCAGAAAATCAGGGTCCCCTTCAACGGGAAAACGATCACGATTCCTGCTTCCCCGATCAAAGCCATCATGAAAAAGGGAATAGCCTCCCAGGCCATTGAGGAGGATGACAACGAGATGTGGGGATTTGAAGCTGTGAATGCCCTAACTGATGTGTCAACACCCTTTGATTGTGACCCATTTGCCAACCTCACAGTCAACCGCATTCTAATGCGCCAGGGTTATTTCCCGGGTTTACCCCTCAATCCGCTGAAGAACATCTTACCTCCCTTGAAACAAGCTAAGGTCCCCAACATCCCCTTCGGACTGGCCTATGAACCTACCGATGAAGATATCCAGGAGATGAACCTCCTAGTTCGAAAGTGAAAGAAGCACGGAGTTATCCTCCGTCCATATCATTTGACCCTCAATGGATACTTTGTCCCCGAGGGAGAGTCTGAACTCTACCATGGCTTCCCTGAGTTGATCTATGCACTCTGTGGCCAATGTCAAACACCCGAGTGTAGAAGTCTTCTAGGAGTGCTACTTCATCCCCAATAACATCGAAGCTGCATCAACCGAGTCTAAGTCCTCCCCATGCCTCGACGGACAAGCTGTCACTCTCCTCTTTGGAGAGGATAACATCAAGCACCTCGACTATGAGGACATCATCAATATTGCTCTAAGGGACAACCAGTTTGACCCCACCGCCTTGATCTTCGACACTGACCCGGAGAAAGCTACCCAAGGCTGGAGGAAAACTGTCAAGTGGACCGATCGCCAAGGCCACATTTTCAAGATCACAACTGGAGAAGGCCCCGTGTTCAAAGAGGGAAGTGAAGAAGAATCTGAGTCTGAGTCAGAGTCAGAGTCTGCATAGCTCCTAACACTCCTGATGTCCCAGTCAAGGTCCCCTTCCCGCTGTTCTATCAAAAGCTTGTGGTTGCTTCAGAGGCTGAGTCAATTAGGGTCATCCCCACTCCCATGAAAGGTGACAACCTGGAGCCTGTTCCAGGGGCCACTTCCTCTGCTCGTGTCAACTTAATGAATGCTAAGTTTGCTTAGGACTCGTCTTAATTTAACTGCAATGCAATTCTGAATGACTATGAGGAATTTGACTTGAGTGAGTACCCACCTCACCTAGCCAAAGAACTTGACAAACGGGAAACCAGAACCCCCATCATTGAGGAGACTGAACCTTTTAACATAGGAGTCGACAACACACATCAAGAACTTAGGATATGGAAAACCCTTGACCCCTCGGAAAGACGACAGTTCATTGACCTCCTCCACGAATACAAGGACGTATTCGCCTGGTCCTACAAAGATATGCCTGGGATTGACAGGGAAATTGCAGAGCACCGGATACCCATTAAACCCGGAGCTAAACCCATGAAGCAAAAACTGCGCCGGATGCGTCCTGAATGGGCCTTGAAAATCAAAGAAGAAGTGGATAAACAGTTCAAGGCCGGGTTCATCAAAGTGTCTGAGTACTCTGACTGGGTGGCCAACATTGTTCCTGTACCGAAGAAAGAAGGGAGGAATTGGGTTTGCGTCGACTTCAAGGATCTAAACAAGGCGAGTCCAACGGACGACTTCCCTTTGCCACATGTTGACATTCTGGTGGATAATACCGCCGAGCATGCTCTCCTATCATTAATGGACGGGTATGCTGGGTACAACCAGATCAAAATGGCTGAGGAAGACATGCACAAGACTGCTTTCACTACACAGTGCGGTACATATTGCTACAGGGTCATGCCCTTCGGCCTCATCAATGTCGGAGCAACCTCTCAAAGAACCGCTACCACTCTCCTACATGATATGATGCACAAGGAGATAGAGGTATATGTCGATGATATGATCGTCAAATCAAGAGAACGGGACGGCCACATCAGCGCCCTGCGAAAATTCTTCGCTCATCTGCGGAAATATAACATGAGACTAAATCCTCAGAAATATTCATTCGGGGTCACCTCCAGAAAACTCTTGGGACATGTCGTCAGCAAGAGAGGCATTGAGATTGATCCAACCAAAATCAAAGCCCTTCAACAAATGCCACGGCCTAAGAACGAGAAGGATATTCGGGGATTTCTCGGTCAGGTTCAATACATCAGCCACTTCATAGCCAAGCTCACCATGATTTGTGAACCAATATTCAAGGAGCTTCGCACCTCCGATCACACCGATTGGGACGACGACTGTCAAAAGGCCTTCGACAGGATAAAGGAAATCCTATCCAAACCTCCTGTCCGCATGCCACTTCAACAAGGGATTCCTTTATCCCTATACCTAACTGTCACGGACACAGCCATGGGAGCAATGTTAGCACAAACAGTCGACGGTGAAGAACGAGCCATCTACTACATCAGCAAAACGTTCATTGAGTACGAGACATGGTACACCCAACTGGAAAAGACATGCCTTGCCCTAGTATGGTCAACAAAGAAGTCGCGGCATTACATGCTCAGCTACACGGTCCACATCTATTCCAAGATGGACCCGGTTAAATACATCTTCGAAAAACCCATACTAAACGGAAGGTTGTCTAGATGGACACTCATGTTGTCCGAGTTTGATCTCAAGTTTATACCCCTCAAAGTTATCAAGGGAAGAGCAGTCGCCGATTTCCTGGTAGAAAATCCCGTCAACGAGGATCCAGCGACCGACACATGGTTGCTTCCTGGCGAAGACATCCTTTGTACCGACTCCAACGCATGGGACCTATACTTCGATGGTGCATCTAATCTGAGAGGTTTCAGGGTCAGAATCCTTCTAATATCGCCGGAAGGAGAACATCTTCCGATCTCGGTCAAGCTAGACTTCGCCGTCACCAACAGTGCCGCTGAATATGAAGCATGCCTTATCAGCCTACAAGCAGCCATAACACTTGGCATCAAGAGACTGAGGGTCCACGACGACTCCTCGCTCATCATCAGTTAGGTGTCCGGGTCATGGAAGATTCGAAGTGACAGCTTAGCTCCCTATCGAGCGAAAATCAATCAAGAGGCCGAGTTCTTTGACCAAGTCGATTACTTCCACCTGTCGCGAGAGGAAAATCAATTTGTTGATGCCCTGGCAAAACTTCCGCGCTCGTCAATATACCTGACGACGTGACATCAATGCCCCTATGTGTTGAGAGAAGGAGTGAGCCAACTCATATTTGCGCCATTAACAACGACGAGGAAAGCCATGTCGAACCTTGGTACCAAACCATCCTCAACTACAAAACCAAAAATAATTCCCTCCTAACTCTGACCCAAGAGGACAAAGAGCCATCCGATTACTTGCATCACAATTCGTGATAAACCAAGAACAACTGTACAAAAGAACACCCCAAGGAATTCCCCTCCTTTGCATTGACCATCACAAAGCCAAAAAGGTCATGGGAGAGGTCCACGACGGAGAATGTGGCCCTCACATGAGCGCAATGATGCTTACCCGAAAAATCATGCAGTTAGGTTACTATTGGACCACAATGGAAGTCGATTGTCGCAACTACGTTAAACATTGCCACAACTGTCAAATCTTCGCCAACATACAACACATACCACCATCCCTTTTATACACCATGACATCACCCTGGCTTTTCTCGATCTAGGGCATCGACATCAATGGGAAAGTCAACCCGATGGGCAGTAAGGGGCATTGCTTCGTCCTTGTTGCCATCGACTACTTCACTAAATGGGTGGAAGCACAGGCATATGCAGTCTTGACCGCCAAACAAGTGGCCAAGTTCATCCGAAACAACATCATCTGCCGATATGGGGTACCCCATAAAATCATCAGCGATCAAGGCTCTCACTTCCGGGCGGAAACTCAGGCCTTACTGGAGAAATACAAGATCAAACGACATCGATTGTCCCCTACCGTCCCTAAACCAACGGAGCGGTGGAGGCAGCGAACAACGACCAGCTATACCAATGACATATACAACGAGCATTCAACAAGAAGGTTAAACCCAGGAACATCAAGGAGGGCGACTTGGTCCTCAAGTCAGTTCGAGCACCATTACCCGTCGATCAGAGGGGAAAATTTAAACCCAACTGGGCCGGGCCATACCTGGTCAAGAAAATACTTTCAGGGGGCGCAATGAGACTGAGTGACCTAGACGGGGAGGATTTTAGAAACCCGACCAACCTAGACCAACTCAAGAAATACTACCCTTAAACCGTAGCAACTTGCGACCTCACCCTAGTTTTACAACTAGCAACAACCTCACCCCTTTTCAAGTCAAGTTCCTCAACGCATTCTGATTTGAAATTGCATGTTTATCGAGTCTAAGTTGCAGCACCTTGCCCGTTTCAAGTGTCCTTTGATCTGTCAAAGGCAACATCCATTTGCACTAAAACAAAAAAAACCCTGAACTACGAGCATGGTTTGATTTCACCTCTTTAGGTGGATACGTAGGCAGTCTTTCTTATACATGAGAGATACAACCAGAAAACCCAATCAAAATTTACAAAACCCCCCTCAACTACGAGCGTGGTTTGATTTCACCTCTTTAGGTGGATACGTAGGCAGTCTCTCTTATACATGAGGGATACAACCACAAAACCCAAAAATTACAAGACATTTTGAACTACGATCATGGTTTGATTTCACCTCTTCAGGTGCATACGTAGGCAGTCCTTTCTTACACAAGAAGGATACAACCATCCCCATAATAAAAAAAAACCCATAAAAAAACACACACGTTTCCTTGTGTTTACCCACATACAAAACATTCCCCTTACCACAAAATACAAAAGAGGCCTTTCTCCCTTCCTACAAAAATCCCATTTCCTAAGTGCAAATGTTCAGGACGATTCAAACCGAATTGCCTTTACAAAATGGATGGAAGAAATAAGCATTCACATTTTTGACACGAACAATCCTCTTATTTAATTAATAATGGGAGGGATTACAAATTCAACAACAAATAAGGCTCGGCAAGTCTACAACTTGTCAAAGCTAAGATGTCGACTAAAACACCTCACATAATAAAACTAGCATAAAACACACAAAACATAGCTAGTACAACATAATAAAAACTCACAACAATAATACAACATAATAATAAAGTGGGTAATGGAGGTCTTCACTCTTCCATTCTACCCTTGCCTTCTCCCTCGAGGTACATCTTCCCCTTGTTCTTCTTGTTGGCCCACCTAGCATGGGTTTCCTCTTCGGAACGGATCCTCAACAAATCTACAACGGCAACGGCCTCCGGTCTCTTGCAAGACCCCATGTTCGGCCCAAAACAAGCCCATGCACGGCCCACTACATGCTTGGGACCCGAGCTTCTCCTCTTTGGTGGCCTCATCACATCCGGGCTAACTCCATCAACATAATCCTCAAAGAAGGCACGATTGGCCTGCTAACCTCTCGATACTTCAAGTCGACAACCTCGTCCTTACGGTATTTGGACCTCTCTTCCAAGGACGAAGCTCTTGACCACTTGACATAAGCGGGAGTCACCGATGTCGTGGCAACGGGGTTTGGTACCTCCCAAAGTGGCCGGGTGGCCCACCATTTTTCGAAGACCTCCACAAGTTCGGAGTTTCGGAAAACATTCTCTTGGACAAGAGTATCTTGAGCGGGCACCTTCTGTTGACGCCCCATTTGCCTCATGAGCCTTTCGGGATAAATGAAGGAGGCAACCTTCAAACCCACCACCATCAAAGAACGAGGACTAGCACCCGAAGCGGGCAACCCTGTGAAGGACCTCTAGTGCAACCATGGCACCACCCAACGGATGTGAGGACCACCCTCCTCCGCCAATCTCGAGGCCCAATAAGCCTCGGTAGAAGCAAAGCTATCCTAGTACAACTTCTTCCTCATGGTAAGGTGACGGAAGGAATAAGAGGAAGAATCAACCGGAGGCTCTACATACCTTAGCCTCTCCAATAGCCACACTTGGACGATCCTTGGAGATCCAAACGAGGGAGCTTCTCCACAAGAGCCCTCCTTGTCTAAAGCTTGGATGATCTCGCCAAGTACCAACCATGATGGATCTCTACCATGCTCCATTTGCTCAACTACATGTACAAGGGTCATGCTACCATAGAATCTTGGCCCCTCCTTCTTCAAAGCATCAACAAAGAGGTATACATGGACAAGGCAAAAGGCAAGAGCCCTTTTCCTAGCCACCTCCAAAACATTGGCATCCAATCGGTTCGAAAAAATGTTGATGAGAGCCAACTTATTCACCATGAGAAGCGAGAAGAAAGTTGACTTTACTTGTCGACAAACCCAACATTAAACGGAATTTCTCTTTGTAACACAACCGAGTCGGAGGAAGCACCGGAACACAACCCGGCCACCCACCAATGGCTCCAACTTCTTCGGCAAGAGGATAAATTTCGCCTTTCGGGAAAACGAAAACGTGATGTTTGGAGTCCCAAAACCGAGAACATGCTTCGAGAAATGAGGATTGCACCTTGACTTGACGAAGCACCAACAATTGACCAACTCCCATGCAAACGAGTTGATACTTCTCGGGAGGCGACAAATCCCGGCACCATTGTCGCAACGCATTCTCAAAGTCATCCATGAAATATTTTGTGGAAAAAGAAGAAGAAGTTTTGTAGAGATGTTTTCGTGTTTCGGATGATGAAACAATGAAGCACAAACATCACTATTTATACAAGACAATCAGCGCGTTTTTCAGAAAAAAGGGAGAGCTGCTTCCTATCGCCAAGTAGCTCGCGCCTCTTTGTACATGTTCTCAGGATTCCCACCATGAATTATCCCTTTCAAGTTGTGTTCTCTCCTGACACCTCAAACCTCCCGCCAGAATGCTCGCGCCTCTTCAGGATGGTCCATGACATTTTGTGTTTTCTCACACTCACGTTTCCTTGTTTCAGCGTTTTCCGAAATCCGACACGGTTTCTATGACGCAGCTTTAAACATACGGATCTTTCTTTCTTTTTTTAAAGGGGGAAGGGCTAGTCGCCCCGATCCGCGATGGATCGTTTCCATGTCAATAGAAATTCCTCAAAAATTCAAGCACTCACAAATCCGAGTCTTGCTCTCACAAAAAAGAAAATCAAATACACTCGCAAAAATCTTTTCTAAAATTCACCCCCGGCGGTTCGAGTTTGAATTTTTCGAGTCACAAATCAATTTCAACATTTTCGATGGAATTTAATTCAAGACACAAGTTAATTGCTCAAATTTGCAAATGAATTTCTTTTTAGGAAGTCCGAATACGACGACTCGTCGCGAAATTTTTCAAAATATCATTTCAAATTTCAATTTTTAACTTCGTGTCATCGCGGTTAAATTTTGTTTTCAATCAAATGTCTTTTTTACGTGTTTACATTTATGCGTATGTGCTACATGTCGCCTGTTTTCTACACTAACGATGCAGGAACTGGTGCAAAGCAAAAGGGGAACTGACAGCCGACAACGCTTATCCGAAACACAACACAAAAAAAGCCAAAAATCACAAAATAAACCACAATTCAAAAACACATATATACAAACCGCCTTACACAAAATATAAATATGTACAAACAAGAGTCCAAGACATGGACAAGGAACTTCAACTACTCAGCACTTCCCGTCGGACCAGCCTCGGTCTCACGAGGAGTCGCGGCCAAGGCAGACACCACCATCTGCTTGAGCTCCTTCTCCGGAGAACTCTCCAGCGTCTCTTACTCCATCGTGACGTGAAGCTCCTCCGCCGTAGCCAACTGAGCCCTCAGGGAAGCAATCTCCGCATCTCGGCTCCGCAACGCTTCCTCACTATGCCTCAACTCCTGGTCTCGACTGGTGATCGCCAACCCCTGGGCCTTGATTGTCGACCTGGCTGTGTCCAACTCAGCACGGACCCGAGCAAGCTCCGCCGGATCCGCAGTACCCTGTAAAACACAATACAGATCATTAAGATTTAAAAACGTGAAATGCAACACAAAATACACAAAAATAACATACAAAAAGTACCTGAGCAAGCCGAGCCTCCCTCGCAGCCAGGTCACCAGCAAGTGCCCTCCACTAGTTAGCCATCCGCCACAAAGCCTGATGACTAGCAGTCGTCACCCACAACCAAGAAGGTCCTTCAATACAATGCAAGATAAAACATAAATGAGGAAAAATATTCGGATCAGGAACTCACCCTCAGAACACTCAACCTCCACTTCATGCCGACGTCGGTCACCTCAGTGACCGCGGGCTCTGGTAGGTGCAGTTGTAGCTCCTCACCGCCCGGGCACTGAAAGGAGATCTCCGCCGGGAAAACCGGGGGCTGAGTCCTCATCAACGCATCGACCCCTGCAATTTGGGTCCACATCAAAGGTAACAAACCCTCCTATAAAAAGAGGTAATGAAAACAAAAGAACAGAGGAAAACACACCTCGATCGGGTACCAGGCAAGCCTCGACAACCGGAAGGTGTCGTAGTCGACCTCCCGCCGTAACAGCTCCTCACCTCCCTGACCGTGAAGGTGCTCCTCGACCTCGTCGGCTGTCGTCTCCTGGAACAACACCCTAGGTGGATCGACCGGTACCACGAAAGTCTCAGTAGAGCACTGACGAGCTAAACGCTCGCCGAGGTACCAAACCGGCTCGATCGTCATCTCAAGGTACAGACGTTGGGAGCTGCGAGGCGCAAGCGCTCCCTGACAGCGGTCAGCACCTCTGTGTAGTGCTCCCTAGGCCACCCGACAAACTACAAAAGAAAAACTAATCAACTAACTGGGGGCTTCCTAAGTTACCTAGTCATCCTATCCCTATCTGTTTCTGCAAAATAGAAGGAGTAAGGAAGAACTACTTACGTCGGCAATTCAAAGGGCGTTCATAGGACGCCTGCAGTCCTCGTAAGTCGACTTAATCGACTTCTTCTGAGCCACCGTCCAAGCCCTCACGGCAGGGTAAGTTGAAAAGACGCCGCCTGTGGTCCCCGAACACAGAGGGATGAAGTAAGCATACAACCAAGCCTGTAACCAAACACAGCAAACACAAATCAGCCAATTTTCCAAAAGTTGCCAAAATCAAAACCACAAATTAAAATCAAACTCAAAACTACAAAAAAATGCTCGTACCTCCAAGATGAGGCCGGGACCAACCAAAGCAGGGGCACTACCATCCCCCATTACCTACGAATGCACCGCTGCGTGTATGTACCGGGTAAAACTCGCCAAAGCCGGCGTAACCCAGTCAAACTGACCCAAAGTGTGAAGGTCAGCAAGCAGAGGAAGTACCTTGGTCGACAAGCGCTCACCCTTGTCACCAAATTACGTGGTACCCAAGAAGTACCACAACCACAACCGCGCCTCCTGCGCGTCAGCTCTAGCCTCAGCCTCCGGACTCGCCAACGGCGCCAGAGCGTAACCCACCGCTCTCCCTCTGAAGTGGTCTTTCACATACGAGCTCGCGATCAAGTACGGAGTAACGTCAGAAGGCTCAGGCAAAACAGCCCCGATCAGACGAGTCACCGCAGGAGAAGACAACCTCTCCGGTGTCTCCGTGAACTCAACAGGCATCTCGCCACACAGGAGGCCGGATATCATGGCAAAATCTTCTAAGGTCACACCGACCTCCCCGAACTCCATGTGGAACGACAACGTCATATCCTAGTAATGATCCAACATGGCACGAATTAGACACAGGTTCGACCTAATCGAAGACCTGTGAATGTCCCGCCAAGCAGCCACCAACGGCCCAAAAGCCGACCTCTCTATCAACGCCCTCGTACTGGCTCGGAGAACGTCGTAGAAGCCTAGACAGGTAGTGAAGCTTGAGAAAGTCCTCATGGTGCCGATCTCCTGAAATAAAAAACAAACAACGTCAGAACACTTATTCAGGTCTGGCACTTCAAAAGCGACGAAAAATCAATCAAGTGACACAACTTACCAGGCCCTCATGCGCACGTTAGGAAATGTGTCTGTCCAGTCGAAGCAACAACTGGCTATCGTCGAAGCCCTCGGCCCAAGCAGGTGCCGCCCGCAGGATCAACCACCACGGGGCCGTAACCCGCCTAACGTCCCAACCCGCGACGTGGGCGTCGTCCTCAACCGTCTCCGCCCTCCGTCTCTTCTGACCCCGAGACTCAATATGACGGATATGAGGCATCTCGATGACCCTAACGACATTCTGTAACGTTCGTCTGGTTGGCCGAGGCTCTCTTCTCCTCCTATTAACCCTCCTCCAAGAGGTACCAGCCTCAGACCATGTCTGAGATCTCTCAACGTGAGCAGCCTCAACAACAGGCTCCTCCCGAGCCCCAATGGCTCCCTCAGCACCAGCTGCCCTAACAACGGGCCTCTCACGAACCTCTGTGGCTCCCTCAGCCCTATCCCCTATCAGCCCTATCAGCCTCCTCAACTGTCACGCCAGGCGCATTGGCGGGAGTACTAACTGGCCCTATCCCAAACAGGTCCTCTAAAGTCGCAGCAAGGGACCCAGTAGGTCCCGAACACTCTCCTGCAAATCAAAGAACTTCAGCCGAAATTTCGGCATTACGGCGGCGTAAAATGGACAAATCCAAAAAAAAAACCTGCAAAGCAGAACGAGGGCATCCTGCCCAAACTCAACCAAACAAAAACAATTCACGCACAAAAAAAAACGACTCACCCTTCTTTTCAATCAAACGACGAGTCAAAACAACGACAAACGAAAATGGCACCTCAAGACCCGGACAAGGTTCTCCAACAACCCAAAATATGTTCCCGATCCAATGGGGTATTTTTCCACACCTCAAAATGGCAATTTCTACGCCAGTTTGAGCGCAAGCCGGTCAAAATTTCAAAATGTGACCACAACGAGGCAACGTGATTTTACCACGTCTCAAAGCGACCTAAACTACCAATAAGGTCTATTTTAAGGCAAACTGACTCAATTCAAGCCCAAACAGGCGCTTATTTCGTCAGACAGAAGACCGCTTCAAAAGCGAAAAATCCAATTTTTGCCCATAACACCCGACAACGGTCCACGATGGCAAACACATTCTTTCCTGACTACAATACAACTTAGTGGGACCCATTACCCAAGCAAATAAACTTGGCATTGTGAAATGAGACGGTTTCTTCGCCTCACTCATGTTTTTCTAGCATAGGGGACGTAAACGGGGACCAAAATGCAAACTAAAAGCACCCCTATACTCCTAAATAGGTTTCTAACCTAATGCAATCATCAATTTCACTCGAAATGGGCTCAATCAAAAACGCCCAAATCGATTTTTAAGGGTACAAAATTCCGCCCTAAATCAATCAATCAAAAGACCAAGAAATTCAAATGGATTCAAGAGGAAATACATACCTTGAGATGACATGTTGACGATGGGACGGGCTGGAACAAGCAAGAAGACCAACAATGGCGGTTTTTGTTTGTTTTGTTGAGAGGATGAAGAAGGCGAAATGAGAATAATGGCGAGCAAACCAATCTCGCATCTTTTACAGAAAAAAGGGGAAGCCCTCATTACCTCGCCAAATAGCTCGCGCCTCAATAGGGTGTTCTCTACTTTATTCAGCGAAATTTTGGGCTTTGGCCCAATTTCCTATAACAAACCTTAAATTCAAACGACGGCAATTAAAACCGTCATTTCAACAATAATAGTGAAAATTCAAAATTCACTATTCCTTCAAATTTTTTTTAAAAAAAAAAAAAAAAAAAAAAAAAAAAAAACGGCGATTGAAACCGCCAATTTAACTTCAACAATAATAGTGAAAATTCAAAATTCACTATTCAAACGACGACAATTAAAACTGTCATTTCAACAATAATAGTGAAAATTCAAAATTCACTATTCCCTCAAATTTCAAAAAACGGCGATGGAAACCGCCATTTCAACTTCAAAAATAATAGTGAAAATTCAAATTCACTATTTTCTTCACATGTCAGCGGCGGCAACATAAACCGTTACCTCTAAATAATAGTGAAAATTCAAATTCACTATTTCTTCAAATGTCAACAGCGGCAACATAAACCGTCACTTCAAAAACATAATAGTGAAATTCAAAATTCACTATTTCCACGGCGGCATCAAGAGTCCGCTATTTCAAAACAAGCCCATCCAACGCGGCTATTCTCACGGTCGATCAACCGACCCCGCCATGGCTGGCGAGCCTTACAACGCACCACGGCTGGCGAGTCCGCTCCTCATATACGCACCATGCCTGGCGAGACTTACAACGCACCGCGGCTGGTGAGCCCTCCTCATATACGCACCATGGCTAGCGAGCCTTACAATGCACCGCGGTGGGCGAGCCCTCCTCATATACGCACCATGGCTAGCGAGCCTTACAACGCACCGCGACTGGCGAGCCCTCCTCAAATACGCACCATGGCTGGCGAGCCTTACAACGCACCGCGGCTGGCGAGCCCTCCTCATATACGCACCATGGCTGGCGAGCCCTCCTTATATACGCACCATGGCTGGCGAGCCTTACTACGCACCATGGCTGGCGAGCCTTACTATGCGCCATGGCTAGCGAGCCTTACAACGCACCACGGCAGGCGAGCCCCTTCATATCCGCAACTCAGGTGGCAAGCCTTTATCCGCGAGCAAGATACAACCCAAGGACGTATTCCGAAGATGCCTCGAATACGAATCCCTACCAAAGCTGGCGAGCCTTTGTCCGCAAACACGCAGGGACATATTCAAAGATGCCTCAGGTATGACTTCTTCTTATGGTTGGCGAGCTTTTGTACGTAGTCTAACGGACTTTAAACGACCCGCACGGACAGTCGACAGACTCTAAACTGTTCCTGACAACGGGTCCTTGGCTCGTACCCTCGAGTCGCCTTGGCGTCGCCCTTCCCAACGGCAGGTCCTTGGCCCGAATCTTTTCGAGCCGCCTTGACGTAGCTTGGGTCTCCAGGGTGTAATATTCGATTGACCTGGGGGCTCTACATTGACTTTCGACCTGTCCAAGCCTCAGTCAAAGTGGAGGCTCTGTAGATACCCAGTATCTGCTGAGACTCCAACAAACACCCGATGATTATCGGACTATAACATGCTTTGGAATCGCGGAGTTTGATCGACAGTTCGTGTACAACTTTACGTCGGAAAACATAAAACGATTTCGAAAATAAAACTTTTCAAAAGTACCTGGAGTGTTTAATGTATGACGACGGGGTCGCAATGACACTAACTAGAGTCAAAACCAACACCAGAGCAAAAACTGACTCAAAATTGAAATCCCGACTCCAACAACGAGTCAAACCGAGTCAAACACAAAAAACAAACCATTCAAATGCTTCCATGTTAAGATTTTCCAGGATCATGAATGGTCAAGTACCAAACATGTGCATAAAAATCCTAGGATAGAACAAATCATGATTGCGTTTTTGTGAAAGCGACAAGACACCTCAAAGACGTGCGACGTGGCTCGCGCCTCTTTGAGCAGCCCAGGTGGCCACGTCGCTCAAAATTTACACAACCACTCATTCTCCTATAAATACCCCTTAAATGCAACCATTTGAGAACTTACGCGAGCGTCCGCCCCCTCTTTTATCCCTTAAAATTCTCGACTCGACTTCCTAAGTCACAATCCGACATGTGTTTACGACCTACCGATCGTAAATACGAGCCTTATACATTGTTTGGTACCGTCATCGTGCATTAAATCACTTGACCGACCATTTCGACCACTACACCATCACTAAACTTAACAAAACACTCTTTTTAATTATTAAAACGGTTTTAAACCGAGTCTTTTCCGACCAAACGAGTTGATACACTTACGTCGGTTTCTCGCCATAAGCCAAGCATGTAAGTATGAGGGTGTAAAAATCTTCTTTTATTATGTTTTCATTTGCTTCATGACTATAACATGCTAAATCATGCATAACATGGTCCAAAACATGGGAAGAAAGAGCCAAAACCAGACTTTTTGGTTGAGGCAGAGGTCACTTACGTAGCACATATGCTCGCGCCTAAAGCACCCTGCCCAGCTTTATGTCCAATCCGTGTTTGGTCTCTTCTTTTCCTCTATTTTTCATTTTCATATTTGTAATCGGTTTTTACCATTCCAAGTATTTTCAAACCATTTTCTACAAATTTTAACCATAAAACATTTTTCACCCTTGGTTCTTAATACCATGACGGTTTAATCCGTGTTTCGGTGATAATATTTGGTTAATTACACTTAAAAGGTATTTTAAAGCCTTTCATCATTTCTTTACATTTTCAAAATAAATGTATTAGTCACCAACACAAAGTCATCCTTGGTTCTACATACCATGTCGGATTTTAATCCGAGTACGATGATGAGTATCGACTAATTATATTCAAATGAACTTAAAACAATTAGTTCATAATCATTTTCAAAACTATTCTTGTTAAGCTTGCAAAGTCGAACCCGACATCGAATACCGTCAAAACAATGATGATTATTCAAGTCTCGTTCTTCAAATCAACACAAATACGGCCTAAACGGCCTTTTCAAACCAAAACAGGTACAAATACCCATTTTTCAACACGTTTTATAAACGTTTTTCAATGGTCAGAATGCGTCATATACCCTTGACTGACCCGCGCCTAAACAGGCCTTTTATTTTTCTATTTTCAAACCAGGGGTGACCCCCTTACATTGCCAATAGGCTCGCGCCTCTTCTGGCTGCCTGATGTAGGGTCTGTTCCCCTTCCAGCATTGGTCTAGGACGATCCTGACTCCGGCTAACCCGGATATAGGACGGATCAGATGAATAATTTGCCTATTAAAAAATCATATTTGCAAATTGCCTTACTAAGACAAATGGATCACGTTATGCACCATAAACCTAATTTGGTAAATGGATGTTTAATTTCCGTCTTGCATGCAAATCAACCATAAATCCAACTCGACATCTTATACTTGATACTTGGATTAAATCAACTGACTTAGAAAGCTCTCACATGCTAGGTTTAAACTATTGGGTGCGCATTCATGCATTTAAACCGTTTTATCAACTTTTGCATTCAACCAACCAAGATCGATCAGTAGAGGCCGCTACCGCGGGTGGGATTGGGTGTCTGATTAAAGGGCTTCCCAATACGTAACTTCACCTCTTACTCAAAAACTTTGAATAGTGGATGGCCTTATCCGGTCATCTCTAATCATTTCGAGACCCTCTCCAAGACGAAACCGACCGATCTAAAATGATCCGGTCGAAAGCATACTTTTACGCCGCTGAGTGTGGTTTTCAAAAGACCTCTATGCATCCACGGATTGGCCCGACCCGTAGGTGGTTATGTACACACCCGGCAGATGGTATAGAATGGAAAGCGATTGACGCTAAGTATCCCGGGTTCGGCAATGAAACTAGAAACTTACATCTAGCATTGTCCACTGATGGAATGAACCCACACGGAAACATGAGTAGTCAACATAGTACTTGGCCAGTAGTATTGGATATTTATAACTTACCTCCACATCGATCTCTGTTTGGAACCTCTTCTATGTAATTTGTGAATTTTGTGGGATTGCGGGATAGAAGTATTCGATGGATATAAGAATGAAACTTTCAATTTGAGAGTGATGCTATTGTGTACAATATCTGACTATACCGCCTATGGCGACCTCTGTGGACATACTGTGCATTGGAAAGAGGCTTGCCCATTGTGTGGAGAGGATATTTTATCAGAATACTTGAAGTATTCTCGCAAGCATGTGTACATGGGACATCGTAGGGGGTTACTCCATGATCATCCCTATCGTAAGCTTCAGAAGGTATTTAATAAGTATGTTGAGCCTTGTGCGGGTCCTAAGATTTTGAATAGGCATGAAGTTTATGGGAAAGTTAAGGAAATTGAGATAATATATGGGAAGGGGGCTCTAAATTGTCTACCCGTGGGTGTAAGAAAAGATCAATATTCTTTGATAAACTTCCATATTGGCCTGACCTGGAGGTTAGCCATTGCCTCAATTTCATGCACATTGAGAAAAATGTCTGTGATAATATCACCAACGCCCTCTTGAATGTTCCCGGCAGAACAAATGATAACAAAGCAGCTATGGAAGATATGACAGTGATGGGTATTTGGCCGGAGTTGGCACCAGAGAAGAGAGGTAATCGTATATTTTTGCCGCCAGCAGCTTTTACCCTTTCACTGGATAAGAAAAAACAGTTCTGTGAATTCTTGAATGGAATTAAGGTGCCACAAGCTTACTCGTCGAAAATCAGAAGCTTTGTGTCAATGCAGGACCTAAAACTCATCGGGTTAAAGTCACGTGACTGTCACACTTTGATGCAACAGTTATTACTTGTGGCTATTCGGTCCATATTGCCCGACAAGGTACGATATGCTTTAACTAGATTTTGTGTCTTCTTCTCGTCTATTTGCGAGAAAGTCATTGATCCCGTTGACGCGGAGTCTTCGCAAAACCTTGTTGTCACCTCTCTTTGTCAGTTGGAAATGTATTTTCCACCCTCGTTCTTAACTATCATGGTACACCTAACTGTTCACTTAGTTAGGGAGATTTTGTATCTTGGCCCCGTGTACTTGAGTTACTAGTATCCTTTCGAAAGATTGATAAAAGTGTATAAGGACTACACATCTAATCGGTATCGACCAGAAGGTTGTATTGCTGAGCGCGCTATTATCGATGAAGCTCTTGCATATTGTTACTTGCACCTCTCTAGTGACGAGTTAATTGGAGTTCCTAAGAATCGCCACAGTGACTCGATGGCGGGAAAAGGCATTAGCGGTCGTGTTGAAAACATTATGACACCTGACATGTTGCATTTAGCACATACGTACGTGCTTCACAACGAGGATGAGGTACAACCTTATATTCAGCAGCACCAAGATCAGCTCAAAGACGTTTACCCAACCAATAACGATATGTGGATTGCAAACGAGCATAACAAGAGATTTGGAGAGTGGTTTAGGAATTTTGCTTTAGATTATAAGAATCAGTATGTGATGACATATCTCTTAGGTTATTCTTGGAGTATGTGTCCTCAACAATAGTGCAATCACATGTTTAAATCTCAAATTAAGAATACGTAAGGGATGATTCATTTATATAGTCAACTGATCAACATTAATCAGTAATGATTGGCTAACTAGAGTTTGACATTACTGTCGTTTGACGGTGGTGATCAGTTAATCCCTTAAGGTCACACCTAAAGGACAATTCTCTTAATAGACAAATTGATTAATTGTATGACGATACAAGTTAATCAATTCCTTAAAATTGAACAATTCAATTTGTGAGAGAGAATATTTATATCGTAGTGTAATTTGATTAAATAAGATTTATTTTAGTAATTGAAATACTTTATTACTAAAATCGATTACTATTTGTGAAACAATTGAGATAAGAATGAATGGTTAATTATAATTACAATATGTTGTGAATTATAATTATATGACCCATTTTAATTATGTGATCAAGAGTCACTAGTCAATTTGTTATATGTAATTTAATTAATGTATATAATGATATTTATTTGATAAATATGCATTAAATTAATTAATAACATATAACATATTACATGTGACATATTGTGTGACAAATGACAAATTGACAAAATAAAATGGTAGTCAATTTTATACATATGGACCGAAATGGAAGGGGTTGTAGTGGATAATGGTTGAATTATTTTATGTGATAAAATTTAAATAGACAACCTACACTACACTAGTTTACACATCTACTTATTTGGAGAAGTGAAAAAGGAAAAGTAGATGCCATTATTTGGCCTTATCTACCCGGCCCCTTCCTCCTTACATAATGAGATTTTGTTCTCATTTTACTACTACATATTCATTTTTGGATGCTTTCTCTTAATCTCTCTTACAACTCTCTAAAACTTGTTTTAGAAAACATAATATTGTTCATCCAAAAATTCTAATAAAAATATTGGATTACTAGTGTAGTAATAGTGATAATATTAGAATTATTTAAGGATACTAGTGTATTAATCTAGTTAATTAATATATTAGTTTAAGGGATTTGTCTTGGGTGCAATCAAAGGAGGATCTCTACATTGGGATTTTGAAGGATCATCCACCATATTTAAGCTCAAGAACAAATAAGGAAGGTGACCTTATGTGTGCCTTTATTTCGAGCCATACAACAATGTAAGGGACATTGTTTTTCCTATTTAATCTCTTATTTAGTTATGCATGCACTAGATCTAAAAAACTAATAATTAAAATGTTAATTTGTTCACTATTAGAAGAGTCTAATAATAGGTATAGGATCCTAACAATTGGTACCAGAGCATAGGATGTTGCATGCATAATCGATTTATAGCTTTTTCGAGTTATTAGTAACTTAATTAAAACTAAAATTTTGTGATTTATTAGACTAAGATACAAAATCATGATGTATGTTGTATACTCTGGTCCTAATATACTTTTAGGTCATATTTATGATTTATGGTAAATTATTGCTCATTTTAATGATTTTTAGTTATTTTATTACTTTTTTATGACTAAAATGGAAATTAAAATGCTAAAAAAAGTTAAACTAAGTTTATGATCTTTAAATTTTTATATGACCTCACATGCATATTTTACTTATTGTATGTAAAATTTCGTATTAATGTGATTAATATTGCATGATTTATGATTTTTATGAGATAAAAATGGATTAAATGGAGGTAAAATGGTTAAATATAGTTAATCTTCCAAACGGGCCATGAAATTTTAATATGTTCTCACATGCATGTTTTACTCACTCTTTATAAAATTTGAAATGAACTTTATTCATTTAGCATGATTTATGAATTTTTAGAGTAAAAATGACATAAATAGTGACTATTTTTGTATAAATAGCTAAAACGAATTGCTTGGCATGAGAAAATTATTTTAGGTTGCATAAATATCCCACTTATCAAATATAAAGTTGTAAAATTGATTGGATTAATTTTTGTGTACTTTAAATGTTTTATTTGATAAAACCGATAAATCGCAACTATATTTTCTCGAAATAAATTCGAAAAATTTCACCATGATTTTTGACATTATGAGTGTCATGGATATATTCCAGAATGTTCAAAAAATTTAAAATTAAAATTTTGAAATTATTGTAATTTAATTTGGATTTATTTCATAAATGTTATGACTTTAAGGTTAAATATGAGCATAAAATTAAATCAAGTTGAGTTATTGTCAAAAATTGAGTGATGACTAATTTTTGAGTCCTAAGAATGTTAGGATAATTAACTTTAGCTAAATTTGATTTAAGTATTGATTTGTGATTTTAATAAGTTAGTATCACGCATTTCTATAAAACCGGGTTATATAAACGATATAAGTTAAATAGGGCGATTTGGCACATAATTTGGCATGATAGAAACATATTATAATGCTGCATATTTCAATTGTTGAATGTCATTTTTATTTATATATTTTGAATTATGTAATTTTATCTTAGTATGGCCTTAGTTTTAATCGATATTACCCGTAATTAAAGGAAATATTGATTCGGTTGTAATTTAATGTGATCTCGTATCACTTTTATTTTTACTAGTTTTTTTTTCATATTACAAATGTATAATAGGAATAACTTTGTATTTTTATTATTATTTGTAATCATGGAGTTTCTTCAAGACGATGTCATTCGAAAAGGCGTTCCAACAAAGACGGTGTTCTTGGAAGGCGTGCCACTTGAAGATTCAAGGGACCAAAGGAGTTGGTTTCCAAATTTGTAATAGATTATTTGATTTTATATTTTAGGAATGGCCATACTAGGAATTTAATATTTTGCTTTGCATTTATTTTAATATGTTGCATGCATTGCCAAATCGCCATAACAACACATGCATATCATATCGAGTCATCGACCGTGTCAATTATAATTATCGTAGTTCACCGCTTTAGTTCACTTAAAACGTGATAGATAAGATCTCTCACTAAATAATAATTGAGAATTAGCCTTACCAAATAGTAGAACCATGAATCCCATTTATAAGGAAGTAGGCTCGGCTCACCGGGTGCTAAACTTGTTACGTTGGGTAAGTGGGTAGTAAATTGTAATTACATCGAAATTTGGATTGAGCTCAACGGAAGTATTCGTGACCGTAGTCGCATGTGTTCCGTGCTAAAGATAAATATTAAAGTAATTTTATCGACCGAGAGTTCTAGAAGTAGAATCGATTAAAGAGTTAATCCACCGAGTTATATTGATAAGGGATGAATTGGCTCACCGTGCCCGAATTGATATGAATTTGGATCTCGGGATCATTTATAATAGTTGGGTAGAGCTCACTATATAAATGCTTAAAACTTATTTAAAACGTTTACAAGTATTATTATAACGATAAATGTTAATTGTTTCCTTCATCTCCATTTTTGTAGTTATTTATCCGCAATGGATTCATCTAATAATCTTACACCGATTACCATTAATTCGTGGCTCCAATCATTCAATAAAAAATGATCCTTGTATGACAATGACCCGATTAGAGAACTACGCATTGGCGTTGGTGAGGAAGGAAATCTTTGCTATTTTACCATTTCTACACCTCCCACTCCAATACTCCTGCCCACCTCCTTGGTAAGAGAATCACATGCGGATAATCTCGCAAATTCCAAGGTATCCTTGTTTGATGAAGCAAGAAGAAATATCAAATTGAGTGGGAGTTCTAGCAAGAGTGTCCTTGCAACTGAAAGGAGTAATGGTATTCATAAAGGAAAGGCAAAGAAGGGTAAGAAACCCAAATCCGATACTGAATTGGAAGTTGATAGTGAGACTACCACAACCAAAACCAAGAAGGGTTCCCAATCCTACGATGAATGTCATTATTGTAATGTCATGAGCCATTGGAAGCGTAATTGCCCCTAGTATTTGGAAGATATCAATGTTGGACTTGTCACTCCATTTGGTACTATTTCTTCCGAAATCGTTGTTATTGATATAAATTATACTTCCACCTCAACGAGGGTATTGGATACCGGTTGTGGTTTTCACCTTTGTAATCATTTACAGGGACATGGAAAAGTGGAAAAGCTAAACAAGGGTGATATAGATCTCCGACAAGGAAATGGAGCTAGGGTAGCCACCACTTCAAGAGGGACTTATGTACTTGTTTTAGCTAATAGCTTTGAGTTGTACATACATAATTGTTATTGTGTACCATCTTTATGAAGGAAATGTAGATCTATATACATACTAACATACTCATATATGTTAAAATTAATTTGTCATAAAATTAAACATGGATTTTATGCATGCAAACTTTAATAAAAGAAGATACTAAAACATTTTCTCACCATAATAATTTCGGTCATATTGGGCACCAACAAGATCTCCTTCTTGTTAGTTCTTGAGCTTTCCATTAATGGATGAACATACATGACCTCAAAATAGAAGCCCTCCAATTAGTTGCACCCAAAACTATCCCTTAATCCCACAAACTAACATGTACTAGATGTTTATATTGTGGTTTACCTTAAAATCTATTACTAATACTCATATACTACTTTTAGTATTATTAGTGTTTGATTTAAATAAATTAGATTCACAAAAATGAATTTTGTGAAGAACAAGAGAGAGAAGAGAGGTTTTTCATAAAAAGTAAGAATGAATTAATTAGAGAAAATTCTCTCTAATTTTCTCTATATTGAAAACCGGTTGGGAGGAGCTTAGGGTAGTCAAATTTTTCTTCCCAATATGCTTTTTATCTTCACAAGAAAAGCTAGCTAGTAGTAGGTGTCATCATGATGTTTATTTTATTATTTAAATAACAAAAACCATCAAAACCCACTCACTACATATAAAAACGGTTTTCCTTGTAATATTGAGTCCATTTTATTTTTGTCAATTGTACAATTGTATGTCATGTGACATGTGACATGTCTTATGTCTTGTTTTAATTTAAAATGCATATTTAACAAATTAAATATCATTTATAAATTAAATAAATCATATTTAACAAATTGACTAGTAATATAAAATTACTTTCTCATAAAATGGTCATTTAATTACTAGTTAGTATAATTCACAATATCTTGTAATTATAACTAACTTATCATTCTCATCTCGCGTGTTTCGCAAACACCGATTAATTTTAGTAATATAACTTCTTAAATTACTAAATGAAATCTCATTTAATCACATTATAATAAGATGTCATTATTCTCTCTCTTATAATAATTTGTTCAATTTTAAGGAATTAATTAATCTTTATCGGTATACAATTAATTAACCTTTTCAATTAAGGGAATCGTCCTTTAGGTGTGACCTCAAGGGATCAACTGATCACCACCGTCGCACGACAGTAATGTCAAACTCTAGCCAGCCAATCATTACCGATATGTATGGACCAGTTGACTATATATATGTAATGTATCATCCCTTTCGTATTCTTGAAATGAGATTTAATAATGATATTTAAATCATGTGATCGCACTATTGTTGAGGACTCATTTCCCAACAATCTCCCACTTGTCCTCGACAAGTGTGCATCACCAATTCTCTTGTCCTATTACTATCTCCCACTCAATGCAAGGTGTCTTTCGGGTCGTACTTGCAAGTGATCATATCGAGAGTGGTTTCCTCGATCTGGAGAATAACTGATTGACCGGAATTTATCCACCATGGATACCCTCCGAGCGTGGCCACGCATTTCCAGTTCATTACTCCTCGAGTGGCCCTGAGATATTGTTATAACCCTGACTAGGGATGGACAATTCCTATCGCACTCATTCCCTTCGAATAGCCACAGCCATCATAACCCAAAATATGCCCATTTGACCCCATTTACGAAGGTCGTAGTAACACAAATAAAAGTTAATCTGAAACTGTGCCATCTTATGCGAATAGTCTTTAGTCAAAAGAATCAACTCATTCGAATACTATAGTAGCTCTCGCCACGACCAGGCTATATAAATTTGCCAGAACTCTATAAGCGGTCATTAGGCCCGACAAAATGTTCCTAACAGTCTGCCTATGTGATCGACTAGTCATCTCACATGACTCTATGGCACTTGAACTTGCCATCAATCGCATCACACTCTAGTCACTTCTAGACGTCACCTCATATAAGTGACTATGGGCGAATACAATGCTAATCCGTGTTCACTTTAGCGGGGTTCAATTGTCTTTACAACCCGTTTGGATGTAACAAAGTATAATAAAAGAGTTTTAAAGTAAAACTCGAACGACAAATGCGATTATCACATATGAATAGTCAATGCCTGATTACTATTTCATGTTCTATAATCTAATTTGATCTTGTACGTAGTTGTTCATTTCAATTCAATTGAAATGACATGACTCATCATGTTTAGCCTTTGAGAAGGCTTTGGTTAGTAGGTTTTATCAATTTCTTGTACCTTACTCAACCTCACTACATACTCGTTTTTCTTTGTAATGTATACATTTGCATTACAAAACTTTCTGAGTACGTGTTGAGATCCAATCAAGACATAAGCCCTCTAGCCTAAGAATAGCTCCCACTGTTTTCACAGTGTGCGGGACTCATCCTTCTTGCACATCTCATGATCGCAAGTGTACTCAATTTCCGTTATAAATATCTCTCATTGTTCTTTATTGCCTAGAACGATTCTAGAAAATCTACTTCTTAATTAACATTGCCACAATGGTATCTTAACCATCCTAATGTGTTTTGATTATGGTTTTGTCGGAAACCATGCGCAACCTCAATTGTCAATTGTCACTTGTGTAACACCCTTACACAAAATTGCATCATAAACACTTTGCTTTACTTCCTTAATGCTTCTGCATGCACTTAAGGGTAATCTTTATGGCTTACTTGGCAAAGATTACTTAAATTCGATTTTGAAAACAATTCATCATACTCAAAGTATATGAAGTGTTATACATCATTACTCATTTAATTGATCCAATGGAAGCAAATGGAATCAATCAAATATGTTCAAATTAATTGAACTAGTCATGAATCTTATCAACATAAGACTTCTTATTGACGCTAATATCATGTGGATTTATCTTCATAAATCCGTATATTAAAGATGTATCATAATACTCCAAAAGTCTTAAATCATTCATAATGATCAATATGTCATCCATATATAAGACTAACAAAATTTCCGTAACTCCCACTAAACTCCATGTATAAACACAACTTCTCGACTTATCGAGAAAAGTTTTATAACATGATCAAACATTGATTCCAACTCATTGATGTCCTACTTAAGATTCTCTCTTAAGTTTCACATTATCTTAGGATTGCAAGAATCTACTAAACTCGAGACATGTATTGAATACATTCCTTCTAATTGAAGAAGTGAGTTTTAGATTCACTCGCTATGTATTTCATAATAATGAAACACAATCCCTAAGAAGATCCAAATAGACTTAAGCATTTTAACTGGTGCAAAACCCTTTGCAACCAATCTTGTTTTGAAATATCTCTTTATTAGTGCAAAACCCTTTGTAACTAATCAAGCCTTTTATTTCGGATTTTCATGGCTCTAAGCCTTGTATTGAGTTGTGACTTTAAACACTCTTATGTAAGTCATATGTTCATTACTTTCTAGAAGTAATAAACTTAAATCAAACAATTTCTTTTGTAAGTTATAAGCTCTTTACTTTCTTAAAAGTAGCATGAACTCATCATCTTTAACAAGTGACGAATTTAACCTCCTAGGTTTTGAAGAAACAATGTATAATGTCTTACACAAAACGTCTCATGTAGCCAAGAAAGACCAGTTTCTTGCGACATAACATTCTCCGTGGCATTCTTTGTGGCTCTTGAATAATTTCTCCCACTCTGTCTTCTAAAAATAAACTTGTATTTTAGAAAGACAGCTTCACGAGCCGCAAAACCCGTCGTACTCGTGATAATTGAAAAGGGAAAATGAGCATTTGTTTCTTGTGAAAACTTACAACCATGGTACCCTTACCATTTCATATCTCATATGATTCGATTTAGTGGAAAAATAATTTAGACCAAAATGATAAAATCCCCAAAAGGATCAAGTAACTCAAAGTAACTTGATTGAAGTCCAAACCATATCGAATAGCGTTTGATTTCTTATCCAACCACATATTAATCCATAATGCGTGCTAAGAGAGATTAACTTGTGATTCTATATCACATTTTCATTGGCTTATATCAAAGTCTTCACTTTGATAATCCCATCACGACTAAATCGCGTTTCCTTGAACTCTTTGAACTTCTTCAAAGATTTCTCTATTTACCTTATTAAGTGAACACATTAGGGTCAACTTAAATCGTTGGTAAAAGAAAATGATCAACCTATTTTGGATCAATGATTTGCAACCTCGATCTCCTTTTCAACCAAAAGGCACGAGACATCTTGCTTTGAATACAAGATACGCATATACCATTAACAATCTAATGGTTTCAAGAGTACTCGATAACTCTTTGCGTTCATCATTCCAAAATTTTAAGGTTTAATCTTGGGTTACCAATTTGAGTCTTGCATCATCTACATGATATATTATTCTAGTTTGGTTTAGAATATAATCACCTTGATGATGGGCTAGCCTACATCAAATCATGGTGTATAGGGTCACAAAAATGAAACCTCTTTTGTATCTTTAACAAATTGTATTCTTATTTAGAGTTTATGTACTTAATAGTCACAGTTAAGTACAACTCCAAACCCGAAAACTAGATTTAGTACACAATGACTCTATCTCTTGACTTCATAGTTGCTAGTCGTCATATTCTAATCATCCTATGTATCAAACATAATGATGAAAAACACCACCGGTTTCTAATATTGACGAAGTAATACTAGCAAAATTTATGTTTAATCAAATAAACATTTAACGAAGAAGGTCCCATTAGATGTCCCACAACTAACTTGTTGATTCTTCAATAATTTGGGGTAGTTTCCTTTCTCGTGTCTAACATTTAAGACAATGGAAACTTTATTGGTCGGGATTGATAGGTTTAGTATCGTCATTTCTTAATGACTTTACTTTTAACATTACCTTGTATCAATTCCATTATTATCTTAACTTCTTGAACCTCGTCCTCATCTTAACGGTTTAAGAGAATGCTCCCACTCATTTCAATGAGTCTTTGCTTTGAGAAGCAAAATTGAATTCATGAAGATTACTCTTCATTTGATCGTTTTAGTCTTAAAACTTTCATTGAAGTGGTTGCGTTATTTTGGTCAATTACGAATTCTGAAAATCTAATCACCAAAACAATTTATCGCTTGAAGGTACTTAATTCAATTAAGTATATGAAACATAATCCATTGTAAGTAGAAGTGTTAGTCAAGAATCAAAAACCTGTTTGATAATGAATAACTTTAATCTATACTCTTTACAAGAGATCCTTAGCAATGGTTTATTCGAGGTCTTTAGAAGAAAAATTCAAATTTTGTCTTTAGATACGATGTTTTAATGGAGTTTTGAATCGAAATGATATCGTATATGAATTGTGGTAAAGAAATAGAACAATATGATAACGGAATAATGGAAAACTTTAACATTTATCGTTTTATTAATACTTGTAAATAACAAGTAAAGCATTTACATAGTGACCTCTACCCAACTATGATAAATGATTCCAAGACCCAAATTCATATTAACTTGGGCACGGTATGGCCGATGAAACCCTTATCAATATAACTCAGTGGATTAACGCTTTAATCGATTCTACTTTTAGAACTCTTGGTCGATAAAATTACTCTAATATTTATCTATAGCCCGGAACACATGCAACTACGGTCGCGAATACTTCCGTTGAGCTCAATCCAAATTTCGAATAAGTGTGTCCATGATCCAAATCCACATCAACTTGGGCACGGTATGGCCGATGAAACCCTCATTAACATGAACTCGGTGGATTAACACTCATCACCCACTTCCCCTACGTAACAAGGTTTGTACCCCGGTAGGGCCGAGTGCACTCCCTCGCGAAATAGGTTTTCATGGTTTCTACTATTTGGTAAGGCTATGTCTCAATTGTTTTGTTTTAGCGAGAGGTCATGTCAATTTATTATCTATCACATTTTAAGTGAACTAAAGCGGTGAACTACGATAATTCTAATTGACACGGTCGATAAACTCGATAAAAAAGATGATGCATGTTTTAGTTATGGCGATTTAGCGATGCATGCGACATAAAATAAAATGCAAGCATAAAGATAAATAAATCCTAGTATGGCTTTTCCTAAAATAGAAAAACTATTTAACTATTACATATTCGGAAACCAAATCCATTGGTCCCTTGAACTTCGGTTGTGGCACGCGTCTCGAGGTAACACCGTCATTATGTATCGCCATCTTGAAGAAATCCGTCTTTGGGAACTCCGGAATGAATAAAATTACATAATAAATTACATAATTTCCTATTATACATTTGTAACTAAAATAAAATAAATCTATTAAATTACAAAACGGTGATACGTGATCACAATAAAATTACAACCAAATCGATATTCCCATACATTTCGGGAAATACCAATTAAAATCTAAGGCCATACTAAGTAAAATTACATAATTCAAAATTACATAAATTAAAATTATGACAATCATAAAGAAAAATGCAGCATTATAATATGTATGAACATGCTCAATTTTATGCTAAATCGCATTTAATTAGCCAATATCGTATATTACTCGGTTTTTACGGATTTGCGTGATTTCAACATTTTATAATCACAAAAATTACATAAATTCATATTTATGCATAAGTTAATTACCCTAACCTCTTAGGACTCAAAATTTAGTCTTCACGAATAATTTGACCATAATTAACTCATATTTATAAAATTGTTCATTAATGGACTAAAAAATACAAAAATAAGCTATAAACTTCAAATAAATCACAAAATTTCAAATAAATTCAAAATTTGAAATTTAAACTCATGAACATTCTGGAAAAATACCATGACACTCATAATGTTCAAAATCTTAGGTTAAAAATTTCGAATTTTTCCGGAAAAACAATGTTGCGGTTTATCGGTTTTTTAATAAAATAATCATAAAACATAGAAAAATTATATTCATTAACTTTTCAATTTTAGATCTGAAAAAGATAATAAAATGCAACATTAGACGTTTTTCCTAAGTCATAGATTATGTTTTTATTAATTTTACACTAATAATGTCACTATTTATGCTATTTTTCTTCAAAAATCCATAAATCATGCAAAAAGACTTATTTATAGCCAATTATTTTACACACATCTTATAAAATTTCATGTGACAACATATTAATTTTCTATGACCATATTCGAAATTTAACTCATATTAACCTATTTTTCACTTAAATCCGAATTTAATAATGAAAAATCCATTTTTCGAGCATAACAAGTCCAAAAATTATGAAAATTTTCAGGTTTTCTCAAAATAATATATGTGACAACATATCCAAAAATCAACTGAAAAATCGAAGTATAGCTAATTTTAGACCGAAAATGACATTTTTACTCATAAAATCATATTTAAATGCCATTATTGTATTATATGAATAATAAAAATCCGTAAAATTAACCAAAATACCCTAAAATATTTTAGGACCAGAAATATTAACATGCATGGATTAATTTCGTGATATCTCATAATAACACAAATTTTACAAGTTTTATATGTTATTCTTATAACTCGGAAAAACTTTTAACCGATTTGCATGCAAACAACCATGGCTCTTGATACCGATTGAAGGAAATGTAGATCTATATACATACTAACATACTCATATATGTTAAAATTAATTTGTCATAAAATTAAACATGGATTTTATGCATGCAAACTTTAATAAAAGAAGATACTAAAACATTTTCTCACCATAATAATTTCGGTCATATTGGGCACCAACAAGATCTCCTTCTTGTTAGTTCTTGAGCTTTCCATTAATGGATGAACATACATGACCTCAAAATAGAAGCCCTCCAATTAGTTGCACCCAAAACTATCCCTTAATCCCACAAACTAACATGTACTAGATGTTTATATTGTGGTTTACCTTAACATCTATTACTAATACTCATATACTACTTTTAGTATTATTAGTGTTTGATTTAAACAAATTAGATTCACAAAAATGAATTTTGTGAAGAACAAGAGAGAGAAGAGAGGTTTTTCATAAAAAGTAAGAATGAATTAATTAGAGAAAATTCTCTCTAATTTTCTCTATATTGAAAACCGGTTGGGAGGAGCTTAGGGTAGTCAAATTTTGCTTCCCAATATGCTTTTTATCTTCACAAGAAAAGCTAGCTAGTAGTAGGTGTCATCATGATGTTTATTTTATTATTTAAATAACAAAAACCATCAAAACCCACTCACTACATATAAAAACGGTTTTCCTTGTAATATTGAGTCAATTTTATTTTTGTCAATTGTACAATTGTATGTCATGTGACATGTGACATGTCTTATGTCTTGTTTTAATTTAAAATGCATATTTAACAAATTAAATATCATTTATAAATTAAATAAATCATATTTAACAAATTGACTAGTAATATAAAATTACTTTCTCATAAAAAGGTCATTTAATTACTAGTTAGTATAATTCACAATATCTTGTAATTATAACTAACTTATCATTCTCATCTCGCGTGTTTCGCAAACACCGATTAATTTTATTAATATAACTTCTTAAATTACTAAATGAAATCTCATTTAATCACATTATAATAAGATGTCATTATTCTCTCTCTTATAATAATTTGTTCAATTTTAAGGAATTAATTAATCTGTATCGGTATACAATTAATTAACCTTTTCAATTAAGGGAATCATCCTTTAGGTGTGACCTCAAGGGATCAACTGATCACCACCGTCGCACGACAGTAATGTCAAACTCTAGCCAGCCAATCATTACCGATATGTGTGGACCAGTTGACTATATATATGTAATGTATCATCCCTTTCGTATTCTTGAAATGAGATTTAATAATGATATTTAAATCATGTGATCGCACTATTGTTGAGGACACATTTCCCAACACTTTATCAAAGAACATCGTTTCTGTTGCCATGTTAGACATGGAAGGACTTTCTTTTGCTATTAAGAATAATTGTTGTGAAATTTCTGAGAATTACTTGGCTATAGGCCAAGGAACTTCAATTAATGGCATTTATGTTCTTGAAATTTTAAACTCAAGTAAAGATATCTATAACAAACAATCCAAAAGACTCATAACTAGTGATTCAAATGATTTGTACATTTGGCCTTTTTCGATTAGGTCACATAAATGAGAAATGTATTAAAAGGCTAGTATCGACTAGATTTATTGGACCATTTGATTTCCAATCATATGGAATATGCAAATCTTGTCTCCTTCGCAAAATGATTCGTACTCCCTTTATTGGTAAAGGAACACGAATAAGTGATTTGTTAGGATTAATACATGTCAATGTATGTGGTCAAATGAGCATCACCGCAAGCGGAAATTATGACTACTTCGTCACTTTTACCGATGATTTAAGTAAATATGGGTATGTTTACTTGATCAAATATTAAGTGAAGCTTTTTGAGAAATTTAAAAAATTTCTAAAAATGAAGTAGAGAACCAATTGCACAAAAGGAATTAAAGCATTACGATCCGATCGTGGTGGCAAAGATCTAAATAATGAATTTGATTTATTATATATGGATTATGACCTTGTGTCACTACCAATAAGATCAAACCAAAATGAGTCAGGTTGAGTTGTTGAACTCACTTTTGGGGATTTTTATTTTAATCTGGAGGGTCAACTTGGAGATACCTAAAATAGAGAGTCTATTTAACAAATGAGATGAATCAGACGCGCATATTATGTGAATCAAACTGCCATAAAAGAGCTGGTCTTTTATGCGCTAACATGTCAATCTAGACAAACTACTATTACTCCACCATATATGTTTGTGGCTCACAAAGCTATCTGTTAAGAAGATAACAGTATTTCTAAGAGAGAGTGGGAGTAGATCGTCACAAACATGTCTTATAGTTAATGTGTTACTTTTTGAAAGTAGTAGAACAATAATATATTGAGATAGAGTGGGAGTAAATTAGACATGTCTTATTGTTAATATGTTACTTTTTGAAAGTAATGGAATTATGACCTATTGAATGATCAATTACGAGTAGTCCCAATATCGACTTTGTTGCATAATAGCCATAGCATTATAATCTCAAGAGTAGATTTACTTTAAGGCGAGGGTCTCTTTAAAGTAAATAGAGCTTTAGAGTACTTAAATGCATACATTGACATGAAGATGCTGATCAAAGATAAATCATGTTAGGAATTGCCACATTTCATTTTGATGAAGAATGACAAATGATATTAAAAATTCGCTTTTATAAAATGGGAATTTAGAGAAGGATGTGTATGGAACACAAAATCTTGGATAAAGATCTAAGAACCCAAACATATTATGCAAAGCTTACTTAAGCAATCTTAGAATGGCCTTAAGCAAACATCAAAGGATTATGCTTTTCATTCATGTGATAATTGAGAATGGTTTCATTCACATAATTGAAGAATCATGTTTATACATGAAGTTAAGTGGGAGCAAGAATTATTTTCCGATGTCTTATATGTTGAAGACATATTACTTATTGAGAATAATGTACCAATACTCTCCTCTATGCAAGAGTTATTGGGAGACTCTGAAAAGGTGTAATGTATTCAAGATTTCCGAATCTATGTGTTGAATTTGAGAGAATATTGGCATAGAGTCGAGAGCCTTATGATGATAAGTTCTTTCATATCTGTTTAACATCAACAAGGTTGAGTAGGTTGTTCATGGTGATGAAAGTGGAATGACTATGATAGAGTTATAGTCATTCACTGAACCTAAATAAGTTGTTGATCACATGAAATTGATTGCTAATGTTTCCGCCATTAGAACGATCATGTATGCCCTTAAATGCACACGCCGTGATGAATTATATGCTTGGAGCATAATAAGTCAATAACAAGTTAATTCATAAGATGGTCTTGTGAAAGCCTTAAAGAACATTCTTTATGATTTTTGAGAAGAATTAAGGATTCGTTCGATGATATACTAAGTTATGTGTTGAAGGGTTGCACAAACTTTAGTTACCAAACCGAAAAGGATTTGTCGAAATCCTAGGCTATTTTATTGACTTAGGAGTAAGAGACTAGAGAAGTGTTTTAGTTTCGTACATTGCAAATTCTACAAAAGAAATCTAAGTAAATTGTGATAAAATGGTCAACATAGGGAATGAGAGTGAATCCCTCTACCAATGACTTTATCACAAGTTATGAGATAACAATGGGAGCATCTTTCAAGCTAAAGAGACCAAGTCTAGTAAGAAGACTAGACAAATACTTAGATAAATTCATGTTATTAGAAATAACATTGAATAGAAGGAAATAACAATTAATAAAGTTGGAATATATAGATATATGGTATATCCACTTGCCAAGCTTTTATTGCATTTCAACTAGTGTAAAAGGTACACTATAAATTATAAGATATGAAGTAGTAATAGTGTATTGACTTTTCATATATAATAATCACATTTATCGTTTGAGTTTCTTTAAACTCATCCATTACTTTGTTAAATCCAAATGGGTTGTTGAGACAAATTGAACCCCATTGAAGTGAACTGGATTGACATAGTATTTGCCCCTAGTTACTTAAAGGTGGTGACGTCTCAAAGTAACTAGAGTGTGATACGATTGATGGCAAGTTCAAGTCTCATAGAGTCATACGACATGACTAGTCGATCACATAGGCATACTGTATGAGACACTCTGTCGGGCAGTGACCGCTTATAGAGTTCTGGTAATTCATAAATCCTGGTCATGGCAAGACCTACTATAGTATTCTTATGAGTAAATTCTTTTGACTAGAGACTATTCGCCCAAGTTGGCACAATTTTATGAATGGCTTTGATTTATGCTCTACGACTGTCGTAACTGAGGTCAAATGAGTATATTTTGGGTTATGATTAACTGTGGCTAAGTGAAGGGAATAGTGCAATAGGAATTGTCCACCCCCTTATCAGGGTTGTTTGAAATCTCAAGGCCACTCGAGGAGTAGTGAACTGAAAATGCGTGGCCACGCTCGGAAAGTATCTACGGTAGATAATTACGGTCAGACAGTTACTCTCCAGATCGAGGAAACCACTCAAGATATGATCAAATGCAAGTAAGACCTGCGAGACACCTTGCATTGAGTGGGAGACTGTAATAGGATAACAGAATTGGTGATGCACACTTGTCTCGGACAAGTGGGAGATTGTTGGAGTATGTGTCCTCAACAATAGTGCGATCACATGTTTAAATCTCAAATTAAGAATACGTAAGGGATGATTCATTTATATAGTCAATAGATCAACATTAATCAGTAATGATTGGCTAACTAGAGTTTGACATTCGTGCGTTTTTGAGTGGTGATCAGTTGATCCCTTAAGGTCACACCTAAAGGACAATTCCCTTAATAGACAAATTGATTAATTGTATGACGATACAAGTTAATCAATTTCTTAAAATTGAGCAATTAAATTTGTGAGAGAAAATATTTATATCTTATTGTAATTTGATTAAATAAGATTTATTTTAGTAATTAAAATATTTTATTACTAAAATCGATTATTGTTTGTGAAACAATTGAGATAAGAATAAATGGTTAATTATAATTACAATATGTTGTGAATTATAATTATATGACCCATTTTATTTATGTGATCAAGAATCACTAGTCAATTTATCGTATGTAATTTAATTAATGTATGTAATAATATTTATTTGATAAATATGCATTAAATTAATTAATAACATGTAACATACTACATGTGACATATTGTGTGACAAATGACAAATTGAGAAAATAAAATGGTAGTCTATTTTATACATATGGACCGAAATGGAAGGGGTTGTAGTGGATTATGGTTGAATTATTTTATGTGATAAAATTTAAATAAATAACCTACACTACACTAGCTTACACACCTACATATTTGGAGAAGTGAAAAAGCAAAAGTAGATGTGAACCCTCGCAATAACGGTAAGAAAAGAACAATAATAAAATGCGGAATTTTATGAAATTTTTGAAACTTTTAAAATTTAAAGCGAGGGTTCATTAAAATCTAAAACACAAATAAAGAATGCGAAAGTAAAAATTTAATTTTACAAACGTGATAGTCAAGGTGAGGGAAAATATATCCCTCGAATGACAAAAAGATAAATGGTGAGTCTAAGCAATCCTAATAAACCAACTACTAGTTCAAGGTTTAGTTCTCGCTAGCCCACACATCTTCCCCACATAAGCATCTTCAGAACCTGTCATTCATGTAAACATGAACGCCACAGTCAGTGGGGAGTAACTCAAAGTTCTCCCAGCCACAAAATGTCGAAACACAGATAAACAAAAACATATTAGAACATCATAAATATAACTATTTGATGCAAGCATTAAGACATGAGACTAACACTCAAAACATACGTACTCAATCATAGATAAAGCATATGAGACAATCCAATCAACACGTCATAAATAATAATACAACTATAAACACGTTAGAATATCATATGTCACGGATAAACAAGATTAATATCATAACACATGGGAATGGAAACCTTAGCCATGAACTTTGAAAGCCAAATAACATGCAATACACGAAATGGGACTACAAACATCACATATAAAGCAAAGCATCCGGCTCAGAGGCTACCTTTAAAGCATGTCCGAGACACAAGTCCTTAAGTACCTTGGCTCAGCGGTTACCTTTAAAACATGTCCAAGGCACAACCTCTAAAGTATCTGGCTCAGCGGTTACCTTTAAAACATGTCCAAATACTACAAACAGGTGCCCGACTCGGAGGTTATCCTTAAAACATGTTCGAGGCACAACACATAAAGTATCTAGCTCAGCGGTTACCTTTAAAACATGTCCAAATACTACAAACAAGTACCCAACTCAAAGGTTACCTTTAAAACATGTCCGAGGTACAACACAAAAAGTATCTGGCTCAGCGGTTACCTTTAAAACATGTCCAAATATTGCAAACAAGTACCCGACTCAGAGGTTACCTTTAAAACATGTCCGAGGTACAACAAACAGGTATCTGGCTCAGCGGTTACCTTTAAAACATGGCAAATACAACAAACAAGTGCCCGACTCAGAGGTTACCCTTAAAACATGTCCGAGGCACAATAAACAAGTATCTGGCTCAGCGGTTACCTTTAAAACATGTCCAAATACAGCAAACAAGTATCAGGGACGAGATTATTAATGTCACATTCATACTTATGGCTTGCATCTCGCCATAAGTACGGATGGAAACATCAATCCCGACGATCATACCGCAACTAGGGGGCTTATAGCTCACCCCTAGTATCCGATAGGACCAAGACTCTCACAACCGAACAATACTAGACATTATCAAGAATACGACTCACTACAAGTAACTATTTATAATAATATTTCATACATGTATTATATTAATAAATATTCCACTTCATAATTTAACATGCAAGTTAAAATAAAATATAACAAGCGGTAATTAATAATTTACGTTATGTGAAATTTACGGAATAAAATGGGACCAATTCCAAGTGACTCATTTATGAGCCCACTACACAAACTATATGCGGCCCATCAAATGAAATATGTTAAGCCCAACACTAGAATCATGTGATGTCTAACACATAAATCAAATAAAGTCCAACAAATAAATCATATAAAGTCCGACCATTAAATCATGGGAAGCCCAACATTAAAATCATAAGGAATCCAACAAGTGAACCATCACAAGCCCGACAAAGAAAACCTAATGAGCCCAACAACTAAGACATGGTAAACCCTACATATTACTCTTGTAAAACCCAACCAACAAATGTATACAAGCCCAATCGATAGAATATAGTGAGACCACCAAATCAAACATAGCAAACCCAACAAAACAAAACCAAATGAGCCTAAATAAATTAATATGTAAAAGAACGATATTTAACAAATTATGTGATACGTGCATTTTATATAGTATTTTTAAGCCTCTTATGCACGTATTTCTATGCGATTCTCGTGGTTCTATGCTAAGAAATGCCCCGAATATTCTACTTTGCTTTGTTTTGCTTTATTTGCAGGAATGGACCTGAAAGTAGCGGAATCAAGCCTTTTATCGTCCGTTTTGCTTGCATTTAGGAGGTGTGTGGATTTGGAGCGGAAATGCTACTGTCTTGGGACGCGTACAGTCATTTCGGAAGCTAAATCGGCAAGTCAAGGCTGGAACTAACGACGCAATGAGCTGGCTGGGTCAAAGTCACTCGATCGAAAGATTTTATGATTGGTCGAGTAGTTTTGGATAGCAGAAGACTTCGATCGAGTGAAATCCATGTTTGCTCGAATTGCGCATAATTGGAGTTCCTCGATCGAGTAGGTTTTCTACTCAATCGAGAGGTTTTACTACGAATCTGTTCGATCGAGTAAGTTCTAAACTTCTCGATTGAGTAATTCGCTATTGGACGCGGGCTTTTGTCTTCTTATTATGTTTAGGTCGAATAATAAAATCCCTCTCCTATAAATAGGAGAGGGGTAATTATATTTTAGGAGGACTTCATACTTTACTTTTCTTTCCCTTACTGTTGAACACTGCTTTTCTCCCTATTTTCCAGATCTTAATCTGTAATCTTCTCTTACTCTTTACTCTCTTTAGTTTACGATGCTTATTATTCCTTTATCTTTCGCTCTTGTTTTGTTTATTACTATGCGTAGCTAATTTGCCTGCTAATTTAGAGGATTCAATGAATTATTGTTAGTTGCTAATTAGGTTTACAAATCTTTCGTTGTTATCATATCTTTGTTGTTAATCACTGAAATTAACTGTAATTAGCTACTTGAATCGATGCATTTAGCTAATTTATTTGGTAAGCCTTAACCTAGACCGGAAGGTTGGAAGGGGTGAGACATGCAGTGAACATTAGGATGCTTTAGCGAGCGCGGAAGCTAAGCTAATGGTATTTTAGGAAGAATTGAGACCGGAAGGAGATATTCGTTGCCCCTAAGACCGATACAAGCGACCGATCTGTGACCTTAGCTGGAATTATCTTACATTCATTGATGACCCGACAATCCTAGTTCTCTCTCTCTTATGTTAATTCCTCTTATCCTTTTCTATCTTCCTTAATCTCATTTAGTTTAGTTTATTCAACTCAAACCCCCATCTTGTGACCTCAGACGGACTAAATTGATAAGTAGATAGTGACCGCCTCCCTGTGGAGATCGACCCTACTTACCGCTAACTTCTGTTAGTAGTACTTAGGTATTTATTTTTGGTACTAAACGACGGTATAAAATTTTGCCGCCGTTGCCGGGGAGGCAACTATATTATTTACTTGTTTATTCTTGTTTGTCTTCAGCCTCAAGGAATTTATTCCTTGAGGCAGTTCTTATCTTTTTCCTCGAGTTTGTTTTGATAGGTCCGACAGGTCCTACCTAGACAGTTCTAGGTAAAAGATCATCAAAGGGAAGGCTTGAGTACCTTTGATCTTCTACCTATGTTCCATCCTATGGCGCAGCAGGTGGTTTACTGTGAGAGATGTGGTGCTGCGGGGCACAATGCTGTTATCTGTCTAGCGGGAAACGACCGTGTCAAAATTTGGCGCGACGAAGTCTATTCGTTTAGGCAGAGTAGACAAGCTAGTCATTCCATTACATATGTGCCGCCACATCCGCTTCAGCGACGAGGCTGTCAAAAGTCTCTGTTTACCTGGCTCCTGCAACAACAAACCCTTCCTCCCGTTAAAGAGAACGTAGAGGTTGCTGAATTGAAATCCTTGGTGAAGGCACTTGCACTTCTAGTGTAAGAATCTAATTGAGCTAGGGAAGCTCGTGTCAAGTTATTTGAATCTGAAATTGTAATACCCCGTATTTTATATAATCGATTAAACGGATATTATTATATATTAGTATTATACATTTTATATTGGTTGCATCGTAATATCGTGAATGTTATTAAGTCGGGTTTATATCGTATATGTTGAGTCGGGCTACATCACATTTTGTCTTTTGGGTCAAGAATTACCCATCTACATTTACCCAACGACCATACCCGTTTAACCCATTTGCCCTACCCGGAACATGTAACCACCATTTACCCTAAACCTAATTTAAGAGCCGCTCTCCCTCTCCCCTCTTTTCATTTTATCATTCATAAAACCATTTCTAAACCTAGAGAAAGGGAGAGGAAGAAGAATTGTCTAGCCTTTCATTTGATTGAAGATTTCTCATCGATTCCAACCTAATTCGATTTCCCTGTTTGTAAGTCGATTTCATTCCATTGTTTATACTATTTTAAAGTGTTCGTCTTCAAAAAGTTTGAAAATAGAGTCCTGTTTATTTGATGTCTAGTTTATGCATATAAAATCTCGTAGTCAAATTCTTTATGGTTTGTCCTAGGTGATTTATTTATGAACATGTCGCTGAAAAGTCCGCGAATCTGATTTAGTTGTGGAAAATGATTTGAAACCCTAATTTTTATGTCGATTCAGTTATGAGGCTTCTTCATACATCATCTTTGTATAGTCTAGATGATAATAGGATTTGGAATTACTGCAAAATAATGTTTTAAACTCGTTTTATGAATCAATACTTTTTATGCGACGGTTTCTGTCAGTTTTTGGAAATCAGTCTGAAAACTCTTGATAAGTTTGGAATTTGAGAAAAACACGTTAGATATAATTTATAGCTAAGACTCATGGGGTTCCAATCCAATTGGCCTTGTATCAATTTGATTTTTCTGGAATTCGTTATGTATTTTATTCCGAGTCTGTCATGTGCTGGAAAATCAGGAAAAATCGTGTTTGTTCTTTAAGTTGATATTCCTATTAAGTTATGATGAGTCTAGGTTATGTGCATGATTATTTGATTGAGTAGGTGGTAATTATACATAATTATGTTATGTAGGTGATGGATATGTGAAGGATCATAATTGATTGCTTGTGTGCTTGGATTGCGAAAAGGTAGGGAAATACACTTGACTTATTATCGTTGTTGTTGAATTGTGTTGACTTGTTTGTGTTTCATATGACCAAACGTTGAACGTTGACGTGATTCGTGGTTGTTGATTCATGTTATGATTCATATCCTGGAATGTGCTTGACTGAATTGATCGTATTGAGTATATTATCACAACATTGATGTGAACGGCATGATTCTATGATTTACCAGTTCAATGATATACATATTGTGTTGCATTAATTTCTTGAGCATTCATATGCATTGGAGATGGAGGATGTTGTTGTGACGTGGTGTGATGATGATGATGTTGTGATAAGGCCCGGGCGGGTTTGCGCAGACTTGCCCTGTGTGTCCTCAGTGCTTGTGGCGGATCGGCTACGGTCGATATATAGTCTAGGGGATCGGTATGGCTGGGTTGTACGGGTTATGAGATATGAGTTGAGATGGAGGTGGAGGTGACGGAGGAGCATACATATCATATTTTGTTGTTTCATTGTATTCCCTACTCAACCTCGTGGTTGACCCTGTGTATTCGTGAACACCTGTGATGACCCAAATATTGGCGAGCAGACTTGACAGGTTTATGAGATAGGATGGGAGCTTGATGGGCGTGAGACACTAGATCAGAAGACTTAGTAGCTAGATCATCATTTAGAAGACTTTCACTTTTATTTATGTTAGTTCTTTGTAATTTGATGTAAATGAGGTTTTGTAAAAAGGTTAAGTTAAAGAAATTATGTAATTTGCCTTGGAGTTTAATTTGTTATTCACTACCTCGGGAAACCGAGATGGTAAGAGTCCGGTTTATTAGGGAATGTCTTGCTAGAGGCTCCTTTATAAATCGGGGTGTTACAAAGTGGTATCAGAGCGAACGATCCTCAGGCCTAAACCAATGAACCCAATGAACGTAGGATGTGTCTAAATAAAATGAACCCCTGGGAATAAACTGTTAGGAGTTCACAGTGCGGTTAAGAAGGCGCCCTTAATGCGTGCTCTTTTGCCCTCTCAGTTTTGAACCAGGTAACCCGAGAGAAATCGAGTGAATGGGGTAGTTAGAAGGAAAACCTTGGATATAATCGAGTGGGTGTACACCTTAAGACCTATATATTCTAACCACTCTGCAGGACAACGTTACGGTAAGTATTTTGTATGAATGATGACGTGATCATATGATGTTGTGGAGATGAGAAATAAATTTTCGTGTTCAGGTTGATAATCAATGAAGTGTTGGATTGTGGTAATCGTGAGCGTAGAAATAATTGCGAATTGATGATATTTATCTGGATGGATGTTGAATGACGTGTTGATAGTGCTATTATGGCTAATGATATGCGGTTATGTGATCCCGAAGCCATGCTAGTATAGTATTGTGATAGTAATCAGAAACACTACTGAATTGCATGTTTCTAGTCATAGCAATCGTGATTTAGATGTAAGGAGTAGATCGAGATGCGAAGGGATTCTATGGGATATATTTTTACGTAAGTACAAAGTGTGAGATTTAAGTTGGGATGGGTTAGTATACATAGTATGTTCATAAGAGCTTGTAACATAGTAAAGAATGACCTAGTGCTGAAACTCGTTTTGTTTGATTTTACTCTTTAATTGACCTTACTGCCATTTCTTTTCTGTTTATTGCCTATAGATGAAAATTTTATGGGAGATAGCCTCGGGAGTTAATGTTCATTTGGCGTTGGTTTCATGCTTATAGGATATACCGATTAGGAGTAATAAATATTTTAGTGGGCTGTAGTCAGGAAGTTCCTGTGCAGTGATGTTATGACCAACGATTTTGTAAAAATCCTCATTTAAATTGTATTAATAATTTTTGCATAATTCCAACTCCATCGATCATAAGATTCGCATATGTTTTAAAATTGATAAGCCACGAAAATTCTTGATGTCTCTATATTAAATGGTAAGTTTTTCAAACTGAATCAAGTTTCGGACCAATTGCTTTGACATACTTGTTTGGACCAACTGAGTTGTAAAATCCTTTAAAAATTGAATTCTTGAGCTTTGGACCTCATTCTTTTTCTCACGAATTATTAACTCTCTGTATGTTATAAAAAGTAATAAAACTCAAGTTTTCGTTGAACGGTTATTTATTCGTGATTTTTGGAAGTTACAACGTGAATCATAACTTTTAAAATGTGAATTCTATGTTGAGTTTTCATACAGTTGTTCGATTATTTCATGAGCCTTATTAATGTGAAATTATAGTGTCCTTATATGATGATAGTAGCACACATATTCATTGGTTATGTATCTTAACAAGTGATAAAAAAATTAAAGTTTAGTTTATAACATTGTTGGCATGATAGTATGTGTGAAATTGAATAGCTTAATCTGATCCTTAATCGAGGGTGAAATATTTTATACGAGTCCAGTTGTTGCATATTTTATATATGTTTGGCATGTTGTAATATCTCTGGTGTGTTCATCATATTTGTATAGTGGTCGGATATATATAAATATAAAACTATATTGTCATATCTTGGTAAAGTTGGTGGCGTTAAATGTTAACTTGATTGTTCTAATATACTCGCGTGAATATTTATAATAATTATGTTTAAATGTTTACACATGGATGGTAGTAATGAGTATGTCTAAATGTTCACACATGTAGGATGTCATCGAGTTCTCATATCTTTTATGTGAGTCTGTGTGCCTATAGTTATACTTATTACTTTCATTGCATTAATTTATTTTGATTGAACCTAAACTTATGATATGATAATAAAATAGTGTTGTTGTTCCTTATTGGATATGTTCATAGTTGTATTGTCATGAAATGCTAAGGTGATTGTTGCAATTGTCACGATATTTGAAATATAGTTGATATAGTTACGATATAGTTACGATATTTGAAATATATTCTCGAACCGTCGAATTATAATGAGATAACCCTTTGATGATTCACATGTCATGCGTATGTTTAAATGATAGTCGTTACAGTTACGTTTAATTGAGCCGCGAGTTGCCTATTTGTTCAAACCGTTCAAACCAGAGAACTTGTTCACCTTACTAATCTTTTGTCATAGATAATGTTTTACAAGTTATATGATGATATATGTACATGTTTAAGTTGTTTATGCGATATCTTTTATTTTTGCTGAAAATGAATTATCTTTGAGTTGATGGATACAATTGAATGGTATGGTTGCTAAAATGTTAAACATATGTGTGATATGGAAGTAATTTTGTTGTTATTGTGAATCATATAACTATTAATACTCAATTGTAATTTCAGTTGTTTGACTTCTACATTATTAAGTTAATTACTCATGACGCACAGTCGATGGTTCCGTAAGGAGTTTAACTGGGAATTTCATAGTGTACCTCCGATCTAAACTAATAATCTTCTTATATTGACTATATGGTTAGACTCTTGTCTAATTCTTATGACGTGATAAATCGTTTTAAAATTTAACATGTAATTGAGTTAGTACTTATACTTTGTGTGACCATGCAACCTGTGATAAATAGATCTATAATAAAGAGGTAAAAATTTGATTGAACACAGTTAAATTGTAGTTACTTGCTTTACTTTATGGTACAAATCGTATGCTTTGATGAGACGTCACCAGGGAATGTGTACTATCTAAAAGGTCTCCGATTAAATGCTGTAGTCGTGTTAGCCGTGTATATAACTGAGTAAAGAAGTGTGACTAGAACCCTGATGTTGAGGTAATAGTCGTTCATTAGTAAAGATAGGACTGAAATGAATAAGATGAACCTGTAAATTATGAAATATGAGTCGACACCTAAGCTTGTATTGTTTGAAGGAATTGAATTAAGTTTATCTGATTTTGATACGAATAGAGCAGCGGAATTAAGAACGAATTGGACAGTGCTGAGGACTGTTCGTACTAGGTACGCGCAGACCTGAAACTGATCAATTTAGAGAACAAAAGATTAAAATTAACGGACTGTTTTTGGCGAACCGAACGTACTAGGTACGACCAGTTCTGGATTTTATATATAAGGGATAGTGTTTTGATCAAGTAAGACCTATTACTTGATCAAAGTGAGTGAGACCAAGACCTATTGATCAACAACTCGAGAATTTTAATTAGAATCACGTTCTAACTAAAACCAGTTTTGTTTCTAAGCAAGAAACGATTTTGTAAACACAAGTTTTCTGAAATTTCTTAGGTGTTTTATTCAAGCAAATGAAGGCATTATATAGCCCTTCAAATGAGCCGTGCAAGCCTAGCAAAGTGAAGAGTTTATCATTTACTCTTCACTTAATTACAATCATTAAACTCCTAATACAATGAACTTAGACAACCATAAATTAGACTAACATTTTATTGTAAAACATAATCTGAAATGTAACACTAAAAACGTGAATTGGTCCGTCCTCCTTGGTTTGCGTGTCATCCCCATCAGCTCTTAAATTCCACACTTAGCAAATTAACAAGAGAAGGAAAATTGTAGCTTAAGGCTGAAACTTACGGACCAACATCAGACCCTCCTCTTGAGTGTTCATAAACAACTCGTCCAGCCCATCAACTAACTCCGAGACATTAGCTTGGTCCTTAGCTTGGTTCGCATCATCCCCTCCCCCTTGAAAAGGAATTGACCTCAATTCAGCTAGGCCATCATCATCCAAATAAGGAGAGAGATCACCAACATTAAAAGTGGCGTGAACACCATAATCACCGGGAAGTTCAACCTTGTAAGCATTGTTGTTCACTCGACCCACAATCTTGTAAGGACCTTCCGCTCTAGGCATGAGTTTATTCTTTCGTTTGCTAGGAAAACGCTCCTTTCTCAAGTGCACCCAAACCAAGTCTCCAACCTCAAACACCCTTGGCTTCTTATTCTTGCTTGACTTGCGTTTATAGGCTGCATTCACGGCTTCAATTCTTGCACGGACTTGCTCATGGAGTTTCAACATTGCTTTCAACTTGGTTCGGCATCCTTATGCACCAACTCATCTTTAGGCAACGGAATTAAATCCAAAGGAAGATAAGGATTAATACCGTATACAATTTCAAACGGCGAATGACCCGTAGCATGAGTAGGCGACCTGTTTTAAGCGAATTCGGCATGAGAAAGCTTGAGATCCCAATCCTTTTGTGTCTTGCTCACAAGCCCACGCAACAAAGTTCCCAAAGTACGATTGGTGACCTCGGTTTGCCCATCCGTTTGAGGATGGTGAGAGGTACTAAACAGCAACTTTGTACCCACTTTCCTCCATAATGTATTCCAAAAGTAGCTCAAGAATTTAGAATCCCGATCCGACACAATAGTCTTTGGAATGACATGTAACCTCACAATTTCCCGATAGTATAAATTAGCCACATTAGAAGCATCATCGGTTTTATGGCAAGCAACAAAATGAGCCATCTTGGAAAAACGATCAACCACCACCATGATAGCATCCTTACCACGTTGAGTGCGTGGCAAAGCAACAATGAAATCCATTGAAACATCATCCCACGGCCTGACCGGAATTGGCAAAGGAGTATACTCGCCCGGTTTGAACTTGCTCTTCGATACTTGACAAGTAACACACTTACCCACGACATTATGAACATCTTTTTGCAATCGTGGCCATAAGAAATGTTCTTGCAAAATCTCCACGGTTTTTGCCACTCCGAAATGGCCAGCCAATCCTCCACCGTGAGCCTCCCTTACAAGTAGTTCCCGAATAGGATGCTTAGGAACACAAAGTCGATTTCCTTTAAAAAGAAAACCGTCTTGGATCAAATACTCTCCCTTAGCTCCTGATTTGCACTCAAGATATATTGCACCAAAATCTTCATCTTCAACATAGTAATCTTTCAAAGTTTCAAATCCCAAGAGGCGAACATCAAGCGTGGACAGCAAAGTATATCGACGAGATAAAGCATCGGCTACAACATTACTCTTCCCATCTTTGTATTTGGATGAAAAGTGAAATGATTGTAAGAATTCAACCCATTTCGCATGCCTATGATTCAACTTCTGCGGCCCATTAATATACTTCAAAGATTCATGATCGCAATGCAATATAAAATGGTTAGGACGGAGATAGTGACTCCAATGATCAAGAGCCCGGACAATAGCATAAAATTCTTTATCATAAGTGCAATAATTCAATCGAGCTCCACCCAACTTCTCTGAAAAATAGGCTATAGGTCTTTTCCCTTGAATCAAAACAGCACCTATACCTACGCCACTAGCATCGCACTCAACTTCGAATGGTTGAGAAAAATCAGGTAACGCCAAGATAGGAGCGGTACACAACCGTTCCTTAATCAATTCAAAAGCTTGTTTAGCAGCCACACCCCATTCAAACCCGCCCTTCTTCAAACACTCCGTAATAGGGCTGGTTATGGTGCTAAAATTACGAATGAACCGTCGATAAAAAGAAGCAAGCCCATGGAAAGATCGTACCTCACTAACTGTTTTAGGCTCCGGCCATGATCGGATTGCTTCGATTTTTGATTGATCAACCGAGACACCATCCTTGGACACCACGTATCCCAAGAACACCACGCTCTCCACAAGAAAAGAGCACTTCTCTCGCTTCCCATAAAGTTTCTGATTTCGCAAGGTTTCAAACACTTGCCTCAAATGTTCAAAATGCTCATCAATACTCCTGCTATACACCAAAATATCGTCAAGATAAACTACAACAAATCTGCCCAAAAAGGATTTAAGTACCTCATTCATCAATCTCATGAAGGTACTTGGAGCATTGGTAAGACCGAATGGCATGACGGTCCATTCATACAATCCATGCTTCGTTTTAAAAGTCGTCTTCCATTCATCACCCTCACGCATCCGAATATGATGGTAACCACTTCTAAAGTCGATTTTTGAGAAGATAACCGAACCATGAAGCTCGTCAAGCATATCATCAAGTCTCGGTATTGGGAAGCGATATTTGATGGTTATGTTGTTTACAGCCCGGCTATCAACACACATACGCCATGAGCCATCCTTCTTTGGTACGAGCAACACAGGAACAAAGACACGGACTCATACTCTCACGCACATAGCCCCTCTCCATTAATTCATCAATTTGCCTTTGGAGTTCTTTTGTTTCTTCCGGATTACATCGATAAGCAGCCTTATTTGGAAGGGTTGAGCCCGGAATGAGATCAATTTGATGTTCAATGCCTCGAAGAGGAGGCAAACCAGCGGGTAATTCATCGGGAAACACATCCCCAAACTCTTCAAGCAACTCGTCAATTGGGTTATGTTCCTGCAAAACAACATTAGCACTCGAATTTTCTTTAGCAACAAGCAAATAAACTTGTTCTCCATTATCAATGGCACGCTCCACATCCCGCTCTCCAATCAACATAGCAGCATGGGCTTTTGCTTTCGGTTTTGAACCCAAAGCACGGACAGCTTGTGGTGACATTGGTTTAAGCACAATCCGTTTCCCCTTGTCCTTCAACTCATACTCATTACTCCTCCCTCTATGCAATACATCCCGGTCATATTGCCATGGTCGACCCAATAAAATATGACAAGCATCCATGGGAATAACGTCACACAACACCTCATCGACATAGGAACCCATAACCAAACCAACCTGAGCCTGTTTTGTCACCTTAACGCTACTACCATCATCTAGCCAATGTAATGCATATGGGTGTGGATGTCTAGTAGTCACAAGACCCAATTTTGACACCATTTCAGTGGAGGCCGCGTTGGTACAACTACCCCCATCGATAATTAGTCTACACCACTTATCATTTACCCGACACTTGGTATGAAATAATTGATTTCTTTGTTCCGAATCAGTAGGTAAAGTCTTTACTTGCAAGGTTCGCAAAACCAGATTAGTGTCGTAAATTGCTGCCTCATAGTCCTCTACTAAGTCATCCTCTTCCTCACCTTCATTGAAATTAAACAGTTCACCCAACTGTTCTTCCTCTGCCAACAACTCGTCCCTACATTCTACCGCCTCTCTCAAGGTCACGACTCTTTTGTTTGGACACGTACTTTGGTAATGACCGAAACCTTGACATTTGAAACAACGGACTTTGGACAGATTAGTTTCTTTGGCTGTGGTCCTAGGGGTAGCATTTGAAGATGTCGTGGCTTTGCTAGGACTCACAAATGAGCTACTAGGTGTTTCGGTTTTGGGGTTTGTTTCAGTTTTGGTCCATGATTTGCTCTTTCCCGAATCTGAACTCGACCCTCCCCCATATTTAGACTTCCCTTGTGACTCCACTTTCAAACAAAGACCACAAAGAGTATCAAAATCAGAATATGGGTATAACTCAATGGAACTAGCAATATTATAATTCAATCCACGCAAAAATCTCGACATTTTCTGTTCTTCTACTTCCTCTAATTCACCCATCAAACATAAGTTTTCAAATTCATCAATATATTCACTAACACTTAATTTTCCTTGTCTCAAATCAGCAATCTTACGATATGTAGCTAACCTATGGGTCGTTGGCACATACCTTTTATGAAGTTTACGTTTCAGAGACTCCCAAGAATCAATCTTTTCTTTCCCCGCGCGCACCCTCTTGGCCTTCAACCCTTCAAACCAAAGAGATGCTCCCTTGCTTAATTTCAGAATTGCATATTTGCATCTTTTCTCATCATCCAATTCCTTGAAATCAAACATACGATCTATCTTCCGTTCCCACTCCAAATAGGCCTCGGGATCAGCCCCTCCAACGAACTCAGGTAGTTAGTTCACCTTGAATGGTTCAGCCACCCTTTCAAAACGCCTTGGTTGCCACCTATCATCCCTTTCTTGTACGTTTTTCAAGGCCTCACGGAGTTGCTGCAAAAAGTTAGGATTATCAAAATCCATCGATAAATAAGGATCAAGAGCCGAAGCTCTGATACCACAAATGATACGAATAGAGCAGCGGAATTAAGAACGAATTGGACAGTGCTGAGGACTGTTCGTACTAGGTACGCGCAGACCTGAAACTAATCAATTTAGAGAACAAAAGATTAAAATTAACGGACTGTTTTTGGCGAACCGAACGTACTAGGTACGACCAGTTCTGGATTTTGTATATAAGGGATAGTGTTTTGAACAAGTAAAGACCTATTACTTGATCAAAGTGAGTGAGACCAAGACCTATTGATCAACAACTCGAGAATTTTAATTAGAATCACGTTCTAACTAAAACCAGTTTTGTTTCTAAGCAAGAAACGATTTTTTAAACACAAGTTTTCTGAAATTTCTTAGGTGTTTTATTCAAGCAAATGAAGGCATTATATAGCCCTTCAAATGAGCCGTGCATGCCTAGCAAAGTGAAGAGTTTATCATTTACTCTTCACTTAATTACAATCATTAAACTCCTAATACAATGAACTTAGACAACCATAAATTAGACTAACATTTTATTGTAAAACATAATCTGAAATGTAACACTAAAAACGTGAATTGGTCCGTCCTCCTTGGTTTGCGTGCCATCCCCATCAGCTCTTAAATTCCACACTTAGCAAATTAACAAGAGAAGGAAAATTGTAGCTTAAAGGCTGAAACTTACGGACCAACATCAGACCCTCCTCTTGAGTGTTCATAACCAACTCGTCCAGCCCATCAACTAACTCCGAGACATTAGCTTGGTCCTTAGCTTGGTTCGCATCAGATTTTGAGTTTCGTAGTAAGCTGTAAATGGATTCTATGGACGGCTCTGTTATAAGATTTATGTTAAGAAAGTTATTCACCGTCCAGTATGAAAGTAAAAGTTTTGAAAATGAAGTTAAATTTTGTCGTGTGAGTATAAATTGAATGAGATTTCGGCTAGTGTCCGGTTGTATGGTTTCATGATATTTGCTAGTCTGGAGGAATGAAGCTAGAACGGAGTCACAAATTAGTGGGTTAATTTGGTCATGTTGTTCGTTCATGTAGTGAATTGGTGGGTTGTGGTTAGTTACGAATGTCAAAACGGCAAATGTAATGTGGTGATTTAAGTGAGTTATGTGTTAACATGGTATGTTGATATTAGCATAATATGTAATGAATATTTGTAAAATTGGTGTAGTTAAATACATTTAATCTTTTATGTCATTGTGTTGGGTGCAGTTTAAATATATTTAACACCAAGAACGAAATTTTATGTATGATAGTCTTGTATGTTAACTTTCCAATATCGCTGTTTACTCGCTTGATTGACTCGACCAATAAGTTTGTAAAACTTGTCAATCAATGTGCGTTCGTCATTCGTGAATAAATCCCAAACCCTTTGTTATGAGGATTAAAAATATTTCTAGGATGATAAATCTTTTTGAAACTGGTTGTCTTCATTTTATTGGTGATTCGTGTCTTGACCTAAATCTGTACAGATTATGTAAAGGAAAGTCGGCTGGACCTATTAGGTTACAAATTTTCATAAATCGATTTATTAAGTTTTGACCCTAATTCTTTTCTTATGTTGATTGATTCGCTATGTTCCTAAGGTATGAGATTACAATGATTAGTGAAATGAATAATTACTAATGATTTTTACTGGTAACCTTGTAAAGCATTGTTCCATTCATAATTTGATTATTCACATGAATAAATGTTACCAATATTTCTTGGAAAATATGCTGCCACGAGAATACGCCGGATAGGATTATCGTGGTATGTTACGTTACTGATCTTGCTTAGTAACCTTGATGAAACGATGTTATTTGACATGAACCATATGTGAGCACCTAGGCATCTTGAGAGAGCTTGTATATTGATTGTCTTTAGTAGGGATTAGTAACTTGAGCGTGAGTTGTGAATCTTTTATCCTCTTTCGGTTGTTAGCGATAGTTTGAGAACTTTTGTTATAATAATGAAGGTTACGGGGACGTAACCATGTTTAAGGAGGGTAGGATTGTAAAATCTTTATACTTTCATGTGTGATTTCTCAGTTTGGCTATATTGGTTATGCGTTGTGTGGGTTATGTTGGAGTGTTACATGATGTGTTTCTGTTATGGTTAAACTTCGGGGACGAAGTTTATTTTAAGGAGGGTGGAATGTAATACTGCGTTTAATATTCAATTTGGTGGGTGCCTTACATACTTTTGTATATGCGTTTCATAATTCGTTTGCATTGGTTGGTAGAGAGGGTAAACTTCGGGACGAAGTTTCTTTTAAGGAGGATAGACTGTAATACCCCGTATTTTATATAATCGATTAAACGGATATTATTATATATTAGTATTATACATTTTATATTGGTTGCATCGTAATATCGTGAATGTTATTAAGTCGGGTTTATATCGTATATGTTGAGTCGGGCTACATCACATTTTGTCTTTTGGGTCAAGAATTACCCATCTACATTTACCCAACGACCATACCCGTTTAACCCATTTGCCCTACCCGGAACATGTAACCACCATTTACCCTAAACCTAATCTAAAAGCCGCTCTCCCTCTCCCCTCTTTTCATTTTATCATTCATAAAACCATTTCTAAACCTAGAGAAAGGGAGAGGAAGAAGAATTGTCGAGCCTTTCATTTGATTGAAAATTTCTCATTGATTCCAACCTAATTCGATTTCCCTGTTTGTAAGTCGATTTCATTCCATTGTTTATACTGTTTTAAAGTGTTCGTCTTCAAAAAGTTTGAAAAGAGAGTCCTGTTTATTTGATGTCTAGTTTATGCATATAAAATCTCGTAGTCAAATTCTTTATGGTTTGTCCTAGGTGATTTATTTATGAACATGTCGCTGAAAAGTCCGCGAATCTGATTTAGTTGTGGAAAATGATTTGAAACCCTAATTTTTATGTCGATTCAGTTATGAGGCTTCTTCATACATCATCTTTGTATAGTCTAGATGATAATAGGATTTGGAATTACTGCAAAATAATGTTTTAAACTCGTTTTATGAATCAATACTTTTTATGCGACGGTTTCTGTCAGTTTTTGGAAATCAGTCTAAAAACTCTTGATAAGTTTGGAATTTGAGAAAAACACGTTAGTTATAATTTGTAGCTAAGACTTATGGGGTTCCAATGCAATTGGCCTTGTATCAATTTGATTTTTCTGGAATTAGTTATGTATTTTATTCCGAGTCTGTCATGTGCTGGAAAATCAGGAAAAATCGTGTTTGTTCTTTAAGTTGATATTCCTGTTAAGTTATGATGAGTCTAGGTTATGTGCATGATTATTTGATTGAGTAGGTGGTAATTATACATAATTATGTTATGTAGGTGATGGATATGTGAAGGATCATAATTGATTGCTTGTGTGCTTGGATTGCGAAAAGGTAGGGAAATACACTTGACTTATTATCGTTGTTGTTGAATTGTGTTGACTTGTTTGTGTTTCATATGACCAAACTGTGAACGTTGACGTGATTCGTGGTTGTTGATTCATGTTATGATTCATATCCTGGAATGTGCTTGACTGAATTGATCGTATTGAGTATATTATCACAACATTCGGTAACCGGCATGATTCTATGATTTACCAGTTCAATGATATACATATTGTGTTGCATTAATTTCTTGAGCATTCATATGCATTAGAGATGGAGGATGTTGTGGTGACGTGACGTGGTGTGATGATGATGATGTTGTGATAAGGCCCAGGCGGGTTCTGCAGGACTTGCCCTGGTGTCCTCAGCTGCGAGCTGGCAGATCGGCTACGGTCGATATATAGTCTACCGGGGATCGGTATGGCTGGGTTGTACGGGTTATGAGATATGAGTTGAGATGGAGGTGGAGGTGACGGAGGAGCATGCATATCATATTTTGTTGTTTCATTGTATTCCCTACTCAACCTCGTGGTTGACCCTGTGTATTCGTGAACACCTGTGATGACCCAAATATTGGCGAGCATACTTGACAGGTTTATGAGATAGGATGGGAGCTTGATGGGCGTGAGACACTAGATCAGAAGACTTAGTAGCTAGATCATCATTTAGAAGACTTTCACTTTTATTTATGTTAGTTCTTTGTAATTTCATGTAAATGAGGTTTTGTAAAAAGGTTAAGTTAAAGAAATTATGTAATTTGCCTTGGAGTTTAATTTGTTATTCACTACCTCGGGAAACCGAGATGGTAACAGTCCGGTTTATTAGGGAATGTCTTGCTAGAGGCTCCTTTATAAATCGGGGTGTTACAGAAATAGCTCAAAGCTGCCGAGATGGACCATAGGCATTCAGAGGAGGTACTTGCTATTTGTACCAAGAGCGGTCCTTCCTATGAAGGACGTGAACGTGAGCTGCCTATTGATGATGAAGATTTGTACGACTCGGAAATTAAAGAGCACGAAGCATTTCTCAAGCACTTCACCATGGTTCAGCATCAAACGTTCGATCGAACATCCCATCATGTTCGATCGAGTGAATTCTAAATGGAGGAATTCGATCGAGCAGAACCTACCACTCGATCGAACGGTTTGTATGAGGGAGACCTCGATCGAACACCCCATACTGTTCCATCGAGTAATACTGAAGAAGGGGACCTCGATCGAACACCTTACCTTGTTCGATCGAGTGAACTGTGTGAAGAAACTCCTCGATCGAGCATTATGCATTCTCGATCGAGTGATATAGCCACGTATAGCAATGATATGTCAGCTTGGTTCGTTTTGGATAATGATTTCGATGAAGACAATGGTTATGGTGAAACCCCCATTTGGAAAGTCGAGCTGGACGCTCTAGAGGCCGCGATATATGGGTCAGAACCCACAGAGGAGGGTAACGAAAAGGTAGTTGAGTCAGTGATTGTTCCTAGCACGGAAGAGGTAATGTATCCTTCTGTCAATGATTCCGCCGTTAGCAACCGTCTTGAGGTAGTAAACGAAAATTTTATTATTGTTGGTATTAATAGTACACTATCTCTTGTGATTCCTACTTCTTATTCTGATGCTCTACCCCCTCTCGGTTGGACAAATAATTTAATAAAGTTTCACCGTATTTGTCATCGAAAATTTGTTAGGCTGAGATGTTACTTTAGATTTCTTTCATATACTCTTTCTCTATTTTGGTGCTACTTATGCTCTTGTGTAGCACATACGCAGATTTATGATCTACTGCTAAGAGCTTTGAGTTGCTTTGATCGTGACCACTGGATTGGCTGAGGTGAAAAAGAAAAGAAGGTCGAGCTAGGACCTGTCTAAAACTAGCACTACCCGGGAGGCAACCCGGAGATTAAATTTTTAGTTGATTTACATTTTAGTTTTTGTTGTGTGTGTAATAAATGGCTTTTACAACCATAGACTGGAACATTTAAGCTTGCTTTGTTAGTTCCACGGGCTGATTATTGCGTCTTTGCAGGAGTCTATTGTGGATGGCTCGATCGAGTACTTTATATACTCGATCGAACCCTTTTGCTGCTGATTTCACTCGATCGAACACATCTTCTTCTCGATCGAGTGCCTGCCAAAGAGGATCTTTCGATCGAGTGCCCTACTTCCTCGATCGAACTGCTTAGATGCCCAGGTGACTCGATCGATCATTCTGTCATTTCGATCGAGTGCTTTTGTTTTGATTTGCTTCCAATGACGCTACTGTGCAGCTGTTCTGGGGCTATTTTGCGACCTCCCATGTTGCTGGCTGGTTTGGGGAGGTCCCTACTTCGCGTGTTCTTGTGAGTTTTCCGCATCCCCACTTTCTCCTTTTTAGTTTGCATTTCCTTTCCCTATTTTTGGGTACAATGAGGGCATTGTACGGTTTTGGTTTGGGAGGTTATGCATCCATATCTGTGTCTGCATATTATTTTTATTGCATTTCTGTTATCATGTTTAATTTTCCGCTTGCATAGTCTTTTATTTTTTATAAAAAATCAACAATCTCATAAAAATTTTAAAATCTATTAAATTCAAAAATTCACGTTTACTTTTGCATATAGGTTGAGTCGGAACGGTAGATTTCAATGATGAAATTGCACTATAATTTGTCCTTTGCTTAAGCCTTGCACAAACTAATATCTTTTATTATCTTATTGCATAATCTACGAGTTAATGTTTAAATACAGCTGAACAAATAGACTTGACCTGAGATTTTGGCAACCTACTTATAATTTCTAAGTTTTAGAGCCTTATAAACGGTGTCATTTGTGACCGGTTTCATGTAGGATTGTGAGTAGTTAGTCCTTGCAGGGAGGTTTTGTTATGAATCGAGAGGTTTTGCTATGAATTTGTTCGATCGAGTAAGTTCTAAACTGCTTGATTGAGTAATTCGCTATTGGACGCGGGCTTTTGTCTTTTTATTGTGTTTAGGTCGAATAATAAAATCCCTCTCCTATAAATAGGAGAGGGGTAATTAGATTTTAGGAGGACTTCATACTTTACTTTTCTTTCCCTTACTGTTGAACACTGCTTTTCTCCCTATTTTCCGGATCTTAATCTGTAATCTTCTATTACTCTTTACTCTCTTTAATTTACGATGCTTATTATTCCTTTATCTTTCGCTCTTGTTTTGTTTATTACTATGCGTAGCTAATTCTCCTGCTAGGATTTAGAGGATTCAATGAATTATTATTAGTGGTTGGTGTCACATACAGGGAGGTGCTTACAATTTCCTTTTTTTCCATTTTTACCCATAAACTCCACTTTAGCCAAATTTGCCTTTTGACCCTTAGCTACATCTAAATTTAGCCTGCCTTGTCAAGCTAGTTTAGTGTATGTTTTTGCAGTACATTATTTATTGAGCCGAGTTTGGTTTGTATTTGATTATCGGAGTTGGTAATTTGTGAAAGTAGGAGGATGAAAAGAAAAAAAATTGGAAAAAAAAAAAGAATTCGAAAAAACGTGAAGAAGAAGAAACCGAGAAAAAAAAAAGAAATATGAAGAAAGAAAAAAAAAGAGTTTGAATTGATGAGACGGTTTCACTCCTATGTCTTATTTATATCTATTGAGGAGTATGTTTGGTTTGGTTTGGTGAGTTTGAATGCCAAATTAAGGGCATTGTGCTTAATTTTGATGGATGGGAAAATGGATGTTGCCAGTTTGGCTTTGTTCAGGTACTAGCTTGGCCGCCTATACCCGCACATTTCCAAAAATGTTTTGCCTTTTCTTACCCATTGCCTCACTTTACCATATTTTTGTAAGCCCTCGGCTGTGACAGGACCTTGATTGGTTGGAATGTATGTACGATAGTTAGAATTGTCTATCATATTAGTTGCATGCATGTTTATGTGGGTCGTAATTGATGCGTGTTATTTATATAAGGTTTTTACCTCATTTTTACACGCACTTATATACTATTTATGTAGCATCTAGCTACAAATATCCCCGAATGGTCTACTTTGTTTTTTCTTGTGTAAATTGCAGGTACGGACCAGAAAGAAGATAAACCGAGCCTAAACTTGTCTCATTTGCATTGCATTTATGGAGAATAAGGAAACGGAGCTTGGAAACCATCACTTGAAGACGCTTGAGCTGACCTCGGAAGGTGCCAAGGAGTCCTATGTGCTAATATAGCTCGATCGACTAATTATTTAGTCGATCGAATGCTTTATCCATCGAAGGTTCACTCGATCGAGCTGTTCTGATGCTCGATCGATTGGGATGATACAAGAAGTTCTCGATCGAACCCCATTTCTGTTCGATCGAGTGGAATTGCTGGATATGTCCTCGATCGAGTGGTTTCATTCCACTCGATCGAGAGTTTTTACCTTGTATGCGTGTTTTTACCTTATTTCGAGTTGGGCTTTGTAATTAAGATTTAAACTAGGTTAAGTAGTACGTGATACTACTTCTTCTTCATCTCTCTTCCTCCCTACTCTCTCATACTCTTACTCTAGAACTATTGCTTGAATCGTAAACTTGTAATCGGTATCATTACTCTCCTTTATTTCTTAATCTAAATCATTTATTACCTTTTATTTCTTTCTCCCTTTTACTTGCAATTGCTTTTAATTAAATTTTTCATTGCCTTATTATGATGTTTAATTTCTCTTGCCTGTGTATGATTATTGCTATTTCAATGATAATGCATAGCTAAATTCCTTTGCTAAGACATAGGGGAGCCATGATTTTAAGGGAATTGTAAATTGAATTATTAGGTTTAATGCTAGTTTAGTCTATGTTGTTAATCGCTACTATTAATTGTTCTTGTCTAATTGAGTCGACGCAGTTAGTCAACAAATTACAGTAAACCTTGACCTAGATTGGAAGATGGGAAAGGGTGAGACTTGTAGCGAACATTAAGGCACCTATTGAGGGCGGAAGCTAAGCTATTTGTGCTTTAGGGCGAATTAAGACCGGGAGGAGATATTCATTGCCCCATAGACCGTACTTGCATTGACCTGAAACCTAGATTGCATGACTAAAGAATCATGGTGAACCGACTGTCTTAGCTGTTTTCTCTCTGTTTGCTTAATCTTTACTCCTTTGTCTTTTCTCTCTTTCTTGATCTCATTAGAGTAGAACAACCCTTCCAAACCCCCAGAATTGGTTACCTAGACGGACTAAATTAAGGCTGATATTTTCCCATCTCCCTGTGGAGATCGACCCTACTTGCTGCTAACTTCTGTTAGTTGTATCTAGGTATTTATATTTGGTACCTGACGACAGTATCAAATTTTGGCGCCGTTGCCGGGGAGGTGGCATAATTTTGTTGCTTCTATTAAGTTTGTCTCTCGTCTCAAGGAATTTATTCCTTGAGACTTATCTCATATTTTTGCAAGTTCTTGATTAGTTTTGTAGGATATCTGTTCTAGAAGAGAACATTGTCGTATCTGCTTCACTGTAAATTCTATCTGCTAGGATACCGAATATAACCAGCCATTCAGAGCCTACGGTGGATTCCCTGTTAGGATTCATTAATTCCATTAATTTACATATTCGTATATGTTCAAATTTATTTAGTCATAAAATAAATCCTAGATCTTATGCATGAAAACTAAAGCAAGATAAAAGAAGAAATCGTCAATCTTACATTGAGGTTTCGGATATATGGGCACAAATGAGTTCTCCTTCTCACTTGTTCTTGAGCTTCCTTATAATGGATGAACAAGGATCCAAAATAGAATCCCTCCCAAAAGTTTATACCCAAGGTAACCTCTTAAAAGACTAATATTATTAGATCTAGAACAATATTAATCTTACTAAAAATGACCCAAAATATTTGTTTTGGTCTCTTGTTATTCGGCCAAGAGAGGAAGGAAGAAGGAGTAATTATCTCTCTAAAATTTCTATAAGTTTTAGATGTTAAAAAGAATGAATATCTCACACTAGTAATTGTAGTGTATATTGGAAAAATAGAGTAAAAACCCTTGGCTTTTACCATGCAAAAACCGGTTGGAGAGGAGGAGGATGCCCAATGCATGAGCAAGTTTTTCTACCCAAGAAATCATAGGTATGCATGGCTATATTAGGTTGTAATCATCATGTTTTCCACTTAAAAATAATTTAACACAATTTAAACCTAATACTCCCTCCATTTTCGGCACTTATATAATGAGGTCCATTTTATATTTGTCATTTGTCAATTGTCACATGTTACTAGTCATGTGAAATTGTAATGTATTTTTAACGTATTAAAAATCAATATATTAATAAAATACGTCATGTACAAAATCGACTTAGTAATTCATAATTACTTGTACCAAAACGGTTTATCAATTATATATCACAACGTCTTGTATTTATAATAAATTATTCATTCAGTTTCAATTGTTTCGTAAACAATAATTTTATCTAAGTAATAAACCAATTTAATTACTTAGACCGTATCTTATTTAATCGAATTACAATAAGACACGTCAACAATACTCACAAAATCGTCCGTCAATTTTAAGCAATTTAATTAACCCGTATCGATATACGATCAATTAAATAATCAATTAAGAGTGTCACCCTTTAGGTATGACCAAAGGGGATCAACTAATCACCACCGTCGCACGACAGTAATGTCAAACTCTAGTCAGCCAATCATTACCGATATGTGTGGACCAGTTGACTGTAAAATATTACATCCCACATGTATTCTTAAAATGAGATTTAAACATGTGATCATCATGATCAACAGTTGTGATCGCATTATTGTCGGAGGACACATATTCCAACAATCTCCCACTTGTCCTCGACAAGTGTGCATCACCAATTCTCTTGTCCTATTACTATCTCCCACTCAATGCAAGGTGTCTTTCAGGTCGTACTTGCAAGTGATCATATCGAGAGTGGTTTCCTCAATCTGGAGAATAACTGATTGACCGGAATTATCTACCATAGATACCTTCCGAGCGTGACCAAGCATTTCCAGTTCATTACTCCTAAAGTGGCCCTGAGATATTGTTATAACCCTAACAAGGGGTGGACAATTCCTATCGCACTTATTCCCTTCGACTTGCCACAACCATCATAACCCAAAATATGGCCATTTGACTCCATTTACGAAGGTCGTAGTAACATAAATCAAAGTTAATCTGAAACTGTGCCACCTTAGGCGAACAATCTTTAGTCAAAATAATCGACTCATTCGAATACTATAGTAGCTCTCGCCACGACCAGGCTATATAAATTTGCCAGAACTCTATAAGCGGTCATTAGCCCGACAAAGTGTTCCTAACAGTCTGCCTATGTGATCGACTAGTCATCTCACATGACTCTATGGCACTTGAACTTGCCATCAATCGCATCACACTCTAGTCACTTCGAGATGTCACCTCATGTAAGTGACTATGGGCAAATATAATGCTAATCCGTGTTCACTTTAACGGGGTTTAATTGTCTCTACAACCCGTTTGGATGTAACAAAGTATAAGGTGAGTTAATAGTAACTCAAACGACAAATGTGGACATCACATTCGGGCAGTCAATATCATATTACCACCTTGGGATGTATATTGTAAGTGTGTAAACACTAGTTACACGCAACATGAGTTTAACACGCCATATGTCCACATGTTCAAACTCTTGAATTGCATTTTCCTTTATTTTCATGTTTGTCTCACATAGCATGAATCTTACCAAGTATATATCTAGTTTCCCAAACTAGGTTTAGGTTCTTTACTTTAAGAGAACTTTCTTGTTGTTTATCACATAACAAATGAATTATGGTGGACGACATAACATGCACTAGTCAAGTGTTCTTCGAACTCATAATGTAATAGGTATATGTTTTGTAGGATCTTGCAACAATTGTCAAGATGATTAGCCTACCACTTCTCATAAGTCCTAGCAAATTTTGAAAATACAAGTTTTGAGTAACTTCTTACTATAACCAAGTATCTTTTCAAACTTCTTATTTCTCTTTTTGGCTTAAATAGCTTAGGATTTTCATAAATCCTTACGCTTTTTCGAACTTCAATATGTGCAACTTCTTCTCACATAACAGAGTGTTTTGTCAAACACTAGAATAGCTCATTAGTTCTTCTCGAGAATTCATGACAATTCTTCTATGGCATACCAATGACTCATCATGCTCTTAAGCATATGATTCATTATTGGACATGTGCATGATTATTCTAATGACGGAAACATTAGTAATTTTAATCATGTAATCAACCATTCTTAGGTTCAATGAATGACCATGACTGCTTATGGTAATTCCATTTTCATCGATAAGAATAACCTACGTTTCTCGTTGATTTGACATGCATTTCTCAATGCCTATCCAACATCCCATGATGTGATTGGATTCATCTTAGTCCATTTTCATCCAGAATTGAAAACTCAAATACTTCTTTGTGAAGATAGTACTAGCTCGTCATTCTCAATGAGTAATGAGTTATAAATTTTACAAGATGATAGGTCCCACTAAATTTCATGTCTTCACATGATAATTTCAAACTCCCACTCAATTCCACACGTTTCATATTTAACTACTTAATCGAAACATTTCAAGAATTGAAATACATTTTGCTTTACCAAGTTATTAAGATAAAACCATATATGTTCCCAACATATCTTTTCAAAATACTTATTTTGAAAAGGTTTCAATCTTAAACTTATGGAAAGATATTTTTAATCTCTAACTCATTCATTTTTATAATGATGCGTAGCAATGTGATTATTTAAATGTGAAATTCCATATAATATACGTCCTTCTCAAAATACCCTTTTGGAAGGAGGTTTAACAATTTCATTTTCATAATGAGGTTAAGTAATGACATTAGCGTGGTTAACAATTAACTTAGCTCTTGTAGACATCGGTATGTCTTTCTTTGCAACTTTTAATCATAAATCTCATTTATTTTTAAGGATGCAACTTTGTTTCATTTAGGCTCTTAAGTAAATATCAATATTAAAAGCTCTTAAGTAAATATCAATATTGAAACTCTATTTATATCTAGGTCATAAACTAGCAAAATCTCTTGTTGAGACTTTTCTTAAGTCATTTCTATCTTCTTTAGTCACTGTTTTATCAAAACTTTCTTTTGGTCTCCTCGTGTAGTTATCTTAAGATCATATTCTTTTGATTACTTCACTTGGTCTCTTTTGTCATGTAGATCTCATCTATTCGAGTCCATAGATCTCATCTATTCGTGTATACTATCTATTCAGGTATACAAATCATTCTTTCTTTCGTAGATCTCATTTACTCAAGCATACAAATTATCCTTTGTATTCTTTGTGTCGTCATTTTTCTCCCACTCTATCTGTAGAATAAATACACTAGATATTAAAAGATAACTTATGAGACACAAATAATGATTTTTGAAGTAGAAGGAGGACTATCTCATAGATTGACTAATAGATTTTAGATTTGATGAGTGTACACTACTACAGATACAGGCTATAACAACGGGTAAAAACCGTTGTAAAAACAAAAAACGGCCGTTGTAAAAGGTATTTACAACGGTTAGGTTATTTACTTAAACCGTTGTCGAAAGTATTCACCACGGTTAAAAGCCGTTGTTGTTGCGTGTAAGCCGTTGTGGAAAGTGTTTCAAAAATTTGGTGGGAATAATATAACAACGGTTGTCATATGTATAACCGTTGTTGTAACTTTCCCTCCAAAATTGTGAAGACTTTTAACAACGGGTATATGCTACATACCCGTTGTTGAAATTTGTAGTAACAACGGTTCTTTGTTTAAAACCCGTTGTTGTAACTTTCCCTCCAAAATTGTGAAAACTTTTAACAACGGTTCTTCGTTTAAAACCTGTTGTTGAATATTATGCGCGGTATTTGTGAAAGGTATTCACAACGGTTTTTTTTTAGTAACCGTTGTGAAAGGTATTCACAACGATTTGTTTTTAGTAACTGTTTTTATTACGAACTGCTATATGTTTTTAAAAATTAAATATGTTTCATGCCATTCAAAAACCTGCATATATCAGCAGCACCATATACCAGCACTAGCATAAATCACAGCTGGGTTCATCAGAACTCAATAGATTCAATTTAACCACAACAGAAGGATCATATATATATACTTATAAGGAGTTAAATTTACATGAACTAATCATTCCCTAACTTCAACAAAAAATTTACTAATAAGCTGATCTAAGCTCTGAGTATCATGCATTTCTATGTTCTAAGACGTATTTGCCCAACATGTCCCTTACCTCGTCTATATCTAAACTTTTGTACGGCTGAATCTCTTGTAATGGGTTGATTACATCTTGCGGAATAAACAAAGACAAGACATTATTGTAACAATGCTACATCAAATACTGCATAGCAACATCATGGTATAGCAGTAAGTAAGACAACAACAGCTCTAATTTAAAACAAGTAATAAACACATTATTAAATTACTAACCTTTTCTGGAATAAGGATAAATCTTCGCTTAATAATCTCCAACATGAACCGACAAACGTAGTATCCACATTGTATGTTATCCGGCTGGCGAGGGGCCTATTATTACATAAAAACAAACAAACGAGAGAAGGCTCACATCAGAATCTTGAACTTTAGGTATTGTATTAGTATTAAACACAGATTTTTGCACTTAATGTATTGTATTTGAGCACGTACCCCTATTATCGTAATAAAAGAAGGGCCATCATCAGAATCTTTCGTGGGTTGATCCTGCTCGTTAGCTCTTCTCTTCTCAGAGGCCCTTTTTTTAAAAAAAAAAAAAAAAGGAGGCAGAAACTCTTTTTTTTAGGGGCAAAAATGAGCTTTTTGCTATAAATAAAAATTGAAACTTAATGTTATTATAAATAAATCAGTATTATAAACTTACTTATTAATCAAGAGCTTAAAAGTCTCGCTTGGTTGATTATGTATAGAGTCCAACCAAAAAACTTTCTTCTTTGTCGGCATGATGGCTGCTAGCACCCAATGAGTCCTACATCAAGAGACATCATCATTATTAACAAGTACATATATTAGTTATGAAAATGCAATTGTAGGGGGAAACGTAATATTAATTTGTTTATTACCCTTTTTCATTATAAGAGGCAAAAATCAGCTTCTTGGTTGTCGCCAATTGCTGAGCAATATAATCTACCCGATCTTCGAACGAGTATTCCGGAATAAATAAAGATAAAATATAGGGGCACAGGAATTCGTATTGATCAGATGGAATCTTCTTCTCGGGGATCACTCTCAATTTTAATATCCTACATTATTACGGTATGAATTCCGGTATTTAAAACACTATCTAGTAGTCAGAATATTAGAATATGAAATTATTTATTAAGAAACTTACTTCATCCAAACAAATAGGTGTTGGACATCAATCTGGTCTAGGCCAGCCCAAATGGCTAGCATATCCCATGACATAAGTGCTTCGCGCTCAACCCCTAGAATATCCTCCTCGAGCGGAATAATTATAAATTGCTCGTTGGCTATGCGACGACAAGCCTCCTCATGCAGTTTCCTCATCGTCACCGTTCTTACTTTTTGCATGTAATCCTTCCCGGAATATTTTGTGGAGTTTAAACTCCTAACTTCTTTCAGTTCGGGGAAATAATGATTCTTTGATTTTGTGCTACTACCACCAGCCTACACATGTAGATAATTAAAATAATAAAAAATCCAAAGGTAACATATCCTAGCTAGCTAGTTGGAGTAATAAAAATAAAAGCGTACTTAACTAAATACCTCATCAACCTGCTCTTTCAGTGATGAGGTAGTAGTAGCAGGTATGACTGGGGACTTAGGCTTATCAGTCTTTTTTGTCCCCTACACAAAATTACCATGCTTTTTAGAAATACAGACAAAATATAAATAAAGAGAGCGAGTTTTTAAAAAAATGGAGAAGTTAATTAAATACCTCATCAAGTTGTTGTCTGGACGAGGTAGTTGGCATGTCCGGGGACTTAGGCTTATCCGCCTTAGCCGGCTTTTCTGCTCCCTACATACAAAAAATTTCTATGCTTTTTAGAAATACAGAAACAAAAAAAAATAAAGGGAGGTTTTCATAAAAATGGAGAAGTTAGTTAAATACCTCATCAAGTTGTTGTCTCGACGAGGTAGTTGGCATGTCTGTGGACTTAGGCTTATCCGCCAAAGACGGCTTTTTTGTTCCCTACAAAAAAAAATAACATATAAATTTAAAATATAAAAACATTCAACAATTAAAAATGTAACATATATATAAAGGTATTTCTTCTAACCCCAACTACTTTCGGCTGAGGCGGAGACGACCAAGCCAAGTAGATGTGAGATTCAGGCCATTGGATGAAACTTCCAACCGCATCTCCCAGAATGGTAATGTCGTCACGAACTGAGATAGGCAGTTGAAAGTTTTCATGGCCTGGAAAGACTATAGTTATCTCTACTTTTCTATGATTCGGCAAAAGTTTTTCGCCATGAACTATAGTTTCCGCTGCTGATTTGGTGTCCATTTCTACGAGACCCCGGCCAACACGCACATATGGATTTTCGAATTTAGGGTCAGAAAGAATAACTGGACTATTGTTTACGGCCTGAAGAATATACACATACATTATTATATCCCAAAATTTAATAGAATTGATATAAATTTAACTAATTAAACACTTCATGCATACCTTACTGAAAACAGTGAACTGACTTGAAGGGGATGTATGTTGTTTTCCATCAGCCGTCTTCTCAAGTTGCATCTCCTTTTCAGACCCATTATTTACCTAATAAAATTAACCAATGGCACGATGTCAGAAGTTATAGCATTAGAGCTGGCAGGGAACACACCCCCTGATCTTACCCAAAAAAAAAAAAAAAAAAAAAAGGAAGTATTAGGTACCTGATCGGCTTTAGTTGTTACAACTTCAGAAGCATTAGGCACCTGATCTTTCTGAATCTCATTGACCGATACTTCCTTCTCATGTATTGCCAAGGTAGTAGCGGCCTCTTGACCAATCTGTTGTACCTTATTACCCCCTTTATAAATGACATCCTCCATCATCTTCACTTCTTCTTCGGAAAGCTTGCCTCCAGCATTCAACTTTAGTAGTACGGATGCCATTAACTGAAGCTGCGTGTCAAGAATGTAATGTTTCAGCAATTTTTATCCCAACCTTAACATGTGAATTGAACTTAAATGAAAATAATAGAATAAATGGTACCATGTCAGCCTTCCCAGACTTAGTCTTCCTTTTCTTCTTTATCGGGGCAGTTGTCCCATAATATTTCATTACTCCAACCTGTAACAGGACGCCCCTCAATCGACCTGGATGTTCGGGTCGGCCAATCGCTCTAGCAAGAACGTCATTACGACCATTGGGAGTGAATTTTCCTTCTTCTACCTCCTTCAATACATTGTCCTATAATATATTAAATAAACTTCAAATTATATTTGTGACTAAAATAATAAAGTTAGTAATGAACTCGTCTTAATAAAATAATGCTTACTATGTTGGCCAACACTTCCTCATCATATTTGTCACGCGACCGGGATCCTTTAGGCGTGTGCCCTTCTTTATAAGTTACATGCCGATCCAAGTTGGTCAGTCCCTTTGCCACCTACACGTTAACATGGTAACATTTATACATGTAAATGTGTATCAATGCAAGTCCAAGTGTAATTAAAAAAATAAAGTCTCACAGGGGAATGCATGCTACTTACGAGGTTTTCTTCTATTTTTCTGTAACCGCCTCGAGAACCATACCATTTCCCCTTCTTGCATGAAATGTTAGCACGATTTCTTCTGCTAACGACCTTCAAATAATTATATAAAAGCACAAGTAGATGAAATAATAAAAAGATTATATAAAGGACTCATTAATTAAAAAAATGATAGGTAAATCGTTAAAAGGCGAGGATATTAACCTGAAACTTCTCAATAGTTCTCATCTCTTTGAAAAGATCCCATTGTTCCTGACTGATGGTGGGACACTTATTGTCTCCCGGTGGGTTCTTACGTATCTCCCCCGTTGCCTTGTCCACATACAACCAATCCCTAGCAACGTCACACTTCCACTGCCTTAGGACATCCCCTGCCTTATGCATTAAATACTTATCATGGCATTCATCGGGTATAATAAAGGCTTCCTTTACACGAGCCAAGTATAACTCCGACAATTTTGGATTCAAATTTCTAATGTCACCTAAATGGATAGGCACAAACTGTCTTGTGCAACATCCAATCCAACTGGATAAATAACCCGCATTTGGACCAGTAGGGAAACCCTTCGATCTCCATGTTATTTTCATCGGGTCTTTAGCGGCTATAGCTGCAAGGGCTTTCTGGCACTTTGTAGCACCCCTCTCACCAGGCTTATTATTCACAGGCTTATTATTCTTTTGACTTCTTTTCCGTTTTTCACCCATGATAATCCTAAAACTCAAATATGAATGAAATAAGAAATGAACAACTTAACAACGTACATGCAGAGTATTATCTAAAACCCTAAACCCTAATAGGAATGAAAATTTAAAACAACATATTGAGCTTCTAAAATCCTAAACCCTAATAAGAGGAGTGAAGTAGATGACGCGGGATGATAAAGATAACAAAGAAGACGAAAAACAAACAGATGCATGAAAAAGAAAAAAGATGATCGTCTTAAAACTCTAATGACGAAACACAAAATTAAAGTGAACATACCTGATGATGATGATGATAAAGAGAACGAGCAGGATGATAAGGGAAGGCAATGGAATCTGGGCGTCGGAAACTGGGCGATGGCCGGCAACGAGAATGTAGAAAGCGAGGAAGAGAGAATAATAAACTCAGGATACCAACGGTTGAACTGGTGTTGTGTGTGTTTGTGTGGTATATTGTATGTGTTTGTAAATTAGTTTTTTATTAAGACAAACTATTGACAACGGGTGCTCAAAGAAAAACCGTTGTTATATGTTAATAACAACGGGTCAATAAAAGTCAACCGTTGTCAAAACTTTATTACAACGTTTAAAATATACCCGTTGTAATATATTTTCACCAAATTTGCGCCAAAATGAAATATGTCAAAAAAATCAATGACAACGGGTAGGGGTACTACAACCGTTGTTGAAAGTAATAACAATGGGTAATGTAACTATAACCGTTGTTGATTGTAATAACAACGGGTAATGTATCTATAACCGTTGTTGAAAGTATTAACAACGGGTAATTTAAATATAACCATTGTTATTGTTGAACCTTTTTTTTAAAAAAAATTACTGTAATTCCATTACAGTCCAAACCTGTAACAATACATACATATGCAATGAAGCACCATATCTTTTGCAACAATATTCAGCAATTTCAACACCAGCATCCACATCTAATAATAAGATCAAGAAAATAAGACAACACCAGCATGCATGCATACTGCATATCTAAGCTACAGGATTTATCATGCCATGAAAATTTGGTAATTTTTATTTAACAATGACCATTATTGATTTACCAATAAATTAAACCATCAAATTATTGGTCTGAAAATGACTCAAAATGTTGGTCGTCCATATCATTGTGTCCTGATGAACCATCTCAGGATCGGGGACGTTTCTTGGATGTCATAGTTTCTTCGTTAACCCAAATACCTTCACCATGGTCATCACGCATATAGATGCTTTCAGTGTCCTCATGATCAGTGTCAACATCGTCGAAATAAGATACAGTGGTAGAGTGATCCATTCCCTCAAAAACGACATCCTGATCATCATCACCATTATCGGATGGACTACTCTTTATAGACAGTACAACAGACCACTTCTTATCCATAGGATCAGTGACATAGAACACTTGTTTAGCTTCGGATGCAATTATGAAAGAATCATCCTTATTATTGCCAACCTTACCCAGATTGACCAACGTAAATCCCATCTTATCCTTTCGGACATAATGGAGGTTGTTATCAACCCAGTTATATCGAAACAAAGGCATTGTGAAATCAATGTAATCTAGTACCAATATTTCTTGAATAACACCATAATAAAGGCATTTTCCCCAAATAGACTTTTTATCTTTTGAAGTAGCAAAGTGCATTGCCTCAAATTCAGAACTCACATCACTATTTTGCATTGTGCTCAACTCATCTTGCTCGCGGGTGTAAAAAGTATATCCATTAATGGCAAAACTGCTGTAAAAGGTGACCCTGGCATTTGGACCTAAACCAAGACGTAGTAACCTAGGAGATATGTCATCACCAGTTTGATTCGTACACTCTAAGACAATATTCCTAAACCACTCTACAAACGTCTTCGTATGCTCGTTTGCAATCCACTTCTCGGTCTTGTTTGGGTGATCGTATTTGAGCTCATCTTTGTGTTGTTGAATATAAGGTTGCACCTCATCTTCGTTGTTTAGCACATACGTATGTGCTAAATGCAACATTTCACTTGTCACAATTTTTTCAACCCGGCCCTTAATACCTTTTCCGGTCATCCAGTCACTATGACGATTCTTAGGAACGCCAATCAACTCCTCAGGGGAGAGATGAGCGTAACAATATGAAAGAGCTTCGTCTAAAATAGCGCGTTCAGCAATACAACCTTCCGGACGATACCGATTAGATGTATAGTCCTTGTAGACTTTTATCAATCTTTCGAAAGGATACTGGTATCTCAAGTACACGGGCCCAAGGTACAAAATCTCCCTAACCAAGTGAATGGTCAGATGAATCATGATAGTGAAGAAAGAAGGTGGAAAATACATTTCCAACTGACAAAGAGAGGTTACAACAAGGTCCTGCAATGAATCCGCGTCATCGGGATCGATGACTTTCTCGCATATGGACTGGAAGAAGAGACAGAATCTGGTTATAGCATATCTTACCTTTTCAGGTAAAATGGAACGAATAGCCACAGGTAGTAATTGTTGCATCAAAGTGTGACAATCATGTGACTTTAACCCGGTGAGTTTTAGGTCTTGCATCGACACTAGGCTTTTGATGTTCAACGAATAACCATGTGGCACTTTAATTCCATTCAAGCATGCACAAAACTTTTTTTTCTCATTTCGTGAAAGGGTATAAGCTGCTGGCGGTAAAACTGTACGATTACCTCTCTTCTGTGGTGCCAACTCTAGCCTAATACCCATCATTTTCATATCTTCCCTAGCTGCGACGTTATCCTTTGTTTTACTAGGAACATTCAGATGGGTATTGATAATATTATCACAGACATTTTTCTCAATGTGCATGAAATCGAGACAATGCCTGACCTCCAGGTCAGGCCAATATGGAAGTTTATAAAAAAATATGGATCTTTTCTTATACCCACGAGTAGACAATTTAGAGCCGCTCTTCTTCCCATAATCTATCTCAATATGCTTTACTTTCTGATAAACTTCATGCCCACTCAAAATTCTAGGAGGTTGACGAAGTTCTTGTCTTCCATTGAATGCTTTCTGCATCTTGCGATAACAATGGTCATGATACAAGAACCTCCTATTTCCCATATACACATACTTACGAGAAGACTTCAAGTATTCAGACTCGATATCCGCCCCCACACAATGGACAAGCCTCTTTCCCATGAACTGTGTGCCCAGAAAGATCGCCATAAGCCGGATAGTTAGATATTGTACACAATAACATCGCTCTCAAATTGAAAGTTTCGTTCTTATATGCATCAAGTACTTCTATCCCACTATCCCACAACAATCGCAAATCATCTAGAAGAGGTTCCAAATATACATCTATATCATTTCCAGGTTGTTTAGGGCCGGAAATTAACAACGACAACATCAAATACTTTCTTTTCATGCACACATATGGAGGTAACTTATAAATAGCCAACACTACTGGCCAAGTACTATATTAGCTACTCATGTTTCCGTGTGGGTTCATTCCATCAGTGGATAGCGCTAGACGTAAGTTTCTAGGTTCATTGCCGAACTCGGGATACTTAGCATCGAATGATTTCCATTGCATACCATCTGCCGGGTGTCTTAGCTTTCCATCATTTATTCTTCTTGTTTCATGCCAAGTTAACATTTTTGAATCATCGGGATTCGCATAAATCCTTATGACTCTTGGTATCAATGGAAAATACCACAACACCATAGCAGGGATCCCTTCCTTATCCTTATAACGCCACTCCAAACATTTAGGGCAATTGGTTAAGTTTTGATATAATTTCCGATACAATATGCAATCATTTGGACATGCATGTATTTTCTCATATTTCATACCCACTCCTCTTATTAGTTTTTTCGCCTCATATGTCTTAACAGGTAGAACATTACCATCAGGAAGCAACTCCTTTATCAAGGCTAAAAACTAGTGAAACACGTGTCACTCACCCCATTTGCCCCCTTGATATTATACAACTTCACCACAGCCGACATTTTTGTGAACTTACAACCAGGATACAGAGGTGCTTCAGTCTCACACAACTTCTCATACATGTTGTTAAGGTCATCTCAATTACTAGTGTCATCACCTACATCTTCAAAAGCAATCGACTCATCATCATTCTCTTCATTATCTATAGACCCAACATTCAACTTCTGTACTTCCAACTCTTCCAACTCAAAAAACTCGGCAAACTCAGGATCATCAGTTAGCCTTTCGTGTACCTCAACATCATCTTCTTCAGAGCTATTCTCTTCCTCTAATGATTCCCCATGAAAAATCCAACGTGTATAGGATCGACTAAATCTCCACTTTTCTAGGTGTATTTTAAAGTCCGGAAAAGCCATATAGCTAATATTACCACATCTTTCACAAGGACATGCAATACTAGAAGAACCTTTCAAATTGTTCGAAACGAGTTCATAAAATTCAGCTAAACCATCCTTATAGTTGCGGTCACTCATATTTGCATTAATCATCCAAGTTCGAGTCATTATTCTACATTCGTAATAATAGGCAACTAATTCAGAAAATACAATAATAGGCAAACAAATAAACGAAATTCAGGAAAGCAATTAAGCTAAATTATCAACAAATTAGATAATAACCCAAAAAATCCTATATCTATAAGCGTTGCTAAGAAACATATATATACCTGATTGATAAACATGATGAGTGAGAGAAGACGGTGACAACAGTGACGGAGATTAAGACAGAGAGACGATCAGGGAGGAATGGAGGATGATATAGTAGCAGTATTAGCTTGTGTTTGTGTTTTGTAGCGTATAGCAGAATAAAGCAATATGTTGTTCTTAAGATTTTCATAATATTAATAACAACGGTTATTGAGTCTACAACCGTTGTTAAAAAGTATTAAAAACGGGTTCTAATATAACCGTTGTGATTACTTTTCACTAATTTTGCGCCAAATTATTAACAACGGTTAAAATGTATTACATATTCAACCGTTGTTATTAGTTTTTATATTAACAACGGTTTTTCAAGTATGACCCGTTGTTAAAACCAATAACAACGGTTAACAACACAGAACCGTTGTAATTAAGTTTGGTAAAATTCGCGGCATCAATTCTACAACGTCTTTTGATGATTTTCGTGAATAAGCGTTGTTAAAGGGCCGTTGTAGTTTCCTGTATTTGTAGTAGTGGTACTTGGTAATTGAAATCCCTTTAGAAGAGTTCATCAACTCAACATCACTTGATAATTGATCATACACAAGCTTTAAGCTTGTGGACATATAATGAATCCCATCATTATAGTTGTCTATTGGATCACTTTAAGTAGATGATCATATGTTTCTATGTGCAAGCATATAAAGACGAATTTTAGAACAAACAAATACGATAAAAGGGGTGACTTGGGTTGCAAGCCAAGCCACCATAATCCAAAATACAACCATTGTTTAGAAAGGATCAACCATTTCCATGTCGAACACGGAAATCAAAATAGTTCTAAAATTCATATTAAAATAAAGACAATAATAAAAGGCAAGCTTCATTGGTAGCTACTCCTAGCTCCTTCATGATTTCTCAAGCTTGCTTCTCCTTTCCCTTGTATTTGCTTGGAGGAGGCCATATTTACAATAAAAAGGGGATACGTTATCACAACTTTGTATCAAAATACAATAGTTGAATTAGAAACATAAAAGAAAGGATAGTCATATACCTACTGGAGTGATCTTTCCAACGTTGATGTCACCAAGATACTTGGAACAATTCCTCTTCCAATGTCCAACACCATTACAATAATGGCATTTATCAAGAGGACCTTTCTTGGTTTTGAAAGTGCTAGCTTCAAAAGTCTTAGCCTTGGTGGACATGGGAGCTTGCCTCTTACTCTTTTTCCCATTCTTCTTGAACTTCCCCTTGCTCTTAGTGCTTATATTAAGCACATCCTTAGGTGGGTTAACATTTAGCCCCATGTCTCTTTCGGCTTGCACACGTAACTTGTGCAACTTTTCAAGAGACACGTCCTTGTCTTGTATATTGAAATTCACCCGAAATTATACATATGCTTTGACTTTGGATAAGGAGTGAAGAATCCTATCAACAATGAGCTCCTTGGGGATTTCAACCTTTTGAAGTTTCAATGTCTCGACTAGCTCCAACAATTTGAGCACGTGAGGGCTAACCTTTTGGCTCTCCTTAAAATCGAGATCAAAGAATGCTGAGGCCGCCTCATATTGGACGATCCTCGGTGTTTGTGAAAACATTGTCACAAGTTTGGAATAGATTTCATTAGCGGTGCCCATTTTAAAGGCTCTCCTTTGGAGATCCGCCTCCATAGCAAAAATCAACACATTTTCCATAGCGGCGGACTCTTTGTGGTAAGCCTCATATGCTTCCCTAGTGGCGGCACTCGACCTAGCATTAGGTTCGTGTGGAGAGGCCTCAGTGAGGTAACGAAGCTTGTCATCACCTTGGCCGGCTAATTTGAGTTGGGCATCCCAATCGGAGAAATTTGACCCATTCTTTTCAAGTTTACAACGATCCATGAAGGATCGGAGCCATGAAATATTAGTGAGAGGTGCGGCGTTGGTGTTTGGTGCGGCCATTTGTTATGAGAAATAAAAGTGGTCTACAAAACAAAAATAGAAGGAATAAAACACTTGTCGTTTTGAAAATAATAATAATACTTGTAAATTTTAATTTAAACAAGTTTTATTGCATTTATCTAGTGACCTCTACCCAACTTGATAAATGATTCCAAGACCCAAATTCTTATTAACTTGGGGTATGGTGTGCCGAAATACCCTTTATTAACATAACTCGGTGGATTAACTCTTTAATCCATTCTACTTTTAGAACTCTTGGTCGATAAAATTACATTAATATTTATCTCTAGCCCGAAACACATCCGGAAATCGTCGGGAATACTTTCGTTGAGTTCAATCCAAATTTCGAATAAATGTGTCTAGATCCAAATTCATATTAACTTAGGGCACGGTGTGCCGAAATACCCTTTATTAACATAAATTCGGTGGATAGACATTTATCACCCACTTCCCCTACGTAGCAAGGTTTGTACCCCGGTAAGGCCGAGTGCACTCCCTCACGAAATAGGTTTTCATGGTTTCTACTTTTTGGTAAGGCTAAGTCTCAATTGTTTATTTAAGCGAGAGGTCATGTCAATTTATTATCTATCACGTTTTAAGTGAACTAAAGTGGTGAACTACGATAATTGTAATTGACACGGTCGATTAACTCGATTTAAAATGCATGTTTAGTTATGGCGATTTAGCGATGCATGCAACATATAAATAAAATGCAAAGAATAAAAATAAAAATCCTAGTATGGCCTTCCTAAAATAGTAAATCTAATAAACTATTACAAATTCGGAAACCAACTCCTTTGGTCCCTTGAACTTCAGTCTTGGCACGCATTTCAAGGCAACACTTTCTTTGATGGATCACCTTCTCGAGTGGCACCGTCTTCAAGGAACTCCGGAATAAATAAATTACAAAATGAATTACATAATTTCCTATTATACATTTGTAATTAAAATAAAAATAAATCTATTAAATTACAAAACGGTGATACGAGATCACAATAATTACAACCGAATCGATATTCCCATACATTTCGGGTAATATCAATTAAAACTAAGGCCATACTAAGTAAAATTACATAATTCAAAAACTACATAAAATTAAAATATGACAATAATAAATAAAATGTGGCATTATAATATGTATGAACATGCTCGATTTTATGCTAAATTGCCTTTAAGAAGCCAATATCGTATATTAATCGGTTTTTACGGATTTGCGTGATTTAACCTTTTAAAATCACAATAATTACATAAATTCATATTTATGTACAAGTTAATTACCCTAATAATCTTAGGACTCAAAATTAGTCTCCATTAACATTTTGACAATAATTAAACTTGTTTTTTTAATATTGTTCTTAAATGGATCCAAAAATACAAAATTTATGCTATAAACTTCAAATTAAATCATAAAAATTTCAAATAATTTCAAAATTTGAAATTTTAAACTCATGAACATTCTGGAAAAAAATACCATGACACTCATAATGTTCAAAACTTAGGTTAAAAATTTCGAAAATTTATCGAGAAATACAATGTTGCCGTTTATCGATTTTAACAATTATGACCATAAAAATATGAGAAAAATTATTTTTATCAACTTTTCACTTTTAGATATGAAATATATGATAAAATGCAACATGTGACGTTTTTCCTTTAGTCGTGAAATATGTTTTAGCATTATTACTAATTATAGTCAATATTTATGTGATTTTTCATCAAAAATTCATAAATCATGCATAAAGACTTCATTATAGCCAAAGATTTTACACACATCTTGTAAAATTACTTGTGACAACATACTAAATTTCCATGAGCAGATTCGAAATATAACTCATATTAAACTATTTACCCATTTAAATACGATTTTAAATTGAAAAATCCATATTTCGAGCAATACAACTCATTTTATCATGAAAATTTACAGGCCACCAGTAGATAATTTATGTGAAAACATATCCAAAAATCACTGAAAAAATCGAAGTTTAGCTATTTTTCGTCCAAAAATGACATTTTTATCATAAAAATCACATTTTAATGCCGATATTATATAAAATGAACAATAAAATCCATAAATAAACCAAAATGTCCTAAAAATCACTTAGGACCAGAAACGTTTAACATGCAAGGTTATTTTTAGGTTTATCTTCATAAAACCAAATTAATTACTCCCTCCAATTTTCTTTTATCTTCCCCTTTCTTTTGGGCACAAAAATTAAGAAAGGGGAAGAAAGAAGAAATAAAGTAGAATAAAGTATTGTAAGTTGTGAAATTTATAGGGGAGAGAAAATAATAAAGAATGAATAATGAATAAAGAATAGATAAAATAATGGGAGTTGTTGATTTTTAAGGAGAGAGAAATTAATAAAAAATGAATGAAACTTGCCAAAAAAGGAAAGAGGGGAGATAATCAAACTTGTGTGGAAAAGAAAAGAGGCAAGATAATAAGAAATTGGAGGGAGTAGTTTTGTATGTTAATCATATAACTCGGAAAAACTATAAACCGATTTTCATGCAAACAACCTAAGGCTCTGATACCACTTGTTAGGATTCATTAATTCCATTAATTTACATATTCGTATATGTTCAAAATTATTTAGTCATAAAATAAATCCTAGATCTTATGCATACAAACTAAAGCAAGATAAAAGAAGAAATCGTCAATCTTACATTGAGGTTTCGGATATATGGGCACAAATGAGTTCTCCTTCTCCATTGTTCTTGAGCTTCCTTATAATGGATGAACAAGGATCCAAAATAGAATCCCTCCCAAAAGTTTATACCCAAGGTAACCTCTTAAAAGACTAATATTATTAGATCTAGAACAATATTAATCTTACTAAAAATGACCCAAAATATTTGTTTTGGTCTCTTGTTATTCGGCCAAGAGAGGAAGGAAGAAGGAGTAATTATCTCTCTAAAATTTCTATAAGTTTTAGATGTTAAAAAGAATGAATATCTCACACTAGTAATTGTAGTGTATATTGGAAAAATAGAGTAAAAACCCTTGGCTTTTACCATGCAAAAACCGGTTGGAGGGGAGGAGGATGCCCAATGCATGAGCAAGTTTTTCTACCCAAGAAATCATAGGTATGCATGTCTATATTAGGTTGTAATCATCATGTTTTCACTTAAAAATAATTAACACAATTTAAACCTAATACTCCCTCCATTTTCGCACTTATATAAAATGGGAGGTCCATTTTGTATTTGTCATTTGTCAATTGTCACATGTTACTAGTCATGTGAAATTGTAATGTATTTTTAACGTATTAAAAATCAACGTATTAATAAAAATACGTCATGTACAAAATCGACTTAGTAATTCATAATTACTTGTACCAAAACAGTTTATCAATTATAAATCACAACGTCTTGTATTTATAATAAATTATTCATTCAGTTTCAATTGTTTCGTAAACAATAATTTTATCTAAGTAATAAAACAATTTGATTACTTAGACCGTATCTTATTTAATTGAATTACAATAAGACACGTCAACAATACTCACAAAATCGTCCGTCAATTTTAAGCAATTTAATTAACCCGTATCAACATACGATCAATTAAATAATCAATTAAGAGTGTCACCCTTTAGGTATGACCTAAGGGGATCAACTGATCACCACCGTCGCACGACATTAATGTCAAACTCTAGTCAGCCAATCATTACCGATATGTGTGGACCAGTTGACTGTAAAATATTACATCCCACATGTATTCTTAAAATGAGATTTAAACATGTGATCATCATGATCGACAGTTGTGATCGCATTATTGTCGGAGGATACATATTCTAACATTCCCTTCCAAAAGGTTTCATTTAGCCACCACCAATTCGGGAACCTTTGGAATCCACCCTTCTTACATACAGCTGGTTGAGAGAAATCTCTTCAGGGGGTTACCTGGAGAGGATCCTTGCAAGCACATAGAATTATTTACAGAGTACTACTCCACCATTCCTATTGCTGCTGGGGTGACACAAGACAGAGTTAAGGGAGTCTTTTTCCCTTTTTCTTTGACTGATGATGCCCGGGAATGGTTGTGGGATTTGGATAGGGAAGCGGCCAGTGTAACTGACTGGAATTCCCTTGCCTTAGCCTTTTACATGCGATATTTCCCACCACAGCGCACTAATGCGTTGAGAGCTCAAACTACCGCATTTGAGCAACTACCTACTAAAGATTTGAACGAGGCTTGGACTAGGTTCAAGAAGCTCGTCCGATCTGTACCTCATCATGGCTTTAAGAGATGGTTCCTATCTACCAAATTCTATAATGGGTTATATCCGGACCAAAGGGCTATTCTTTATAATGCGGCCACGGGGAGATTTCAGAAGAATATAGAGGATGATCAAGGGTGGCATCTTATTGAGGATATAGCCATCCATGTTGCCGAGTATGAAAATCCCCGAGGAGGTCGATGTGTACATGAGTTGACAGTAGCTGAGGTGAAAAGTCCCAGTGGAAGGTTGGGCAGTCCGAAGATTATACAGACCATGAGTGAGCATGAACAAGTTTATGCTATTACTGAGCATGAGATAATATGTGGTAGATGCGGTATGGAGGGGCACGACCCTATCGGTTATATGGCAAATGTAGAGCGTGTCCTTGCTTATCAAAAATTCAAGCAAGGAGTTCCTTTTTCCAAATTATATGAAGACTTGACCTCAACGAGTGCTTCCTCCTTCTACACCAACGCCGCAACCGGAATCCCCCTCTACAAATGGGGAGTTTGCCGAATTGAAATCCTTGGTTATGAACTTAACGCAACAGCTCGGAGAGAAATGCAACAAGTATAATACCGCTATTGTGGAGCTAAGAGAGCAAGTTGCGCGTCTAACACTCGCGCAAAACCAATAGAATCAACCACCCTCATGCGACCCAATCAATGCCATTAATCTCCGAAGCGGTCTCACTTATGATGGAATGGAAGTGCCAGAAGACGGGGTTGTGACAGCTGATGGTACCCCGGATGACGAGTTGGAAGAGCTAATTGATGATATCCCTGCTGAATACCGTCCTGCCACTCGGTCGAATGAAATTCCTGTTCGATCGAGTGAACTAGCCTCTCCCATTACTCGATCGAGTATAATTCCAACTCGATCGAGAGGTGCCCAATTAACAAATTTCGATCGAGGAGTTTATTCCTCTCAATCGAACACTTTGGCAGAAAATGTTACTCGATCGAGTGATTCTGGGACTCGATCGACAGAACCAGAAATCCAAGAACTCGATCGAGAGGTTCAAATGCCTCGATCGAGTGATCCTCATGACAAAACCATTCGATCGAGTGAAGAAACTGCTTGATCGAATGCCAGAACCAGCGGAACTTCAAATATACTATCTAATTCCGCTACCGTGTCATCTTCTCCTGTTGTGAAGACGTCACGTGCTGATAAAGGTAAAGAGAAAGTCGTGGGTCCACTCATTGCTACCAGAGTACCCTACCCAGGACGTCTGAAGGATGCTAAGGTTGAGCGACAGTACGGTAAGTTTGTGGACGTGGTCAAGAACCTCCAGGTAACTGTCCCTTTTACCGATCTTATTACCCAGGTACCTACTTACGCTAAATTTATGAAAGATATTGTGATGCGTAAGAAAGAGCTAAGTGAATTTGAGACTGTTGCATTTATGGAAGAGTCTAGTAATTTACTTTTAAATAAAGCTCCGACTAAAATAAAGGACGCGGGTAGTTTCTCTATTACCTGTACCATAGGTAATGAAGTAATAGACAAGGCTCTTTGTGATTTAGGAGCCAGCGTCAATGTCATGCCCTTTTTTATCTGCAAAAAGCATAATATGGGTCACCTTAAAATGACCAACATTACATTACAGATGGCTGATAGATCTGTAAGACGACCCTTGAGTATCTTAGAGGACGTGCCTGTGAAAGTAGGCAAGTTCTTTATACCAGTGGACTTTATTGTTTTAGACATAGCTGAGGATACCCGGACCCCAATTATACTAGGACGACCGTTCTTATGTATAGCTGGGGCCATTATTAACGTCAAACAAGGGCGTCTGACTCTTGCAGTAGGAGACGACGCGATTACTTTCAGTCTGCCTAGAACTTTGGGTCGACCAATGATACAGGATACATGTTATTCTGTTGATATTGTTGACGAGTCTGTCTATGACTTCTGGTCGGGTTCTTTTATAAAGAACCCACTAGAAGCCCTAATGCTTTTGGATGAGTTTGCAGACAACCTAGATAAAAATGACGCTGTGTTGGAATTGCTTGAAGCTGTATAAGATGAGCGTGAACTCACCGACGCTGAAGGAGAGAGAGTGGAACAAATGATTAGTACTCTCTGCGCCATAGAGGTAAAGGTACCTGAGCGTAAGCCTCTCCCTTCTCATCTTAAATATGCTTTCTGAGATGATACAGAGCAATATCCAGTTATTGTTAGTGCTAAGCTTGATGATGATCAGCTGACTGCCTTGTTAGCTGTGCTTAATAAAAACAGGAAAGCTATGGGTTATTCTTTGGATGATATCAAGGGGATTAGTCCCGATATTTGTATGCACAGGATCGAGCTTGAGGATGATCACAAGTCTTGCAGACAGGGTCAGCGCCGACTGAACCAGAAAATGCAGGATATTGTGATGGCTGAGGTAATGAAGCTGCTTGACGCAGGTATTATCTATTCTGTTGGTCATTCTAAGTGGGTGAGTCCAGTTCAGGTAGTTCCTAAGAAAGGAGGGACTACTGTGGTCACGAATGACAAAAACGAGTTAATACCTACATGAGTAGTGACTGGCTGACGGATGTTTATAGATTACAGACAACTGAATGCGGCCACAAAGAAATATCACTTTCCCCTTCCTTTCATTGATCAAATGGTTGAAAGGTTAGCTTCTCATAAGTTTTTCTGTTATCTAGATGGGTACTCCGGGTTCTTTCAGATCCCTATTCATCCGGATGATCAGGAAAAGACTACTTTTACTTGTCCTCAGGGCGTTTTTGCGTATCGCAGGATGCCTTTTGGTTTGTGTAATGCCCCTGCCACCTTTCAAAGGTGCATGATGGAGATATTTTCTGAGTACATTGAGTCTATTATGGAAGTGTTTATAGACGATTTCAGTGTCTATGGAAGTGATTTTGCTAACTATCTGTCTAACCTTGATAAAGTGTTGCAGCGCTGCATTGAGGTTAATCTTGTGCTAAACTAGGAAAAGTGCCATTTCATGGTCAACGAGGGAGTTGTCTTAGGGCACTTAGTTTCTGATAGGGGCATTGAGGTTGACAAAGCAAAGGTGCAGGTGATTTAGCAATTACCTCCTCCTGTTAATGTTAAAGGAGTGAGGAGCTTCCTTGGTCATGCTGGCTTTTATCGCAGGTTCATCAAGGATTTTTCAAAAATTGATAAACCACTTACACAGTTGCTTCTTAAGGACGCCCCTTTTGTATTTACCGACGAGTGTCTTTCCACTTTCAGCAGGCTAAAGAAAGCTTTGGTATCTGCGCCGATCATACAACCTCCCGACTAGGATTTGCCATTTCACATTATGTGTGGCACTAGCGACTATGCACTAGGAGCGGTGCTAGGCCAAAGGAAAGACAAAGCTTTGAATGCAATCTACAATGCGAGCTGAACTTTGGAAGAGGCTCAAGTGAAGTAAACCACTACTGAGAAAGAGCTGCTAGCTGTGGTATATGCGCTAGAAAAATTTCGTTCTTATTTGATAGGGTCATAAGTTACTGTCTTTACTGAGCATGCAGCACTGTGACACCTTCTTTCTAAGAAGGAAGCTAAACCACGACTGTTGAGATGGATACTCCTTCTTTAGGAGTTTGATTTGCAGATAAAATATAAGAAAGGAGCTGAGAATGTTGTAGCTGATCATCTGTCGCGACTGTCACAGCATGAGGGAGAAGATTCTTTACCTATTGCTGATTCTTTTCCTGATGATTCTTTGTTTGCTGTTTTGTATTCTATTATTAACCAAGATCATTAGTATGCAGATTTAGCTAATTACGTTGTCAGTGGCACGCTGGCGCCTGAACTTTCTTATCAGCACAGGAAGCGTTTTCTGTATAATGCTAAGCAGTACTTCTGGGATGACCCTTATTTATTTAAGAAGTGTGCAAACGGTCTCTACAGACGGTGTATTCCGCAGTGGGAGACCAAATAGAACCTGGAAGGCTGTCACTCATCCTCATATGGTGGTCACCACGGTCCATCGCGCACCGTGGCTAAAGTACTTCAGTCTAGTTTTTACTGGCCTACTTTGTTTGCTGATGCTAAGGCTTTTGTTTCAGCTTGTGATGTCTGCCAACGATCAAAGAATATTTCAAAGAGACATGAGATGCCTCAAAATGGTATCCTAGAATTCGAGGTTTTTTATGTCTGGGGCATCGATTTCAAAGGACCCTTCCCATCTAGTAAAGGTAACACGTATATCTTGGTAGCTGTTGATTATGTGTCTAAGTGGGTGGAGGCATTTGCTTCACCCCATTGTGATGCCAAGACCGTGATTAAAATGTTTAAAAAGATTATATTTCCCCGATTTGGTGTCCCTAGGGTCGTCATTAGTGATGGGGGAATGCACTTTAAGGAAAAGAAACTAACGTCCATTTTGTCTAAGGTTGGTGTTCAGCAAGCATCGGCGTGGTTTGGGGTATCATCCTCAAACTAGTGGTCAAGTTGAGGTCTCTAAGCACAACATTAAAAAGATCTTAGCTAAAGTAGTTTCTAAATCACGGAAGGACTGGAGCCCTAAGCTGGAAGACACATTTGGGCATATCGGACTGCCTTTAAAACACCGATTGGTGCATTACCATATCGGTTAGTCTATGGGAAGTCATGTCATTTACCTATCGAACTAGAATGTAAAGCTTGGTGGGCAATTTGTGAACTTAACTTTGATCCTAAGTTGTGTGGTCAGAACCGTCTATTACAGTTAGATGAACTGGAGGATTTTAGGCTCAACGCCTATGATAGCTCACGCATCTACAAGGAGAAGGCGAAGAGATGGCATGGGAAAAGGATCTTACCTCGAGAATTTCATGTCGGGCAGAAGGTGCTGCTGTTTAATGCCCGACTGCGGCTATTTCCTGGCAAGCTGAAGTCTAGGTGGAGTGGCCCTTATATAGTGACAGTTGTCACTAAATTTGGGTCTGTTTAGCTAGAAGGTTCTGAGGGAAATAGGCTCAAAGTAAATGGGCAGTACGTGAAGCATTATCATGAGGCAAATGATGCAGACAACCGTGTCGAGGTCTTGTACTTCGATAATCTTGGCGAGCCAGCTAATTGAAGCCAGAAAGGTCGTGCGGGACCTCTTAAACCTGCGCTTTTCGGGAGGCAACCCGGACTGTTTTGTTGTAATTTAGTTTAAACTTATTTTCTTTCTTTTAGCTGTATGTTGACCTTCGAATGCTGAACTATGCGACTCTCATCTTTCCTATACTTATTTTATGCGGTTTACAGATGCTTTAGGTCGATCGAGTGGTTTTTCTACTCTATCGAACCTTTTTGGCTTGAATTTTACTTGATCGAGCTTCTGCTGCTCTCGATCGAAATGCTGCAAATCCACTTCTCTCGATCGAGTATAACATCTTCTCAATCGAGCCCTTTTGACACCCAATCTTCTCGATCGAACTACTCTGATCTGTTCGATCAAGCATTTACGTGGTCGAGCTGCTATTTTTCATTCGTTGAGCTGCTGCGTGGCTACCCATGACCTCCCATGTTCACGGTCGGTTTAGGGAGGTCCCTCCCTACGCTGTCTTGTAAGTTTTCTGTCTCCCGCTATCCTTTTCTCTTTAGTTTGTATTTCTTTCCCTATTTTTAATACAATGAGGGCATTGTACGGTTTGGTTTGGGGAGGTATGCTGTTGGAGCTTGTGTCCTCCACAAATTAGTGTGATAACATTTGTATATCTCTTACAGGTTCACAAGGGTATACTTCGTATATTTAATCAGTTGATTAACGTTTACCTAATAACGGTTGGCTTGCTAGAAAGTTTGACGTTATTATCATACAGATGGCGGTGATCAACTGGTCCCTAAAGGTCACACCTATAGGATGTGTTTGAGAAATGTGGTTATAGAAATATAATCATATTGATGCCCAATATGACTAAATAGTTAGTCAATGTGTTGATGAGATAATTATTTAATGAAAATTAAATAATATTAGTTAAGACGAATTAACTGTCAATTCGTAAATTAAATATAATAAGTTATATTTAATTAAATATATGTAATGTTAGCTTGGACGAATTAATCTGTTAATTCGTAATTAAATATAATCAGTTATATTTAATATCAACAAGATGAATGTGTCATAGTGGTAATAGTAAGGGTACACATACCAAGAGGTCATGGGTTCGATCCTCACTAGATGACAATTCAACACACTTTATATATTTTTGGAAAGACCAAAAATAAGGAGAATAATACTCCTTATTTCGGTCAGTTTGGCCGAAATTAGGAAAGATTTTTCTTTCCTAATTGACTCCAAAATTTCGGTCAGTATAAGAAAGAAAGGGAGATGTTTATTCTACCCTAATTCTTTTTCTTAACCTAGCCTCTCTCTCTCTCATCAGAAAAAACACAAAACAACTAAAAATTTACAGAAAATTTTAGATCGATTCTAGCACAATCAATAAGGCATATCTCATATCGTCTTGGGTGCAACTGATAGGCGAATATCAATTTTGATATTGTTCTTAGGCCAAATTTGCTAGGACCGAAGGTTAATTCTGAATCCTTTATACTTTGTTTATGTATTTTGTTTATGACCTTTGATCATCATTGTTAAAATCGTTATAATCCTTCTAAATTAAGGGAAGTATACAGATTATTTCCCACAAGTGGTATCAGAGCAATAGGCCACGATTTTGATTTTGAAGATTTTCATAAATTTGTATGTGAACAATGAGGATTTTCGAAAAGAAAAAAAGTTAGGGTTTCGAAAAATTTTTGGGTTCGGCAAAATTTTTTTTTGTGCCGAATTGTTTTTTTTTCCTGCCGTCTTTCTTTTAAGTTTGATGATATTTTTCCATTTATTTTTCATATTATTGTTTTTAATAAGTTAAAATTATCATATGAAGAATTAGTAGTTTTTGATTTAATGCAGATTAAGTTAAAATTAAATGGAATCGTCATGTTTATGATAAAAAGAATGTTTTTGCTATATAGTTTTTGGCATATAAATTAATCATGTTTATTATTTCATATGCTAATCATGTTCTAATAGCAAAAGTAAACAATTTTGTCATCAAATCTTGTTTTAGGGCATATTGCCGCAAAAGAAAGAAAAAAAGGGGCAATTAGGGTTCTTGTTTTTTTTTAGCCAATTTTTTTTTTTTGGTTCTGCTACTGTTCACAGCAGAAATTTTAAAAAAAAAAAAAAAAAAATTTTTTTTGGAAAGTTTTTCCTTTTATTTTCCTAATTGCCGAAAGGAAAAATATTTGGAAAGTTTTTTTTCCTTTTGTTTTCCTAATTGCCGAATAAAAAAAAAAGGGGGCTGTTTTTTTCAGTAAAATTTGGATTTTAATAAAAAAAAAAATTTTGTTGTTTATTTTTCCAGCCGAGTACAATTTAAAAAAAAATTGGTTTTTGTTTTTTTTTTTATTTGGCCAATTAGTTATTGTGAATCGGTTCACAATTTAAAGATACCGAGTTATTTTAAAGCAGTTTAAAATTTTGACGGATAGAATTCATATTACAAGTTTAATATGGATTAAGAATGAAATTAATGTGATTAATTGCGGAATTGTCACTTAATTTAATTTAAATAGGTGGTTTGGATAAATTAATCAACATAATTAAGGAATTGTGTCATGTATGTTTAATTTATTTTTAGTTAATGCTTTTAATTTTGTTGAATGAATCGAATGAATGATTTTTATTTACGTATTTAATTTTTGCAATCGGTTGTAATTTGTATTACTTAGTGTGGCCTTAGTCAAATTATGTTTTCGTAATGAAGGAAACATGATTTTTTATGTAATTATGAGATCTCGAATCTCCTTTATTTTAGTTTTGGGTTTTGAAATTAGAATGTAATAAATAGGTCAATTATGTAATTTTATTTAATGTAATTTCAAAGAAGACTAAAGATGAAGATTCAAGCTCACTCCCGCTACATGGATCAAGATGGAACATCAAGACAAGCTTCTCGGGTCCAAGGATGGATTCCAAACTTGTATTTATTGTTCATTTTGATAGGATAGGCCACACTAGGACTTTTACTGTTTTTTTTTACGTTTTTCATTATTATTGCGTTTCATTCACATGTTAGTAATTGCATCATTTTCCGCCTAAAACCAAACCACCTACTTCTAAAATGCATGAAAATTGACTCATATTGGTTGTATGTTAGTTTTCGTGGACATGCAGATGTCACAGTCTATAAGCCATCACCTTAGTTTAATCATTCTCGCATGCTAGATTATAGTTCATTTAAAATGAATTAAAATAAAGATGATGGGATCTTCCTCTAAAACGGAAATTGAGATTAGTCTTTATAAGGGCAAACATCTATGAATCCCTTCTTCGTCGGTAGGTCTAATATGACCCCTTCTACGTTGGGTAAGTAGTTGTGTTGACTTAGTTTACCTCAACATCATAGTCCGAAGAGTTTCTCATGATTATGATGGACTAAAGATAGTATTTACAGAAATTTATCGACCAAGAATTCAAATGGTAGAATTAGCTAAAAGGTTAGCTTATCAATTTACAGAGAATTGAGTCTTGGGGTCATTTATATAATTCTTGAGGGAGGTCAATTGTATAAATGTTTTGAGTCTTCGCGTTATGACATTAGTTCATTAGACTTAAAATAAAAACGATGCACATGCTTATTATTTTATTCTTCTTTCGCAGTGTAGAACACGTTTATTATCAATAATACTGTTACAACAAATGGCTGGAAATAACGCAATCCCAATGCCTAGTGCCACACTAGATCGTTCGTCCTGGCTTAAAATGTTCATGGACCAAATGAATCAGTCCACTCGACTGAAGATTGATGGGTCCAATTTTGCGGATTGGGAGGCGGCACTACGGAATGCCGCACATCGCGACGGTAAGCTCAAGTATTTAATCGAGCCAATATCGGTCAACCAGGCCCAAATGCGAGGAGTCAACGAGTCACTCGCTTATAGTGATTTCGTTATGGAAGCGGGTGCGATAAAGAACGTACTCATCTTTGCAATGGAAACCAATTTGCAGAGACGCTTCATTGCCCAAGGTGCAAACAAGATTTTCACCACGCTCACTAACGAGTTCTCAAAGGCACCGAGAATCGTTACATATGAGCATACCTGTCGCTTCTTTGATGCGAAACTCCAGAAGGGCCAACCGGTTAGCCCACACATTCTTCACATGATTGAGAATGTCGAGAAGTCGGAGTCATCTTTGAATTGTAAAATCAGTGAGAGCATTGTCATTGACCGAATGCTTCATTCTCTTCACAATGGTTTTGCATTTTCGGGCGAACTACTATATGAATGACTTGAAAAAGAGTCCTCATGAGCTACACTCCCTCCTCGTACAGACCGAGAAGGATATGAAATTGAGTGGGAGCATGAAGCAGGATGTTCTCACGATTTACAACAAAGGTAAAGGTAAGGGCAAGGCTCATGGCGACCTAGCTGTAGGTAAGCCAAAGTTTAAGAAGCCAGGAAACGGTAATTATGCGCCTGGTGAGACTAGTGGCTCACAGGGCAAGACAAAGAGTAAGGGCGGTGACATAGAGTGCCACCATTGTCACAAGACTGGACATTGGAGGAGGAACTGTCCCGTCTACCGTGAGGACATCAAGGCAGGCCGTGTCGTTCCTGTTGGTATGTCATCTTATATTCATATGATTGAGCTTAACCATGCAAGTTTCGGAACTTGGGTACTAGATACTGGTTGTGGTTCTCATCTGTGTAATCATTTGCAGGGCCTAAAGAACATCATACCTCTCGAAAAAGGTGATGTGGACTGCGAGTCGGGGAATGGAGCACGAGTTCGCCTCGAAGGGAACATATGTAATCCAACTCCCTAGTGGTTTTGAGTTATCTTTAAATAACTGTTACTATGTACCCAGTTTATCTAAGAATATTATTTATGTTTCCGTACTTGCTAAAGACGGTTTTACATTTTCAATAAAGAATAATAGTTGTATTTTCTCTTTTAATGAAATGATTTATGGCAAAGCAATTTCCATGAATGGAATTTATATCTTAGATCAAACCACGGAAGTATTACACTTGAATAATAAGAAATTAAAGGTTGGTGACAAAGATCAAACCTATCTATGGCATTGTCGAATGGGACACATAAATGAGAAACGCGTGAAGAAACTCGTCGATAATGGGACTATTCCCGCATTCAGATTTTCTACATATGGCACGTGTGAATCATGTCTCATTGGCAAGATGACTCGAATTTCCTTCAAAGGTGTTGGAATGCGCGCTAGTGACCTATTAGGACTCATACATACGGACGTATGTGGACCTATGTCAATTACCGCTAGAGATGGCTATAGATATTTTATCACTTTCACGGACGACTTGAGTAGATACGGATATGTCTACTTAATGAAGCATAAAAGTGAGTCCTTTGAGAAATTCAAAGAATACCAGAATAGGGTACAGAACCAACTGGGTAGAAAGATTAAAGCACTCTGTTCAGATCGGCGTGGCGAATATCTTTCAAATGAGTTTGATCAACACCTGAAAGAGTGTGGAATCGTTTTGCAGTTAACTCCACCTGGAACACCTCAATTGAATGGTGTGTCCGAACGGAGAAATCGAACCTTACTTGATATGGTTAGATCCATGATGAGTCACACCATAGTGCCTGATTCATTATGGGGTTATGCTCTTTTGTCAGCCGCTCTTATACTTAACCGAAGTCCGTCTAAAGCTGTCGACAAGACTCCATATGAAATGTGGAAGGGAACGGTCCCTAACTTTTCCTTTATTCGGGTTTGGGGCTGCGAGGCTTATGTCAAGTGGAGACACGAGGATAAGCTCGGCCCGCGATCGGTCAAGACATACTTTATAGGTTATCCAAAAGGAACATTTGGTCATTACTTCTATTCGCCAACCGAACATCGAATTTTTGTTGCGGCTAGTGCGACGTTCTTAGAGAAAGAATTTCTCGAGAACAAGTCGAGTAATAGAACCTTCGAGCTGTCGGAGATTCCAGAACCAACAACCGAGGAACAGATGGAGGAAGTTGTACCTCCAACTGATGATACGGTTAATGTTCCTGAGGAACCTAGGAGGTCAGGTAGAGACTCTCATCCTCCGGACAGATACATTGGTATGGTCGAGGAGAATGACATTTTACTTCTAGAAAGTAATGAACCCGCTACCTATAAAGGTGCCATGGCCTGTTCCGACTCAAAGCCATGGCTTGAAGCCATGCAATCCGAGATGGACTCCATGTATGAGAATAACGTATGGGATCTAGTTGATTTACCTAATAAAGTAAAACCTCTACAGTGCAAATGGCTTTACAAAAAAAAGCGTTCTGTAGACGCGTAACCAGATATCTATAAGGCATCATTTATGGCAAAAGGTTTCACTCAAGTGCACGGATTGCATTATGATGATATTTTTGCACCTGTAGTCATGCTACGTTCCATTCGGATACTCTTAGCGATTGCCGCATTTCATGATTATGAAATTTGGCAAATGGATGTGAAAACCGCCTTCTTAAACGGTTATTTGGAGGAAGAGTTGTACATTGTGCAACCCGAAGGTTTCATAGATCCTGAACATCCTAAGAAAGTATGCAAGCTTAAGCGTTCCATTTATGGACTTAATAAGCTTCTCGGAGTTGGAATCATCGTTTCGACCAAGTAATAAAAGAGTATGGTTTCACTCGATCGGTCGAAGAACCATGCTTATATATCAAGTCGAGTGGGAGCAAGATTGTATTCTTGATATTGTATGTCGACGACATACTCTTGATTGGGAATGACATTCCTCTCCTATCTTCGGTTAAAGAATGGTTGAAGAACCATTTCCAGATGAAAGATCTGGGTGAGGCACAGCGCATTTTGGGAATCCGTATCTACCGAGATAGATCACGACGGACGTTATCACTTAGTCAGGAGTCTTATTTGGATAAGGTTCTTGAGAGGTTCACATGACCAACTCCAAGAAGGGGAACCTTCCTATGACGACTGGGATGTAGTTGAGCAAGTCTCAGTCACCCACGACGCCTGAAGGGATTGAGCGCATGAGTCGTTTTCTTTATGCATCTGCAATAGGATCGATCATGTATGCCATGATATGCACACGTCCAGACGTGGCATATACATTGAGTATGACGAGTCGGTACCAAAAGACTCCGGGTGAAACACACTAGATAGCAGTCAAAAATATCCTCAAGTACCTACGGAGGACTAAGGATTGGGTATTGACTTATGGAGGCGATACTAAGCTATGCGTAACCGGTTACGCAGATGTTAGCTTCTAAACGGATCGAGATGATTCAAAATCTCAGTCCGGGTTCGTCTTCACTCTTAATGGTGCTGCGGTCAGCTGGAAGAGTTCCAAATAGAGTGTTGTAGCAGATTCTACTACTGAATTCGAGTACTATGCCGCTTCGGAGGCAGCAAAGGAAGCGATATGGATGCGTCAATTCTTACAAGGGCTTTCGGTAATTCCTAGTTCGAATGACCCGATCACCATCTATTGTGACAATAGAGGTGCCATCTTCCAGGCTAAGGAGCCAAAGTCTAGCAACAAATCTAGACATGTACTTCGAAAAGCTCACCTGATCCGTGATTACGTGGAGCAAGAAGAGATAGTGATTGACAAGATTGCAATGGATGATAACATCGCGGATCCTCTCACCAAACCGTTGAATTATGACAAGCATGTAGGGCATGTTAATTCCATGGGAATTAAACATGTTCTTGAGTTGTAGTACTTGATTATGGATTTGATACATTATCTTTTCATATACTATTTATAACTTCATCGTTTTATATCTAATATTTTGTTTTTCATGTGGATTGTACTGACAACATTGAACGCCACAAAGTGAACTGAATTACATTATATTTGTTTTGGTCCGTAATCGCCAATGTGAGCTGATAACTCCGGCTATTATATTGTGCAGTCGATTGATGGTGGGTTCAACGAGCCATAAGTCTAACGGTCGACTGATCGATCACAGATGCGAGATTATCACGATACCTCGTAGGACAACTTTTTGTGACAACGTAATGGAGTCCTAAATGTTTAATAACATTCGGTGCCAGGTCGTGGATAAGACATCCATTGTGTTCCTAAAGTCGATTCTTTTGACTATCGACTGTCTCTTGAGATTAAGGCAGTTTTTGGGTGACTTTGGTTTCTTTCTCACGGTCTGCCGTAACTGGAGGCTAAGTAGATTTTTTCTGGGTCATTTCATACCGTGCTTACATCTGCAGGATTCGAGTTGAGGAAAATATCCAACCCTTATCAGGTATAGTTATTTCTCAGGGCCACTCGAGGAGTTGTAACTGAAATGCATGGCCAAGCTCGAATGTTGATTCGTTTATCAGTTAAGTTACTCTCTAGTCGGGGAAACCAATCTTGATATTGATCGCTTGTAAAATACGACCTTTGTGAATTCAGATTTGCAAATTGTTTTACATTGAGTGGGAGAAATTTTATAGGATATGAGAATCGGTTATCGCACATACACTTGTGAGGACAAGTGGGAGTTTGTTGGAGCTTGTGTCCTTCACAAATTAGTGTGATAACATTTGTAAATCTCTTACAGGTTCACAAGGGTATACTTCGTATATTTAATTAGTTGATTAACGTTTACCTAATAACGGTTGGCTTGCTAGAAAGTTTGACGTTATTATCATACAGATGGCGGTGATCAACTGGTCCCTAAAGGTCACACCTATAGGATGTGTTTGAGAAATGTGGTTATAGAAATATAATCATATTGATGCCCAATATGACTAAATAGTTAGTCAATGTGTTGATGAGATAATTATTTAATGAAAATTAAATAATATTAGTTAAGACGAATTAACTGTCAATTCGTAAATTAAATATAATAAGTTATATTTAATTAAATATATGTAATGTTAGCTTGGACGAATTAATCTGTTAATTCGTAATTAAATATAATCAGTTATATTTAATATCAACAAGATGAATGTGTCATAATGGTAATAGTACGGGTACACATACCAAGAGGTCATGGGTTCGATCCTCACTAGATGACAATTCAACACACTTTATATATTTTTGGAAAGACCAAAAATAAGGAGAATAATACTCCTTATTTCGGTCAGTTTGGCGAAATTAGGAAAGATTTTTCTTTCCTAATTGACTCCTTATTCTACCCTAATTCTTTTTCTTGACCTAGCCTCTCTCTCTCATCAGAAAAAACACAAAACAACTAAAAATTTACAGAAAATTTTAGATCGATTCTAGCACAATCAATAGGGCATATCTCATATCGTCTTGGGTGCAACTGATAGGCGAATATCAATTTTGAAATTGTTCTTAGGCCAAATTTGCTAGGACCGAAGGTTAATTCTGAATCCTTTATACTTTGTTTATGTATTTTGTTTATGACCTTTGATCATCATTGTTAAAATCGTTATAATCCTTCTAAATTAAGGGAAGTATACAAATTATTTCCCACATATGCATCCATATCTGTGTCTGCATGTCTACTTGCATTTTTGTTTGCACGTTTATTCATTTTTCGCATGCATCGTTGTTTTTTATTTCAAAATCACAAAAAAAATTCAAAAAATTTCACATTTATTTTGAGTCGGAACGTTTGAACTTTGACGCTACTTTGAGTCCTTACCCTTGCCCTGCGTATCTTAACATTTTGTTGACATGGTAATGTGCGTAATCTAAGAGTTTTTGTTTCTCTCTTATCTGAACGAATAGACTTGACTCATTTATTGGCAATCTACTTTACATTCTAAGGTTAGAGCTTTACAAAATGGTGACATTCATGACTGGTTTCATGTAGGATGTGAGTAGTACTCTCCATAAGGCATGTAACATCAATTTGCATAAGCATGAATTTAGTCTTCTTAATACCTGTATGCTGTTGGGGCTTGTGTCCTCCACAAATTAGTGTGATAACATTTATAAATCTCTTATAGGTTCACAAGGGTATACTTCGTATTTTATCAGTTGATTAACGATTACCTAATAACGGTTGGCTTGCTTGAAAGTTTGACGTTATTATCATATTGATGGCGGTGATCAACTAGTCCCTAAAAGTCACACCTAAAGGATGTGTTTGAGAGATGTGATTATGGAAATGTAATCATATTGACGCCTTATATGACTAAGCAGTTAGTCAACGTGTTGATGAGACGATTATTTAATGTCGATTAAATAATATTAGCTGAGACGAATTAACTGTCAATTCGTAAATTGAATATAATATGTTATATTTAATTAATGTATATAATGTTAAGCTTGGACGAATTAATATGTTAATTCGTAATTAAATGTAATCGGTTATATTTAATAAGCTAATTATAAATATGCGATATTTATAATTAAAGTATATTTTATACAATATTGTCATAATATATGTTGACAGACTGATATTGATAAATCGACTGCAAACTGTTATAAGTGGAATTATTAATACATGTCGACATATATATGACAATTGATATAAAATACACATTATATACATTTATAAAATAACCAAAAATAAGAAGATTTATCTCCTTATTTTTGGGTTGGTGAAACCGAAATAAAGAGATAAAAGAGGAAGAATAAAATCTCCCTCTTGGACTCATTATTTCACACGGTTTTGAAGAGCAAAAGGGAGATCATTTTTTCTCTTTAATTCTCTAGACCTAATTCTCTCATCATTCACACAAAAACCCTAAAAATTAATTTGCAATTTTGGGGATCGATTCTAGCAAGAACAAAGGCATATCTCATATCATCTTGGGTGCAACTGATAGGAGAATATCATTGCGATATTGTTCATAGGCCATATTTGCTAGGACCGAAGGTTATTTCTTTATCTCTCTATTTTGTTTATGCTATTTCATTTATGACTCGTATTCATAAACATAATTTCGTTATAATCCTTATAATTTATAGGAAGTATATCGATATTTCCTACAAGTGGTATCAGAGCCAAGGTCACGAAATTATTTTGTATGATCTTCATAAATGATTTAAACAAAAAGTTGCAGAATCGAAAAAAAAAACAAATCGGCTGGAATTTTTTTTTTAAAATGCCGAATTGAAATTTTTCCCAGCCGAGATGATTTTTTGTTGTTTTGATTTCCATTTGATTTGTTCATATTGTTGTTTTAATCAGTTAAGATGATAATATGATAAATTTGTAGATGTTTTGATTTAATTAGGATTAAATTGAAATGTAAATGGGAATTGTTTTTGTTTTATGATGATAAATTGTTTTTGCTATATAGTTTTTGGCATACATGAGATTAAATTGTAGTTTAAGTATCATGATTCATTAATTTAAATGTTGATGATAATGCCAATCTTGTTCTAAATAGCAACTATAAACGAATTTGTTCATCTAAATGTTTTTGTTTTAGGGCATTATGCCGGAAAAAGAAAAAAAAAACAGGAAATCTGTTTTGTTTTTTGGTTTTGCCGAGACATAAATAAAAGGAAGGCTGTTATTTTTTTTGTTTTTTGGGCAATTGCCGAAATAAAAAAATAATTACTGTTTTTTTTGTATTTTGCCGAGAGCCAAAAGAAAAAAAAGGCTGTGTTTTTTGTTTTTGGCTGAATGCCGTGTAAATTATAAAAAAAAAAAAAAAAATTTGTTTTTGGCCAATAATTATAATTATACATTTTGATGTATGATTATTTGTTGTGAAAAGGTTCACATATTATGATACCTAATTATTTTAAAGAAGTTTAAAATAATGTTGGATTAAATTCATATTACAAGATTAATGTGAATTAAGATTAAAATTATTGTGAGTAATTGAGGAATTGTCACATAATTTGATCAATTAAATAGGTGGTTTGGATAAATTAATCTACATAATTAAGGAATTATGTCTTGAATGTTTAATTTTATAGTTGATGCATTTTTATTTTAGTTGAATGAATGGTTGAATGGTTTTATTTACGTATTTTTGCAATCGGTTGTAATTTGTAATACCTAGTGTGGCCTTAGTTAAATTATGTTTTCATAATGATGGAAACATAATTTTTAATGTAATTTGAGATCTCGTATCTCCGTTTGGTTTTCTTTATTTATTACGGTTTTGAAATTAGAATGTAAATAGGTTTATTATGTAATTTAAATTGTAATTTTTGAGAAGACTAAAGATGGAGATTGGATTGCTCACTCCCGCTACATGGATCAAGATGGAACATCAAGACAAACTTCTCGGGTCCAAGGATAGATTCCAAAGTTGTATTTATGTTCATTTTGGTAGATAGGTCACACTAGGACTTTATTTTGTTTTACGTTTTACCATTCTTATTGCTTTTCATTCACATGCTAGTTAGTGCATCATTTTCCGCCTAAAACCAAACCACCTACTAAAATGCATGAAAATTGACTCATATATAGGTTGAATGTTAGTTTTCATGGACATACAGATGTCAAATATTTATTAAGCCATCACCTTAGGTTATTCATTCACGCATGCTAGATATTAGTTCACTTAAAATGAATTAAAATAAAGTTGATGGGATCTTCCTCTAAAACTGAAATTGAGACTAGTCTTTATAAGGGCAAACAACTATGAATCCCTTCTTCGTCGGTAGGCATAATATGACCCCTTCTACGTTGGGTAAGTAGTTTGTGTTGACTTAGTTTATCTCAACATTATAGTCCGAAGAGTTTCTCGTGATTATGATGGACTAAAGATAGAATTTACAGAAATTTATCGACCAAGAATTCTAACAGTAGAATTAGCCAAAAGGTTGGTTTATCAATTTACAGATAATTGAGTCTTGGAATCATTTATATAGTTCTTGAGGGAGATCAATTGCATAAATGCTTGAGTCTTCGCTTATAACAGTTTTGCATTAAGACTTAAAATCATAACGATGCACATGCTTATTATTTTTATTCTTTTTTTCGCAGTGTAGAATACGTTTATTTTGATAATACTGTTACAACAAATGGCTGGAAATAACGAAATCCCAATGCCGAGTGCCACACTTGGACGCGAGTCCTGGCTTAAAGTTTTCATGGGCAACATGAATCAGTTAACACGATCAAGAATTTGGGTCCAACTTTGCGGATCGGGAGGCAAAGCACTACGGAATCTTTGCCATTGCGACGGTAAGCTCAAGTATTTAACTGAGCCAATACCGGTAAACCCAAGCCCTAATGCAGGAGTTAACGAGTCACTTGTTTATAGTGACTTCGTCATGGAAGCGGGTGCGATAAAGAACGTACTCATCTTTGCAATGGAAACCAATTTGCAGAGACGCTTCATTGCCCAAGGTGCAAACAAGATTTTCACCATGCTCACTAACGAGTTCTCAAAAGCACCGAGAATCGTTACTTATAAGCATACCTGTCGCTTCTTTGATGCGAAACTCCAGAAGGGCTAACCGGTTAGCCCACACATTCTTAACATGATTGAGAATGTCGAGAAATTGGAGGCACTTGATTGTAAAATCAGTGAGAGCATAGTCATTGACCGTATGCTTCATTCACTTCATGATGGTTTTGCCCTTTTTAGGGCGAATTACTACATGAATGACTTGAAGAAAAGTCCTCATGAGCTACACTCACTTCTCGTACAGACCGAGAAGGATATGAAATTAAGTGGGAGCCTGAAGCAGGATGTTCTCATGATTTCCAACAAGAATAAGGGTAAGGGCAAAGCTCCCGGCGTCCTAACTGTAGGTAAGCCAAAGTTTAAGAAGCCAGGAAACGGTAAGAGTGGGCCTTTTGAGACTAGTGGCTCATAAGGAAAGGCAAAGAGCAAGGGCGGTGACATTGAGTGCCACCATTGTCACAAGACTGGACATTGGAGGAGGAACTGTCCCGAAAAGTACCGTGAGGACATAAAAGCAGGCCGCGTCGTTCCTGTTGGTATGTCATCTTATATTCATATCATTGAGATTAACCATGCAAGTTTCGGAACTTGGGTACTTGATACTGGTTGTGGTTCTCATCTGTGTAATCATTTGTAGGGCCTAAAAAACATCACACCTCTCGGAAAGGGTGATGTGGACCTGCGAGTCGGGAATGGAGCTACAGTTGCTGCAGTCTCGAAGGGAACATACATAATCCAACTCCCTAGTGGTTTTGAGTTATATTTGTATAACTGTTACTATGTACCCAGTTTGTCTAAGAACATTATTTCAGTTTCCGTACTTGATAAAGACGGTTTTTCATTTTCAATAAAGGATAATAGCTGTATTTTCTCTTTCAATGAAATGATTTATGGCAAAGCAGTTTCCATGAATGGAATTTACATCTTAGATCAAACTACAGATATATTACACGTGAATAATAAGAAATTAAAGGTTGGTGACAAAGATCAAACTTATCTATGGAATTGTCGAATGAGACACATAAATGAGAAACGTGTAAAGAAACTCGTCGATAATGGGACTATTCCCGCATTCGATTTTTCTACATTTGGCACGTGTGAATCATGTCTCATTGGCAAAATGACTCGAATTTCCTTCAAAGGTGTTGGAATACGCGCTAGTGACCTATTAGGACTCATACATACTGATGTTTGTGGACCTATGTCAATTACCGCTAGAGATGGCTATATATATTTTATCACTTTCACGGACGATTTGAGTAGATACGGATATGTCTACTTAATGAAGCATAAAAGTGAGTCCTTTGTGAAATTCAAGGAATACCAGAATAAGGTTGAGAACCAACTAGGAAGAAAGGTTAAAGCACTCCGTTCAGATCGGGGTGGCGAATATCTTTCAAATGAGTTTGATCAACACCTTAAAGACCTCAATTAAATGGTGGAATCGTTTTACTTGATTAACTCCACCTGGAACACCTCAATTAAATGGTGTGTCCGAACGGAGAAATCGAACATTACTTGATATGGCTCGATCCATGATGAGTCACACGATCGGTCAAGTAGTTATCCACGATTCATTATGGGGTTTTTTCTTTTGTCATTTTGCTCTTATACTTAAGACAAGTAAAGTCCGACTAAAGTGTCGACAAGACTCCATATGAAATGTGGAAGGAACTAGGAGGTACCCAACTTGTCCTTTATTCGGGTTTGGGGCTGCGAGGCTTAGTCAAGTGGAGACACGAGGATAAGCTCGGCCCGCGATCGGTCAAGACATACTTTATTGGTTATCCAAAAGGAACGTTTGGTCATTACTTCTATTCGCCTACCAAACATCGAGTTTTTGTTGCGGCTAGTGCGACGTTCTTAGAGAAAGAATTTATCGAGAACAAGACAAGTAATAGAACCTTCGAGCTTGGTCATATAGAACACAAACAAGTCGGAGATTCAAGAACCAACAACCGAGGAAAGATGGAGGAAGTTGTTCCTCCTAAAACAATTATAATATTTATTATTACTAACTACTAAATATAGAAATCTCTCAAAATAGAAACTTTACGGTTAATATTCTAATTATTTAAACGAGGAACCTAAGGAGGTGGGGTAGAGTCTCTAATCCTCCGGACAGATACATTGGTATGGTCGAGGAGCATGACGTTTTACTCCTAGAGAGTAATGAACCCGCTACCTATAAAGGTGCAATGACCTGTTCCGACTCAAAGCTATGGCTTGAAGCCATGCAATCCGAGATGGACTCCATGTATGAGAATGACGTATGGGATCTAGTTGATTTACCTAATAAGGTAAAACCTCTGCGTCGTTAATGCCCACGCCCTCTCAATCTCTCTCGAATTGCGTGAAGATGGGGCAAATGGCTTTACAAAATAAAGAGTTTGGGTAAATGGTAAACATCGGGCAACGTTCAAGCTAAAGATACCTATATAAAGCACGACTAGTAATTATATATAATAATATCCATTTAATTTATTATATAAAAAAGGCTTCACTCAAGTTCACGATTTGCATTATGATGAAATTTTTGCACCCGTAGTTATCGGAATTTGCGTTCCATTCGGATTATCTTAGCGATTGCCGCTTTTCATGACTATGAAATTTGGCAAATGGATGTGAAAACCGCCTTCTTAAACGGTTATTTGGAGGAGGAGTTGTACATGGTGCAACCCGAAGGTTTCATAGATCCTGAGAATCCTAAGAAAGTGTGCAAACTTAAGCGTTCTATTTATGGACTTAAGCAAGCTTCTCGGAGTTGGAATCATCGGTTCGACGAGGTGATAAAAGAGTATGGTTTCACTCGATCGGTTGAGGAACCATGCCTATATATCAAGTCGAGTGGGAGCAAGATTGTTTTCTTGATATTGTATATCGATGACATACTCTTGATTGGGAATGACATTCCTCTCCTATCTTCGGTTAAAGGATGGTTGAAGAACCATTTCCGGATGAAAGATCTCTCACAATGTTCATTAAAGTCGGGTGAGGCACAACGCATATTGGGAATCCGTATTCACGAGGAGATAGATCACGACGGACGTTATCACCGAGACCATTTTAGAAATATCACCGCAAGGAGTCTTATTTGGATAAGATTCTTGAAAGGTTCAACATGACCAACTCCAAGAAGGGGAACCTTTGACAATTAGCCAATTTGGCTAATAAAAGTAACAACATATGATTCATAACAACACAACATTACTTCTATGGGATGCACATCAAGATTGAGCAAGTATCTACATTTGCCATCATATACTTTGTAGAATTCTAGCTATGGTAAAAGATTAGCAACTTGGACAACTTCTCTGATTTGCACGACTTAAATAATTGAAGAGATTAAAGCGCATGAGTCGTGTTCCTTATGCATGTAATAACGCAATAGGATCAATCATGTATGCCATGATATGCACACTTCCCGTGAACATTTACGTGGCATATGCAAGATTGAGTATGATGAGTCAAGAGACATTACCAAAAGAATCCGGGTGAAACACACGATTGGATAGTTATCAACTAAGTTTTGATTTTATCACTCGTTAAGATATATTAAAAACATCCTTAAGTACCTAACGGAGGACTAAGGATAGGGTATTGACTTATGGAGGAGATATTGCTCAACGAAAACTTATGGAGAGATACGTGATAAAAAGAAGCTCGAAAATTCAAGAGTTCAATTTTTTTTAAAAAGAATTGTGACAAACAATTGGTCCGAAACTTGGGTCAGTTTTCAAAGCTTACCATTTAATATAGCTTCCAAACGGATCGAGATGATTCAAAAAAATCTGAGGATTTTTACAAAATCGTTGGGTTCGTCTTCACTCTTAATGGTGCTAACTCACGAGGCTAACTCTCATAAAATTTTCATCCATAGGAAGTTAACAGAAAAGAAATGACAGGAAGAGTTCCAAACAGGATGTTGTTCTTATGCTAGCACTAACCCATCCCAATAAATCTACCACTTACGTAACGTCTATCCCATAGAATACCTTCGCATCTCGACCTACTCTTTACATCTAAGTACTATGCCGTTTCTAATTACTATCAATACTATACAAGCAAGCACCAAAGGAAGCTATATGGATGCGTCAATTCTTACAAGGACTTATCGATATTTCCTAGTTCGATTAATTGACCCGATCACCATCTATTGTGACAATAGAGGTGCCATCTTCCGGGCTAAGGAGCCAAAGTCTAGCAACAAATCTAGACATGTACATTGGAAAGCTCAAAGCTCACCCGATCCGTGATTACGTGGAGCAAGAAGAGATAGTGATTGACAGATAGCTTCGGATGACAACATCGCGGATCCTCTCACTAAACCGTTGAATTATGATAAGCATGATGGGCACGTTATTTCCATGGGAATTAAACGTGTTCCTGAGTTGTAGTAGTTGATTATGAATTCGATGCATTATCTTTTTCATATACTATTTATAACTTCATCGTTTTAATATAATATTTTGTTTTTCATGTGGATTATATTGACAACATTGAACGCAATGCATACAAAGTGAAATGAATTACATTATATTTGTTTTGGTCCGTAATCGCCTTAATGAGCATAACATGATAAGTCTCGGCTTGGTCATATAGGCTATTATATTGTGCTCAAGTGCCGCAAATCGATTGATAGTGGGTTCAACGAGCCATAAGTCAATCGATTAGTGATCGATCACAAATACGTGTTATAATGATACCTCGATTTAAGGACAATTATTTTTGTGACAATGTAATGGAGTCCTAAATGTTTAAAAACATTCGGTGCCAGGTCGTGGATTGGACGTCCATTGTGTTCCTAGAGTCGATTCTTTTGACTACTGTTTCGACCTCCCCGTCTCTTGAGATTAAGGCAATTTTTGGGTGACTTTGGTTTCTTTCTCATGGTCTCAAACACGCACAACCCCTCCGTAACAGAGGGGAGAGGGGAGACTAAGTAGATTTTTCTCGGTCATTTCATGAAGATGGGGATTGGTGTTCTTTGAAAGTAGGGTGGCGGTTGTGCTTACATCTAGGTTAAACTTAGGTTAAGTGGATTCGAGTTGAAGAAAATATCCAACCTTTATCAAGTATAGTTATTTCTCAGGGCCACTTGAGGAGTTGTATCCAAATTTATTATATAAAAATACGGGGAAATGCATGGCCATGCTCGATTGATGATTCGTTTATCAATCCGAGATGGACTCCATGTATGAGAATGACGTATGGGTTAAGTTACTCTCTAGTCGGGGAAACCACTCTTGATATTGATCACTTGTAAAATACGACCTTTGTGAATACGGATTTTGCAAATTGTTTTACATTGAGTGGGAGAAATTTTAGGATATGAGAATCGTTTATTTATGGACATACACTTGTGAGGACAAGTGGGAGTTTGTTGAGCTTGTGTCCTCCACAAATTAGTGTGATAACATTTATAAATCTCTTATAGGTTCACAAGGGTATACTTCGTATTTTATCAATTGATTAACGATTACCTAATAACGGTTGGCTTGCTAGAAAGTTTGACGTTATTATCATACCGATGGAGTATGTGATCAATCTGTGTCCCTAAAAGTCACACCTAAAGGATGTGTTTGAGAGATGTGATTATGGAAATGTAATCACATTTATGCCTCATATGACTACAAAGGAAGTTAGTCAACGTGTTGATGAGACGATTATTTAATGCAAAGTCGATTAAATAATATTAGATAGTGAGACAAGAATTAAGATCCTCTCACTAAATGTTGAATTATGATTGATGGGCACGTTATTTCCAAATTGAATTGAATATAATATGTTATATTTAATTAATGTATATAATGTTAAGCTTGGACAAATTAATATGTTAATTCGTAACTAAATATAATCGGTTATATTTAATACGCTAATTATAAATATGCGATATTTATAATTAAGGGATATTCTCTCGTGTACCCCTGAATTTTTTCATTTTCTATGGTGTACCCCTCGTTTTTTGCAAAAAAAAAATGACCGACAATAATTCTCTATTACGAGTTTAGAAAACGGTATTTTTTTTTTCCAAACCAATTATCTCGTCAAGGCCTTCAATTTGAAAAAAAAATTCACCGCTTTTTGAACTCTTAGATTATGGAAATGGTAGTTATGGTTGGTCAAACATTTTTTAACAAATAAACTTTGATTGAACCATAAATTTTAATGTATATAACTTGGACAAATTAATATGTTAATTGAGACGCTAATTATAAATATGAATTTTAAAAAGGGATATTCTTCAAATTTTCGAAGGACCTCTTAAAGACGGTCAATTTGAAAAAAAAAGTTTATCGCCTTCAATTTATTCACCGCTTTTTGAACTTTTAGCCAAGAATTACTGACGGTCAAAGTTTTTTTGCATGAAAAGAGGGGTATATCATAGAAAATGAAAAAGTTGAGGGGTACACGAGAGAATATCCCTATAATTAAAGTATATTCTATACAATATTGTCATAATATATGTTGACAGACTGGTATTGATACATCGACTGCAAACTGTTATAAGTGGAATTATTAATACATGTCGACATATATATGACAATTGATATAAAATATACATTATATACATTTATAAAATAACCAAAAATAAGAAGATTTATCTCCTTATTTTTGGGTTGGTGAAATCGAAATAAAGAGATAAAAGAGGAAGAATAAAATCTCCCCCTTGGACTCATTATTCCACACGGTTTTGAAGAGCAAAAGGGAGATCATTTTTTCTCTCTAATTCTCTTGACCTAATTCTCTCATCATTCACAAAAAAACCCTAAAAATTAATTTGTAATTTTGGGGATCGATTCTAGCAAGAACAAAGGCATATCTCATATCATCTTGGGTGCAACTGATAGGAGAATATCATTGCGATATTATTCATAGGCCATATTTGCTAGGACCGAAGGTTATTTCTTTATCTCTCTATTTTGTTTATGCTTTTTCATTTATGACTCGTATTCATAAACATAATTTCGTTATAATCCTTATAATTTAAAGGGAAGTATACCGATATTTCCTACATATGCATTCGGTCTGTGGATGGTGACACATGTTAGGAGAGGCAATTCCTTTTATTTCATTCTACCCACGAACCTCACATAGTCAAATTGCCTTCTTTGTCTTGTTTAGCTACAATCTATAATTATGCCTACCCTAACCGAGCTAGTAACCAGTAGCTATTGGGAATGTTTGATTGTGGTTTGGTTGTGTATCCGATTTGAGAAGTTGGTGGAAATGTTGAAGGGAATGGAAAGAAGAAAAGTACGAAAAGAAAAATTGTGTGGAAAAAAAAATTAGAAAAAGAATTGACAAAGAAAAAAAAAGGAATGGAAAAATTATGATAGTCATGAGCTGAAAGCCTTTTATGTTGTGACTTGTACTCCCATGTTCTATAAATATCTTATGGGGAGTTAACAATTTTATGATGTTTGGTGAGTTCTGTGCTAAAATGTAGCACCAAGTTGTTTTGATTTATTGAGTATGAAGTTGGGATATATCTCTAGTTTGGACCCGTTATTGCTAGCTTGGCTTCTAACTCCATATATCTAGATTCATCTTCGCCCCTTCTTAACCAGTACCTCACTTACCCAAATGTAAGTCATCGGCATGTGTCTTGGTCATTATTTGGTTGGAATGCGTATGCACGGTTGTAGAGACTTTATTCATGTTAAATTGCATGCATACCCTTATAGGTCGAGTTAGGTGAGTGTCTTTAATTCTTTCTATCTTTCACTTATATACTCACCCTGTGCTTAAAATTGAGTGATGAACGACCCGTGAGAGTCCGATATTTTTAAGTCTTGCAAGGTCGACGGTTTAATAAGTTTGAGAAATTAGTTTAATTCGTTTGCACTTACTACTTGCCACTTTGTCAGTTGTTGCATTAAACTGGTTTGGGTGGGTGATTTGTAGCTGATGAGTTGGTCCCGTTCCACTAGTTGTCTTTAGTTGCATTCATATTTTGCTTGGGGACAAGCAAAGGTTTGGCTTGTGGAGATTTGATGCGTGTATTTTATATATGGTTTTTACCTCATTTTTACACGCATTTCTGTACTATTTATGTAGCATCTAGCTACAAATATCCCCGAATGGTCTACTTTGTTTTGTCTTTTGTAAATTGCAGGTACGGACCAGAAAGAAGATAAACCGACCCTAAACTTGTCTCACTTGCATTGCATTTGTGGAGAATAAGGAAACGGAGCTTGGAAACCATCACTTGAAGACGCTTGAGCTGACCTCGGAATGTGCCAAGGAGTCCTATGTGCTAATATAGCTCGATCAACTAATTATTTAGTCGATCGAATGCTTTATCCATCGAATGTTCACTCGATCGAGCTGTTCTGATGCTCGATCGATGGGATGATACAAGAAGTTCTCGATCGAACCTCATTTCTGTTCGATTGAGAGGAATTGCTGGATATGTCCTCGATCGAGTGGTTTCATTCCACTCGATCGAGAGTTTTTACCTTGTATGCGTGTTTTTACCTTATTTCGAGTTGGGCTTTGTAATTAGGATTTAAACTAGGTTAAGTAGTACGTGATACTACTTCTTCTTCATCTCTCTTCCTCCCTACTCTCTCATACTCTTACTCTAGAACTATTGCTTGAATCGTAAACTTGTAATCGGTATCATTACTCTCCTTTATTTCTTAATCTTAATCATTTATTACCTTTTATTTCTTTCTCCCTTTTACTTGCAATTGCTTTTATTTAATCTTTTCATTGCCTTATTATGATGTTTAATTTCTCTTGTTTGTGTATGATTATTTCTATTTCAATGATAATGCATAGCTAAATTCCTTTGCTAAGACATAGCGGAGCCATGATATTAAGGGAATTGCAAATTGAATTATTAAGTTTAATGCTAGTTTAATCTATGTTGTTAATCGCTACTATTCATTGTTTTTGTCTAATTGAGTCGACGCAGTTAGTCAACAAATTATAGTAAACCTTGATCTAGATTGGAAGATGGGAAAGGGTGAGACTTGTAGCGAACATTAGGGCACCTAGTGAGGGCGGAAGCCAAGCTATTTGTGCTTTAGGGCGAATTGAAATCGGAAGGAGATATTCATTGCCCTATAGACCGTAGTTGCATTGACCTGAGACCTAGATTGCATGACTGAAGAATCATGGTGAACCGACTGTCTTAGCTGTTTTCTCTCTGTTTGCTTAATCTTTACTCCTTTGTCTTTTCTCTCTTTCTTGATCTCATTAGGGTAGAACAACCCTTCCAAACCCCCAGAATTGGTTACCTAGACGGACTTAATGAAGGCTGACATTTTCCCATCTCCATGTGGAGATCAACCCTACTTGCTACTAACTTCTGTTAGTTGTATCTAGGTATTTATTTTTTGTACCTGACGACGGTATTAGTAGTCTAGGTGAGTGACTTCGTATTCTTTCTCTCTTACATTTAATTGCTTACCCTTTGCTTCATGAGAGGAGAGTGATCCGTGAGAGTCCATCATTAAAGGTCTTGCAAGGTTGACGATTCTGCTTTATTATAAACATCTTACAACTCTTTTGCATTTGACAGTTTTTGCTATAAGTGTTAGTTTGCTGCATTAAATTGGTTTAAGTGGGCATTTGTAGTTAGCTCTGAGTTTTCTTTTCCGTTCCGTTAGTTTGCATTTAGTTTACTCGAGGACGAGTAAAAGTTCGGTTTGGGGAGATTTGATACGTGCATTTTATATAGTCTTTTAAGTCTCTTATGCACGTATTTCTACGCGATTCTCGTGGTTCTACGCTACGAAATGTCCCGAATATTCTACTTTGGTTTGTTTTGCTTTATTTACAGGAATGGACCTGAAAGTAGCGGAATCAAGCCTTCTATCGTCCATTTTGCTTGCATTTAGGAGGTGAGTGGATTTGGAGCGGAAATGCTACTGTCTTGGGACGCATAAAGTCATTTCGGAAGCTAAATCGGCAAGTCAAGGCTGGAACTAACGACGCAATGAGTTGGCTGAGTCAAAGTCACTTGATCGAAGGCTTTTATGATCGATCGAGTAGTTTTGGATAGAAGAAGACTTCGATCGAGTGAAATCCATGTTCGATCGAATTGCGCCAATATTATATAAAATGAACAATAAAATCCATAAATAAACCAAAATGTCCTAAAAATCACTTAGGACCAGAAACTTTTAACATGCAAAGTTATTTTTAGGTTTATCTTCATAAATCCAAATTAATTAGTTTTGCATGTTAATCTTATAACTCGGAAAAACTATAAACCGATTTGCATGCAAACAACCTAAGGCTCATGATACCGCTTGTTAGATTTATTAATCTCATTAATTTACATATTCATATATGAGATAATTTATTTAGTCATAAAATAAATGCAAGATCTTATGCATGCAAACTAAAACAAGATAAGAGAAGAAATCGTCAATCTTACTTTGGGATTTCGGATTAAAAGGGCACCAACAAATTCACCTATTTGTTAGTTCTTGAGCTTCCTTATTATGGATGAACAAAGGTCTAAATTAGAACCTCTCCAAAAAGTATATACCCAAGGAAATCCCTTAATAATTTATATTATTATGAACTAGTAATAATATATGTCTTACTTAAAATTTGACACAAAAATATTTTGTATTTGCTCTTGAATATTTTCGGCCAAGAGGAGAGATTTGTGAGGTTTTATTTCTCTAAGTTTACACAAATTGTAGAGAGAATGACAATTTCTTACACTAGAAATTATATTATGAAAGTGTGAATAATAATAGAGAAAAACACTTAGTATTTCTCATAAAAAAAACCGGTTGGAGGGGGAAGGAGAGGCCAATGCATGGTCTTGTGTTATTCTCAAGATAAGACTAGGCATGCATGGCTATTCATTAGGCTTAATCATTGTGTTTTCTCTTATTAAAATAATCAACACAATTTATCCACTAATACTCCCTCCAATTTTTTTCGGCACATATACATAAAATGGAAGATCCATTTTATTTTTTCATTTGTCAATTTTGTCATGTGTCACATGTTACATGACATGTTACACCATAACGTATTTTTAACATATTAAAAATCAACATATTAATAAAATATGTCACATACAAAATTCACTAGTAATTCGTAATCACTTGTACCAAAATGGTTTATCAAATTATAAATTACAACATCTTGTATTTATAATAAATTATTCATTCAATTTCAATTTCAATTATTTCGTAAACAATAATTTTATCTATGTAATAAAACAATTCGATTACTTAGACCGTATCTCATTTAATCAAATTACAATAAGACACGTTAACTTTACTCACAAAATCACCCGTCAATTTTAAGCAATTTAATTAACTCGTATCAGTATACGATTAATTAAATAATCAATTAAGAGTATTTCCCTATAGGTATGACCTAAGGGATCAACTGATCACCACCGTTGCATGACAGTAATGTCAAACACTAGTCAGCCAATCATTACCGATATGTGTGGACCAGTTGACTGTAAAATATTACATCCCACATGTATTCTTAAAATGAGATTTAAACATGTGAACATCATGATCGACAGTTGTGATCGCATTATTGTCGGAGGACACTTATTCCAACAGTGTCTAGAAGTTTAAGAGAGAGGTGAGGGGGTGGACGCTCGCGTAAAGATTGTGGTGTGTGATGGTGAGTATTTATAGAGAAATGTGACGTGGTAGGTTGGTTGAGTTTTCTTGGAGGCTAAGGAGACACCCCATTGAGGCGCGAGCATGCCAGCTATGTAATGGGATGCCCTGTCCTTTTTAATTTGGATGTTGCCTTACCCTTATCCATTATTTGGTTGGTTTGATTTGTGGTAATCAAATAGGATGTCGTGTAATAATATGGGCACCTAATAAGATGATTTTGGGTGTTACTTGAGGTAGGTGTTTTGTGTGCTTGACTCGGGTTTGACCCGTGTGAGTCGGGATTTGAATTTGGAGTTGGTTTTTGGCCCAGTGTCGGTTTTGACTCTATTTAATGTCATTTGAATGCAAATGGTAAGATAAAACCATTCATTTCATTATTTTCGACATTCGAGATTTGGGTTGACTCAGGTTGACTCGAGTTGTGGGTTTCTAAGTGAGTTTTGGGTCCGAAGACGGTAAACAGTGTTATTTTAATGAAAATGAAGTTAGAAAACCATTTTTTAAAATCATTTTTCATATCCAAGTAACACATTACCCCGTCTCATGTATGGCCAATCCACGTACGCAATCAAAAACACGTTATAGTCCGATCATCATCGGGTGGTTTTTGGAGGGTGCAGATACTGGGTATCTACAGAGCCCCCACAATGACTAAGGTTTGGATGGGGCGAAAGTCAAAGTATAGCCTCCAGATCAATCGAAGATTACAACCTGAAAACCATTGCGGCGTCGAGACGACTCAAAAGGGTTTAAGCCAAGGACCTGCAGTCGGGAAGGGCGACGTCGAGGCAACTTGGGGATTCGAGTCAAGGACCTGCCGTCGGGAACATTTTAGAGTCTGTCGACTTTCAATACGGGTCATTTAAAGTCCATTAAACTACGTATGAAGGCTCGCAAGCCATAAGAAGGGGTCATACCTGAGGCATCTTCTGGATATGTCGTTGAATTGTCTCTTGTTTGCGCACAAAGGCTCGCCAGCCGTGTTGAAGGTGTGTTTTGAGGCATGCCATCCATGTTGAATGTGCGTTGTGAGGCTCGCTAGCCGTGTTGAATGTGTGATGCATTTTGAGGCTCGCCAGCCATCGATGGTCGAATGATCGACTGTGGGAAATAGCCTGAAACATCGGGCTTGTTTCAAGATATTCTCTGGTAATGATTTCCAACCAGGTTGACGTTGATATGTTCGGCTAGAGAGCAACGAACTCCAACTTACTGGAGGTCCTAAATGAACTCCATGGGGATAAATTATCTAAGCAAGGTTCTCTGGAAAACAATTTAGGGAGAGCGCTGCGTCAGAATCATGAACGATGTTGCGAGGATCTTTGAAAGACCTGTGTGACTTCCATTTGAAAATCGGCGCTCGCTGGGGAGTTAGAAACTTCTCAGGACTCGCCGAGGATATGAGTTACTGCTCGTTGGGAGGTATCGTACTCCATGTAATCGAGCCCTTAGACTTCTCGGGTCGACGTTTGTTGGGAAGAACCTAGTACTCAATTGGAGTACGTTTGTCTTCTCAAGATTATCTGCATGGTTAGTGGCCACACAAATCCGCAATCGCATAGACAAGTACGAAGCATGCAAGCATATAAGCACATAAGCATGTAAGCAATTAGCACGTAATATCTCGCGTGAGGGGAGATAGGAGTTTTAAAAGTTGTGAAGCTTAAAAGCTGTTAAGAGTTGTAACTTGTTGCTCGTAGATCCGTGATTGACAGATCGGAGACACATGACCGTTGTGACATTGAATCATACGGACGGATACTGACAGACTGGCAAACAGACGGTCGTGAACGTGATACAAACTCAGTATCGACACAGCCCGAGGGTGACTCTGACAGACTTTGCACATAAGTGCAACTCCTTAGCCAAGAAAGGGTGACAACGCGTATCAAATCCTTAAGGTAGAAGGTCCGCTTGGTTGGGGAACACAAATTGATTATATTCTCCAGACATCTTTGCCCCCATTTGCTTGATTGAGATCCCTTCTCGAGGTATGATTATTCGAAGAGCGGAACCAAGCCCTTGTTATCGTCCGAACCGAGCACCTGACCATGGGCGGTTTTATTTTGGACTGTAGTGAGACTCAAAAGATGTTTGAGGATAAAAGACGGGTGGCGTCTTGAAAGAGACGCCCTCAGAGTGAGAAGGTGGGAATTTGACAAAACAAGAAATGGGCGCCGTATTAAGGAAGAAGCCCCCAGTAAAGGGGTATAATATTAATCTTTGCAGCTTGGTGGGCTGTTTTTGCGGATCGATGTTAATGGTTGAGATTGAAAGGGGTATGCGGTTGTGTCCTTGTTGGGGGACTGCCTACGTATTCGCGTGTTTGCAAAATCAAACTAGATCGTAGTTCTGAGCTAGTTATTGAGGATTGAAAATTGGAGATGTTGTGAAAGGAGTATGCGGTTGTGCCCTTTTAATAGGACTGCCTACGTATTCGCGTGTTTGCAAAATCAAACCAGATCGTAGTTCTGAGCTGTGTGTGTGCAATGGGTTGCAAATTGAAGGTGTGAAAATTAAATGTGTGTGGGGGTGTCGTTGTGTCCTAGTAATAGAACTATCTACGTATTCCCGTGTTTGCAAAATCAAACCAGATCGTAGTTCTGCGTGTATTTTGATAATTGATTTTGAGATGTATGGTTGTGTCCTTGTAGGACTGCCTACGTATTTCACGTGAAGTGAAATCAAACCAGATCGTAGTTCTCAGTGTGTGTGCCTAGGCTAACTGCTAAGACCTTAAAGTGTGAGGGTCACGACGGTAAATGCGGTTTGGTGACTCGAAAATTGATTTGAGAGAATCCCTCCTTGATCATGAATCGAAGAGGTGTAATTTGTGAAAATGTTTCTTATCATGTGAGCACACTAAAAAGTGGACTCTAAGGGTTGACTAGGTATGTCCCATTCTCGGTAGCAAAGCATTCGAGGACTCCGTATCTAGGTCAGGGTGAAAATGGCTTCGATATTATGGAATGTGGAGCTTGGTAATAATAGGTTTGTTTGACAGATAAAAATATGGAGTTGAGGGTCACGATGGTAAATTCTGTTTGGTGACTCAAAAGTTGATTGGAGAGAAATCCCTCTTGATCATGAATCGAAGAGGCACTATTTGAAAAATGTTTCTTGTTATGTGAGCACACTAAAAAGTGGTCTCTAAAAATGAAATGGGCATATCCTATTCCAGGGAGCAATGTTATTGAAGACTCCGTATCTGGGTCAGGGTGAAAGTGGCTTCAGCATTATGGAATGTGGAGCCTGGTAATAATAGGTTTGCTTGAAAGATAAAAATCTGGAGTTTGTGTTTGACAGATAAAAAGTCTGGAGCTTGTGTTTGTGGTGTTTAAGCCGGCGGGTTACGACTTGTAATGTGGTGCGGAATGGGGTCTCAAGCTTGATGTGGCCTGAGCACAAAATGGTTGGTAAATAATTTGGGATAAGAATCCCATTTCTGGACCTTAAAGGTTAAGTGTGATATTACGAGCTTGAGGGGGAATCCTTAGAAGCCTAAATAGTTCTCCCTCTAACAGTCTCTAGAAGGACTAAGGGGTGGGGTAATGTTGGTTGAGGTTTTAGTGTTTGGTGTTTTGGAATCATCGGTCCGGGACTTTGTGTTTTGGACTTATTGGTCCTGGGCTTTGGACTTGTTGGTCCTGGACTTTGTGTTTTGGACTTATTGGTCGTGGACTTTGTGTGTTGGACTCATGGGTCTTGGGCTTTGGACTTGTTGGTCATGGATTTGTGTTTTGGACTTATTGGTCCTGGGTTTTAGACTTGTTGGTCCTGGACTTGGTGTTTTGGACTTATTGGTCCAAGGTTTGAAAAGTGAGTGTTTTTAATTCCGTCGTTTGAGTCTTTGTGAAGATAAGAAATTTGAATTCCGTTATTTCATTTTCTTGAAAAGTGATGGTTTTTAATTCCGTCATTAGAAATTGTGGGAGAATAACGAATTTGCATTTCGCTATTTCATTTTTGTTTGAAAAGGACGGTATTTAATTCCGCCGTTTGAAATTTGTGAAAATAGAGAATTTGAATTTCACTATTTTGTTTTTATTTGAAGGTGGCGGTTTTTATTTCCGTCATTTGAAATTTGTGAAAATAATGAATTTGAATTTCACTATCTTGTTTTTTATTTGAAGATGACGGTTTTTATTTCCGTCGTTTGGAATTGTGAGAAAATACGGGATTTTGATTTCCGTTATTTCATTTTTTTGGAACAGTGATGGTTTATAATTCCGTCATTTGAAATTGTGGGGAAAATAACGAATTGGAATTTCGCTATTTCGTGTTTGTAATTTGAGAATGACGGTTTTTAATTCCGTCGTTTGAAATTTGTGAAAAATAGTGATTTTGAATTTCACTATTTTGTTTTTGTGATTTGAGAATGACGGTTTTTAATTCCGTCATTTCAAATATGTGAATATAGCGAATTTGAATTTCGCTATTTTGTGTTTGTGATTTGAGAATGACCGTCACTAATTCCGTCGTTTGAAATTTGTGGAAATAGCGAATTTGAGTTTCACTATTTTGTTTTTTAATTTGAAAATGACGGTTTTTATTTCCGTCATTTGAAATTTGTGAAAATAGCGAATTTGGGTTTCACTATTTTGTTTTTTGATTTTAAAATTACGGTTTTTATTTCCGTCGTTTGAAATTTGTGAAAATAGCAAATTTGGTTTCATTATTTTTTTTTATTTGAAAATGATTTTATTTCCGTCGTATGAAATTTGTGAAAATAGCGAATTTGGGTTTCATTATTTTGTTTTTTTGATTTGAAAATGACAGTTTTTATTTCCGTCGTTTGAAATTTGTGAAAGTAGCGAATTTGAATTTCATTATTTTTTTTTGATTTGAAAATGACAATTTTTTTTTTCGTCGTTTGAAATTTGTGAAAGTAGCAAATTTGAATTTCACTATTTTTGATTTGTATTTGAAAGTGACGGTTTTTAATTCCGACGTTTGAAATTTGTGAAAATAGCGAATTTGAATTTCGCTATTTTGTATTTGTATTTGAAAGTGACGGTTTTTAATTCCGTCTTTTGAAATTTGTGAAATTAGCGAATTTGAATTTCCCTATTTTGTTGTTTTTTTCTTTGGCTTTGGTTTTCGCTTTTGTTTTGGCTTGGATCTATTGGTTCTTTACTTCCTTCGTTCGAGGAAGGTAAAGGTGCAGACGGGAAGGTACCCGTTGGTAAGAGGTTGATACTTGGTGATGGGATGTTTTTGTGGGGGAATGGGCTTGCCTTCCGTCATTGATCATGAACAAGGAGATGTTCTGGTTTGTTATCTAAGTTCGTCGTAGGATCCCTTTGATAGAAGCTCGTTCTAAATTGGGTGTTATTGAAAGGCTTCTATTGTCAGACATGGAATAGGTAAAGAAAATAGACACGGAGTTTCGAGTCCGCTGGTTACTCGGAGCGGAACGTCACTCGAGCGTATTCACATTGAATTGGAACATGTTGTTTGTTTTAAATCAATTCTCGTTGTCAACGGGAAATGATAAAGGGGGAAAACATATGATAGTTGGAAATCGTGCTTTTATTTAGATAAATAAGATGTTAGCACAGACTCGATGAATACGTGTGACTCATGGGGACAGCCCCCAGTTTTTCACTTAGGAATAAAAGAACAGACACTAAGATAGATATGAGAAAGCTTAAGACTCGGACTCGGACTCAATTGTAGATATGGACTCCTAATCATCAATTTCCTCCTTGAAGGTATCCTTCGCAGCATTCAGCGGCTTGAACGTCTGGTCTTGAGCATTGACCCACTTGAGCACTTCACTCTCGTTGTTTGGGACGATATGAGGACAGTAGTCCATGAGGCGTTCATCTCCTTACAGAATGTGATGTTCATTGGGGTTGTTTTCATCACTTGGTTGGCCTAGGGATGAAGCTATCAGTTGATGGTTGTCAATCATATCTTGAATCACATGTTTCAGTTTGAAGGATGTCTTAGTGTCATGATCTTTTCCTTGATGATATTGGCAGTAGGCATTAGGATTCCAGAAATGGGTTTTCCTACATTCAAGCGGCTCCAGAGTGGGCCCGATTGGTCGTAGCTTCCCTTTAGTCACAAGCTTTTGAGGAGCCGCGGCATAAGTTGTGTTGAGATTGGTGAATCTCCTTTGAGAACGTTCAACCTTGCTGTTTGACTTGAGACATCAAGGAGGATTGTCTTGACTGAGAGTTGCGATGATGATTTTGCCAGCTTCAATCATATCTTGAATGGCATGCTTGAGTTTAAAACAGGTTTTAGTGTCATGGCCCTTGCCTTGATGATATTGGCAATAGGCATTACCATCCCAGAATCAGGTTCTTTTGTGTTCAGGTTTGTCCGGAGTCGGACCAATGGGTTGGAGCATTCCTTCTGAAGCAAGTATCCCCAGAGCAGTGCCATATGCTATTCCTAGATCTGTGAAAACCCTTTGATGTTTTCCCAAGGTTCCAACATTGGAGTTTTTTGGGATGTTTTTGTGAGTTTTGTTTTTGTTTTTGTCAATCCTGGGTGGAAACAGGATTTGGTCATTATCAATGGAAAGTTTTGGGGAAATTGCTTGATATTTTGAAGGGGATTTTGGTGAGGCAATTTCATGTTCTTTGTTGTGGGTTCATGGGTGCGCGAATCATTAGATGACTCCTCATTTTCAACAGTTGTTGGTTGGTCAATGGAGGGTTGGTGTTCTCCTTGATGGTCAGGTTCATTTTCAGTATTACCCAACCTTTTCTCCAAATTATCTACTCGAGTGTTCAAGTCATCAATAGCAACTGCAGCTTTGAGAATATGTTGTTGATGGAGACGGAGAGCATCAGTATAGCGCTTTGCAGGCCATATTCGTCAATTGCATGAATTTTCTCATCGTCAGGAGAGATGAGATGAGAGCAGTTTAGGGAAGATCCCTGACTGTGTCCAATAGGGTTTTCTGGAGGGTTGTTTTTGTTGTTTGTTGAGGGAGGTTGTGGTAACTAGCCCTTTTCGATCATATCAAGAATGACCCTTTTTAGAGGGAGACACATCTCAGTGTCATGTCCGCGACCTTGGTGATATTGACGAAACAGTTTTCCGTCCCATCTACGTCCTCGTTTGTTTGGTAGAGGGTCTGGAGTTGGACCAATTGGTTTGAGCTTTCCCTGGAGATTAGCCTTTCCAAGGCTGTGGCATAAGGCATACCCAAATCAAGGAAGGACCTATGAGGTCGTCTGGTTTTGGTTGGTGGAGCACCTAAGGAATTGGCTTCAATGGTTTTGGTAGCCTCCCAGGTAGGGTTGGTTTCGTCGTTGGCAAGTAGTCGGCCTTCAAGGAGCTTAATCCTTTGCTCAATATCTGAAGAGGGAAAATTCCCTGTTATCATTTTGTCCCCAACTTGGGAGAGAAGAGTGCTCAAGTTTTCCATGGTAGCTAGGAGTCAAAGGACCATGTTGTTGGTTTCGGCAGAAGTCATGGCTGATGAAGGTTGAACAGCTTGTTGAGTATTTGGTTGGCGATTGATGGCACCCAAGGGATTCTTAATTGACATAATGATAGGCGTTATAACTTGTCTTCGCTAGGGGTTGCGCAAACAAAGCCAAGTACGACACATATGTACAAAAGGCAGTTATGTCGTGAAGACGCGACGGTGTGACTAGGTTATGAGTTCATTAAAGATCGTGAATGACCTCTTGTGTTTGAACTCTTGGTGCACGACTTTTGGACTTAGACTCGAGTGCAACTTTGTCATAGTGATGCCAAGAAAGACGACTTCTAACTCAGTTTGTATGTGTGTTGATGGCGTGACGCCGTTCGGACAAGATATGTACACAAACTTGACCTTTGACCCGTAATGTAGGGGAAAGACAGGTTTAATACCCGAGGGGTTTTGACTCTGCTAACGCCATTGAAGATGTCTCGACAATTAGGCGACAAGACCTAGACCACAAGGTAGGTACTAACTTCGGCAGAGACTTGACCTTATCTAGACGACTTGACTTGAAATCGACTCTAGGTTGAATCGGAATGGTGGACTGGAGTTTTCGAAAAATCGAAATTTTTAAAAAGATACATTTGTCGTTTTATGGACGACTTCCGAAGAGTAAGGATCTTTAGAAGGTCGGCCAGTTGAAAGGGTTGTCTTAAGTTTGTTTTCAAAAGACGGTTTGAGTTGAAATTGCGGCGGCTTTGAAAACAAAGTGTTGTTTCCGAAGACGGTTTTTGAAATTCCGAATCACGGATAGGAAAATCGAGAATTGAAGAATTCGGAATCGTCATCACAATGGCGATGAAAACGGTTAAATTTGTTTTCAAAGATTTGATTTTGAATTTGAAATTTGAAAATGGTTAAATTTGTTTTCAAAAATTTGATCTTGAATTGAAATTTGAAACGGTTGAATTTGTTTTCAAATGGTTTGAAATTGAATTGAAATTTGAAAACGGTTGAATATGTTTTCAAATGGTTTGAAATTGAATTGAAATTTGAAAACAGTTGAATTTATTTTCAAATATTTGATTTGAATTTGAAATCTGAAAACGGTTAAATTTGTTTTCAAAGAATTCATTTTGAATTGAAATTTGAAAATGGTTAAAATTATTTTCAAATGATTTGAAATTGGATTGAAATTTGAAAACGGTTAAATTTGTTTTCAATGATTTGATTTTGAATTGAAATTTGAAAACGGTTAAATTTATTTTCAAATGATTTGATTTTGAATTGAAATTTGAAAACGGTTAAATTGGGTTTCAATGATTTGAATTTAGAAATTGTGAGGATTGAATTCGTCATTACGACGGGTTAGAAAAGCCAAATTTGATTTCGAAAACGAGATTTGAAATTTGGAAAGTTGCACGGGTTGAAATCGCCATTACGACGGTTTGAAAAATGTTTTAGTTTGAAAATTGATTTCGAATTTTGAAAATTCGAGGGTAGAATTCGTCATTACGACGGCGTAAAAGGACGCTTTGAGAATACAACGGTCGGCGACAGATCGAGGTTTGAAACGGCCATTATGACGACGTAAAATGGTTTGTGAAAACCAAGGTTTGAAAATTGTCATTACGACGGCCTAGAAAAGCGTGTTGAAATGGTTGAAGAAAACCGGGTTTGAAAATCGTCATTACGACGGCCTAGAAACGCGTATGGAAATGGTTGTAGGAAACCAGGTTTTGAAAATCGTCATTACGACGGCCTAGAAAGGCATGTTATTTAAAATGCAACGGTCGGCGAGAGACCGAGGTTTTGAAGTGGCCATTATAACGACGCAAAAGGGTGTTTTTGAAAGTTTGAAATGACACGGAAGGACTTATGATCGCATAACACATAAGCACTCGCAGTTTCATTATATTATGCATAATGCTGACACGGGTTTTGGCTTAAAGGGTGGGTTACACACAGAGCAATCAAACCCCGATTTTCGAGAGGGATACCAATCCAAACAAAATGTGTAAGGAGGATGCCCTAGCCTCGTGCTAGAAGGTGATGAAAGCTCTTTAACGAAACAGAGATGTGTAACATCAACGGCATGCTTGACTCAATCGGGATTCGAAACGCGGGGATGAGAAAACTCACGCCGACGAGACGAGCCAATTGGTCGAAAAGAGAGGTTGTGGGCCCGGACAAGGAACCCGACTATGACCGTAATATCAATTAATGCATTTCAACCAAGACCTTGTTCGAGTCTCACCATCTAGGGATCACAAAGACACAAATGTCCTAGTATTCCCCAGCGAAGTCGCCAAATTGTGGACATGGGCCACGTGTTATGTGTATATGGGCCATCACCGATCCGTGGACATAGGCCACCTACACACCAAGCCAATCTGTGGACGTATAGCGGTCGGAAAGCCACGTTTGGAGGCGTAGAAATGCTTTCGACCGGATCGCTTTAGATCGGTCGGTTTCGTCTCGGCAAAGGTCTCGAAACGATGTTTGAGATGTTTGGAGTCGCCACCAAGCATTTGTGGGATGCTTGGAACCCGTTTGAATCTAATTTATACCTAGGTCAATCAAGGCAAAAAGCGGTTCTTGCCATAGGTACTAAAGATAACGACTCGTCCCCCTGTAGCATCTTATCGCTAGAATGACTCTCGTACGCCCTGGATAAGGCCATCCACTATCCAAAGGTTCTGAGTTTAGGGGTGAGGGTACGTATTGGGAAGCCCTTTAATCGGACACCTAATCTCGCCCGCGTTAGCGGCCTCTACTGATTGATCGTGGTTGTTTAAGTGCAAAAGTTGATAAAACGGTTTAAATACATGAATGCATATCCAAAAGCTTAATCTAACATGTGAAAATTTCCTAAGTCGGTTTGTTAATCCAAATATCAAGTAATTGATGTCGAGTTGGATTTAGATTGATTTGCATGTGAAAACGGAAATTAAACATCCATTTACCAAATTCGGATTATGATGCTTAACATGATCCATTTATTTCAAAAAGGGTGTCAAGTGACGAAGTGTAAAAAATATAAACTTGTCATCTGATCCGTCATGTAATCGGTTTAACCGTAATCGGGATCGTCCTAGACAAGTGCTGAAATTAATGAATCAAAACAGTGTCAGGCTACCCCATTGGGGCGCGAGCCTATTTGCAAGGGAAAGGGCTATGCCCAGGTTTTAAATGATGAAAACAGAAGGCCTTGGGCCGCGAGCCAGATGACAACCCAAGGGGCATCTCTTGGTTGTTAAAAAGGTTGTTTAATACCGTATTTTTGATTAAATGATTTGTATGACTCGGAATAATTACTATTATCTAAGTAATATTCATTGTCGGATTTGCAAGTTTAAGAAATATAGTTTATAAATAAAAATGAAAAATGTTTGACATGAACTAATATGTTAAGTTCATTTCTTTGTAATTAGTCAAGTTTGTCATCGTACTCGGATTAAACCGACATGGTATAAAGAACCAAGGATGATTATGAATTATGATTAATATGTTTTCAAGTGTAAATAAAAGAGAAAAATGGTAAATAAAAGAAAAAGGTGATAAAATACCCATGAAAATGTAATTAACCAAAAATATCACCGAGTCACGGATAAAACCGTCATGGTATAAAAAACCAAGGATGATTTTTGTGATGGTCAAAATATGTTTATCATAAAAATGAATTAAAATTGTAAAAATCGTAATAGAAAAGAAGTAAAAATAAAAGAAAGTGTCGAAGGAAAGACAAACTCAAACATGTTTGAGTCTGACCTGAGAAGCCCCATTGAGGCGCGAGCCTCCTTGCATAGCAAGGGGCTTCTGTCTCAGGCCAAAACTCGGTTTTGGTTCATCTAACCTATATTTGAATCATGTTATTGTTCATGTTAGTAATTTAGACCATATTAATACTCATCTTATGATATTAAAATTACAAGTTAATTAAAAGTGGTCTAAATCTACATGCATGCAAAAGAATGTATAAAAGAGATGGTCTAAAACCATCTTAAGACAAAAATTCCTTACATTGTTATAAGGCAAAATGGGCACAACTCAATGACTCCTTCCTTGATGTTGTTCTTGTGCTAATGCAATAAGGATGATCCTCCAATAACACCAATTACCAATATAGGTAATCTCCTTTGGTGGCACCCAAGAATCAACCCAAAAACTACTAAAATTAATAACTAGTTAATAATAGTAGTAACCTTGTAATTGTATATTTGATGTACTAATTAATATTATTACTTTGATAATATTATTAGTAAGTTTTTATATGTGTTTTAAGATGAAAAATGATGAAGAAAATAAGAAGAAATATTGGTCTTTTTGGTGATGATGAAAACCGGCCAAAGCACAAATAAAGGACCAAATTTTCTTCAAATTTTTTCAACTAAGAAAATGAGGAGAAGAGATGGGTATTTATAGCCAAATATGGAGAACAAAATGTAGTGGAATTTGCCACTTAATGGACACATGTAGTCCTCTAAAAAACCGGAACAATTGGACTGTATTTGGTCCATTTCGGTTTTCGACATTTGCCCCACAAATGCTTATTAGTCTTATATTTAATTATCTTACATAATTAAATATTAATTTAATTATTTAACACTTAAATAATATAAATTAACTACCAATAACTACTTAACCATTAAGTAATCATAAGACCATTTTATCAACATACAATGTGTCAATATTAATCCATTTAGCTAATTTTACAACTTCTTGTAAAATTTAATAGCTAATTGAATGTACCTCAAAACATATACACATATCGTATAAAATTAATTAATTAACAATTAATTAATAAATTTTAATCATTTATTATTTAAATATCTCATAATTAAATAATAAATCTCTTTGTCCCGATTTCGTAACCCGTCATCAAATAATACATTTATGTGACTAACTAAGAGTCAGATAATACAAGGAATTGATTATCTCGTATCTCATACAAACAATTAATTTATTCTATTTGGGCGTCATCCTATAGGTGTGACCTAAAGGGATCAGCTGATCACCGCCGTCACACGACAGTAATGTCAAACTCTAGTCAGCCAATCATTACCGATTAACGATGACCAGCTGACAAATAAATAAATAAATCCCTGATATTCCTTTTACGAGATTTAATATGTAAACGCACTCATTGTGGAGGACACTACTTCAACAATCTCCCACTTGTCTGACACAAGTGTGCGTTACCAATTCTCTTGTCCAATAATATCTCCCACTCAATGCAAGATGTTTACCAGGTCGTTCTTGCACCTGATCATATCATAAAGTGGTTTCCTCGATCAGGAGAATGACTGTCTGACCGGATAATCTACTATAGATCTCATCCGAGCGTGGCCACGCATTCACAGTCATCTCTCCTCGAGTGGCCTTGAGATAAAATATGACTTATAAGGACAATCCCGTTGACCTATTTTCTTCATTCGATCTGAGATCACAATGACCCAAGTAAATGCTCATCGGCCTCCTTTTACGGTGCGACCTAGAACAAAAACCAAAGCCACCGGAAAACCGTACCAACTCAGACAAATAGTCACCAGTCTAAAGAATTGACTCGAAGGAATAAATAGAAGTCCTCGCCACGACCTAGCCACAAAAGGACTCTATAAACGGTCCTTTGTCCGACAAATTGTCTCACAATATGCCTATGTAATCGACCAGTCATCACTATGACCATATGACAATGATCGAAACTGTCATCTATCGCCTCACAATCTAGTCACTCCGAGACGTCACCTCATTAAGTAACTAGGGACAAAATACAATGTTAATCCAGTTCACTTAATAGGGTTCGACATTGTCTTTACAACCTATTTGGAGAAAACAAAGTATATAAATTCAGACATAAAACTGAATATAACGATAAATGCAACTTATCACATATGAAATAATAAATAAAATATTTGATTATTACATATCATATAATTTACAACAGTTATGGCATTCGTCTCAACCCCATCGAAACTACATGACTATCATGTTTAGCTTGAGACAAAGGTTTGGTTAAAGAATCAGCGATGTTGTCAGTTGTCCCAACCTTACAAACTGTAATTTCTTTCCTTTCGATTAAATCTCTAATTACATGAAATTTCCTAAGTACATGTCTAGACTTGTTACTATACTTGGGCTCTTTTGCTTGAAAAATAGCCCCACTGTTATCACAATACAAAGTGATAGAATCCTCGGCGATCGGAACTACTTTCAGTCCCTCTAAAAATTGCCTAATCCAAACAGCTTCCTTTGCAGCTTCGGAGGCCGCAATGTACTCGGACTTCCGTTGTAGAATCACACATCACTGAGACTCCTTGAAACTTCTCCAAAGCAAACCGGCCCTCCGTTCAACAAAAAAACAAAACCACCTGGGATTTCAAATCATCCCTATCGGTTTGGAAAGCGGCATCCGTATAAGCTCTTATACGTAATTCGATTCTCCTCCAAACACTAAGAATGAATCTTTAGTCCTTCTCAAGTACTTCAGAATATTCTTGACGGCTATCCAGTGACTCTCACCGGAGTTTTTCAAAACGACTCGTCATACTCAAAGCATACGAGACATCGGGACGAGAACACATCATAGCATACATGATCGATCCAACAACGGAAGCATAAGGAATCGATTTCATGCGTTCAATATCCTTAGGCTCGGTGAGGACACCGTGACTTACTCAAAGTGATCCCACTTTGCCCATAGGTAGAAAACCTCTCTTGGAGTTTTTCATATTGAATCGGTCAAGAATCTTATCGATATAGGCTTCTTGACTCAATGCTAATATCCTTTTGGATCTATCCCTATAGATCCAGATACCCAAGATGCGTTGAGATTCTCCCAAATCTTTCATTTGGAAGTGATTTCCCAACCACTTCTTAACAGAAGCAAGCATATCAACATCATTCCCAATGAGTAATATGTCGTCCACATAAAGAAGTAAGAAAACAACTTTACTCCCACTAAACTTCATGTATAAACATGGTTCCTCAACACTTCGAGAAAAACCATTCTGTTTAATAACATGATCAAAACGATGATTCCAACTCCTTGACGCTTGCTTAAGACCATAAATGGATCTCTTAAGTTTGCATACTTTGTTAGGATTCTTAGGATCCACAAAACCCTCAGGTTGTGTCATGAACACTTTCTCTTCCAGAAACCCGTTCAGGAAAGCGGTTTTTACATCCATTTGCCATATCTCATAATCATGAAATGCAGCAATCGCTAACATTATCCGAACAGATCTAAGCATAGCAACTGGTGCAAAAGTTTCATCATAGTGTAAACCATGAACCTGAGTGAAACCTTTTGCAGCCAATCTAGCTTTGTAGACATCTTTATGTCCATCCATGCCGATTTTAATCTTGAATATCCACTTACACTTTGAAGAGGTCGAACATCTTTAGGTAAGTCAACCAGGTCCCATACCTGATTATCGTACATGGAATCCATTTCGGATTGCATGGCTTCCAGCCATAGCTTAGAGTCAGAACTCATAATAGCTGCTTTATAGGTCTTGGGTTCATCACTTTCTAAAAGTAAAACCTCATAGTCACTATCTTCCGCGATAATACCAAGGTATTTATCAGGCTGGCGACTAACCCTTTCTGACCTCCTTGGTTCAGAAGGAACAATAACCAATTCAGACGTAGAAGGAACATCTTCCTGTTTTGTCAGTTGCTTTAGTAGGACTTTTATTGAGTGATTGTACAGCAGATAAAATGGCAAAACCCCAGAATGACTTAGGGAAGGGAAAGTCCCGAATCTGCGATACATGAAAGTATGGGGTTGTGATGCTTATGTCAAGAGCAAGTCTGACGATAAGCTTGCACCTCGTTCTGAAAAGTGTATTTTTGTAGGCTACCCTAAGGAAACTTGTAGAAGTAATATCCACAAGTTTCCTTAGGGTAGCCTACAAAAATACACTTTTCAGAACGAGGTGCAAGCTTATCGTCAGACTTGCTCTTGACATAATCATCACAACCCCATACTTTCATGTATCACATTCGGGACTTTCCCTTTCCATATCTCATATGGAGTTTTGTCGATTGCTTTAGTGGGACTTTTATTGAGTGATTGTACAACGGATAAAATGGCAAAACCCCGAATGACTTAGGTAATTCTGTTTGACTCATCATCGATCGAACCATATCTAATAAAGTTCGATTCCTCCTTTCAACCACACCATTTAATTGTGGTGTGCCGGGGAGGAGTTAATTGAGATACAATACCGCGATTTATAAGGTGATCTTTAAATTCATTGCTTAAGTATTCCCCACCACGATCTGATCGTAATGCTTTAATCTTCTTATTTAATTGGTTTTCTACTTCATTCTGAAACTCTTTGAACTTATCAAAAGCTTCACTTTTATATCTCATTAAGTAGATATACCCATATCTACTCATGTCATCGGTAAAAGTAATGAAATAGTCATAATTACCTCTAGCGTGGTTGTCATTGGGCCACACACATCGGTGTGTATTAAACCCAATAACTCACTAGCTCGAGATCCTTTTTCTAGAAAAGGTGAACGAGTCATCTTGCCAAGAAGACAAGATTCGCATGTACCAAATGATTCGAAATCAAAAGGTTTAATTACACCAATCGACACTAGTCTTTTAATGCGCTTCTCGTTGATGTGTCCTAATCGACAATGCCATAAATAAGATAGATAAGGATCACCTGTTTTGAGTCTTTTATTATCTAAATGATAAACATCGTTGCAAGTATCTAGAATATAAATACCATTGATTGAAATAGCTTGACTATATACAATCCCATTAAGGGAAAAAGTACAACACTTGTCTTTAATTACAAAAGAAAACCCTTATGTGTCTAACACAGATACGGATATTATATTCCTAGATAGCGTTGGTACAAAATAACAATTATTAAGATGCAACTCCAAACCCGAAGCTAAACTAAGTACATAAGTTCCTACTGAGACGGCAGCTACTTTAGACCCATTTCCCATTCGGAGATCGACATCACCTTTGTTTAGCTTTCTTATGATTTTTAGGCCCTGCAAATGATTGCACAAGTGAGAACCACAACCAGTATCTAATACCCAAGTTGTATTTGAAGCATAATTTATGTCTATCATAATAGATTCAGTTGAGAAATTACATGTCGGCTTCACAATGCCAGCTTTTATGTCATCCAGGTACTTTGTACAATTACGTCTCCAATGTCCCTTGTTATTACAATAATTACAAGTATCTTTAAGAGGATTACCCTTTATGGATTTTGGCTTGGTAGAGCAATTCACAATTGCTTTACCTTTGCCCTCCACCTGGACGGGCTTCTTACCTGCGTTCCTCTTAAACTGCTTCTTCCCCTTCACGTTAATCGCAAGCACATCTTGTAACACCCGCGAATTTTCTATTTTGGCAATTATAATTTAATTAACCGTTTCATTGTCTTATTTATATTTTAATTATTTAATTTAATTAATTTCATTATTAAACATGATTTTTATAAATATTATATTTTTAAAGCTTAAGTTATACAAAATAAATATTTTGGTCGGATAATAATGATAATAATAATAATATCTCCCGTCTTGAGTTATAGTGGGCTTGAGACGAAAATTCTAGCGGAAACCGACTCAATTTGAGTTGTTGGGCTTTTTATAACTTATGGGCCTTTTCTCCTTCTCTTTTCTTTTCATAAAACCCTCACCTAACACCTCACAACTTCATCTCCCTCTTCATTTTTCTGAAATTCATCTTCAACAACCCTCACCATTTTTATACATCTATCTTACAAATCTTCAAAACACCATAATTTGCTCAATTCTTATCCGATTCAAGTGATTTTCGCGTCTATCTCTTCCTCTCATCGCCCTCCTTCTTTCTAGGTAAGAAAAGATCCGACTTTCCTCCATTATTGGGGCTGTCGAGCCATCCTCTATATGGTACCCTTTTTCTAGTTTCGATTTTTAGTCTTATTTTGTGTTTTCTTATGTTTAGGAGAAAGGTGAGTTGGCCCGGAAGTGGATTCTTGCTTGTGAGACGATTACATTAGAGATTAAGAGCAAAAAGGTAACGGTGATGGGTTACTCGACATTATGTCAAATTTGTGTGTTTATATTTTGTAGTTTGTTCATATGTATGTTAAAGTTTGAATCTTTTCTTGTTTCACATGTATGTTGTTGAATGAGTTTGTATGAACAACCATCTCATGGTTGGTTGAAGAGTTTTAAGCATGTTGTTACATTGATTTTCAATTGGGTAAAGTTGTGATGTTTGGATGAATTAATTGTTTGATTTTGGGTCAAAATCTTGTGCTTGAATCCATCAAGATGTGTGACAATTACATTCTTGTGGTTTCTATTAGGTACTTGTGTTAACATGTATATTTAAGAGGAATTTGGGATGAAAAATTGGTAGGAATCGACTTTCGGAAAGGGTAGGAAATTGTCGTGCAAACAGTCCGGTGGCAGGGGAAAACCGCAGGCTCCGGCACCCACCGCAGGCTCCGGCACCCACCGCAGGCTCCGGCACCCACCGCAGGCTCCGGTTTAAGCCTGACCAGTTTTCGTAAAATGGCCATAACTTCTTCGTTACTTGTTTGTTTGAGGCTTATGACCTACCGTTAGAACCGTAAGAGGATAAGCTATCACCTCCAACTGGTTTCACCTCATTATCATGTATAGAACTCAAGTTATGACCGTTTTAAGTTGACCCTTGTTGTAGTCGAGTACTAAACTTGTTGTTATAGATTGGGTTTTGAGTTTCTTGTTGGGTATGCATCTTAACTTTGGTTCTAATGCTTGTGTATGATGTGTTGAGACTCTTTTATCATGGGAGTACTTGATATTTGTTATACTCTTATACTTATACATGCTTCACATGAATTGTTTACGTTATGTTTGTGCAATCATTGTTACTCGTACTTGTGACCGGAGCGTGACGGTTTACATTGTGTGACTACTCGACATTCCTTATTTATTTGCCCTCGGCCATTGGGTCACGATTATGTGCCATTGTTTCCGAGTTGGGCTGTCTTCCTTCCGCCTCTTCGGACCTTGGGGTACGGATAGGTACCATGGTTCCGATTTGGGGTTACTCGACCTTGGGGCACGGCTAGGTGTCATGGATCGAGTCTTGGATACGATTTGGGATTGTATGTCGAATCGGGTGTCGTCCATCCCGAGAGTCTGGCCAGATTTAGACTAGGACCGTATTATGATCGTCGTCCTACCAGGAGGTTGGAGTCTAGAGGTTTGTCTTGTTTTGAGTCAATCCTTTGTAAATGTCTTGCTTGTTACGGTCATTGGCGTGTTCTTATATACGAGTGTGCACGTCTTCTATGATTGTTTGTGAGAGTCTTGGTCCTATCGGATACTAGTGGTGAGATGCAAGCCCCTAGTTGCGATATGATCGGCGGGATTGATGTTCCCATCCGTTCTTATGGTGAGATGTAAGCCATAAGTATGAATGTGACATTAGTAGCCACGTCCCGTGCTATGGTTGTTAAGAGGTTTTCAAAGGAATGGCTATTGGTTTCCATCCATGTATTTTCTATTCAATTGATCCGTTGTTTACCTTCTTCATATGATTCGATGCCTAATCTCATATCCATGTTTTGGTTACCTTGAATGCATGTTTAATATAATGTACCATGCCTATCTCATTAAGAATGCAATATGCCTATCTCGTTATGATTGTCGTTATATTCCCTTGTCCATATTATTCAAGTATGATGCATGATCAATATGTTTAATTAAGTTCTTGCTTATGTGCATTTTGACATATTGTGGCTGGGAGAACCCTGAGTTACTCCCCACTTTGATGTGGCGTTCATGTTTACATGAATGACGGGTTTGTGATGCAGATTATGGGGAAGACGTGTGAGCTAGCGAGAACGTTGAACCTTGGACCTTAGTTATAGGTTGCTTAGACTCACCTATCGTTAGACTTGTGTTTATTCGTGGGATATCTTTTCCCCAACGCACTTGTTTTAAATTGTAAAACTTAATTATCTTTCTTTTCATTTTTGTTTGATCACTTATGGTGAATTTCGCACTTTAAACTCTTAAAGGTTTTTTTTAAATCTCGTAATTTCCGCTTTATTTTTGATGCCCTATCGAGGGGTGTCACACATCTTTCCTTGTACTCCCACTCAATCCCATGTCCTTCTCTGCTTGCACAAGCAGAGAATGGAGCTCATGTAAACTCTTTTTCATGTTCGTCATATTATAATTTACCCTAAATTGGGTAAATCCCTTGACGTGCGAGAGAGAGTGGAGCACTCGGTCCACCACAAGTTCGTCGGGGATCTTGCATCCCAACCCCTCTAAAGTTTCCACGTACTCAATCATTTTAAGTACGTGTGAACTTACAGGTTGACCATCTTTGAGGTTAGCCTCAAAGAAACGAACAATGGTGTCATCTTGAATTATTCTCGGGGCTTGAGAAAACATAGTTGAAAGCCTCGAGAATACTTCATGTGCATCACGAAACTTGACACATTGCCTTTGTAAAGCAGGATCCATTGAAAAAATCAAAACATTTTTTATTGCAGCGGATTCCTTTTGATAATTTGAAAAAGCCTCCCTTACATCGGCAGTGGCTCTAGTACTAGGCGAAGGGGGAGAGGGATCGACAAGGTAACGTAATTTGCCATCACTTACGGCAGCTAATCGAAGTTGTTCTTCCCAATCTTTAAAATTACTACCGTCGGCTTTTAAAACATATTTGTCCATAAAAGAACGTAGCCATGAATCTCTAACTATTGTGGCGGTTTCACTAGTAGAAGTCATCGTGATTACTACAAAGGAACTAAAGGAAAGATTAACATTTATCGTCTAGAAATATTTAACTTGTGAAACTATTTAACAAGTTCCCATTTATATAATGATCTCCCACTGAATTATATTAGTGATTTCAAGATCCAATTTTATATAAACACAGGCACAGTGGACCGATTCAACCCATATTTATATAAATTTGGTGAGTCAACAACTTTGACTAATTCTACTACTAGAACTCTTGGTTGACGGATTTTCTTAAAATCTATCTTTTAGCCCCAGAATAAATATGGGCACGGTGGACCGATTCAACCCATATTTATCCCGTTGAATCCAACCAATTTTCACGCGTAATAACTTTTATTACCCTACTTACCCAACGTAAAAAGAGTGTACCTCGGTGATCCGAACCTACCTCTAATGAAGAAGGGATTCATAGGTGCTATTATTTGGTAAGGCTTAATCTCAATTTCAAACAAATGTGAGAGATCTTATCAAATTAATTGTCTATCACTTTTAAGTGAACTAAATTGGTGAATGCTAGACAATTAAATCGATAACAAAAAAAAAACATGTAGTGACGATTTGGCATGAATGCATAAAAGAATTAAAACAAACAAGTCCTAATATGGCCACCTAGTTAATCTAATTAACTAAAATTATTACACTTCGGAAACCAACTCCTTGGTCCCTTGAGTCTTCATAAATAGGCCTCCTTCTTTAGGATTTCGGAACGCCTTTTCGAAAATACCGTCTTCATGAAAACTCCGTCTTTAGATGTTTCATCTAATTACTAATAATTAAATTACATAACAATAACCTATTATACAATTTGTAATAAAATTAAAATAAAAACTATTAATTAATTACAAATTAGGCGATACGAAATCGCAATTAATTACAAAACAAGTCGATATTCCCTTACATTTCGGGAAATACCAACTTCTACCTATGGCCATATTAGGAAAAATTACATAATTATAATTCTAAAAACCATTCATCTAAATGAATAATAAAATGCATTATGGAAAATGACATGCCAAATCGTCTAACTTACCAACAATGATCATTTGAGCTTGCCATGAGGGAATTTTTACCAATAAAAATTCATAATCAATTCTTAAAACAATTTTAAGACTTAATCATCATATTAATCTGGTCTAATATCAAAATAATTATTCTCAACAATTATCTTGAATTTATATGGGAATTAAAATACAATTGTGACAAAAAATGATATAATAATTCACAATTATCATACAAAAATTCCATTTAATATAAAAATTCTTGGAAAAATAAATTTCAAAACCATGAACATTCTGGTCTTACACCAAAAATTCCATGCAAGTGAAAATTTTTGTTTTTAAAATTTATTTAAAAAGATTTCACAATTTAGTCGGTAAAGCGATAATTTTTACGATTTAATTCTAAATCAAACCATAAAAAATGAAATGACTTAAAATAAAATTTTATACATTTTGGAACAATTTCCAGGAGCTAAAAATTCAGAAGTTTCGAGCCCTAAAATTAAATCAATATTTATTTACAAAATAACCATTATTTACCCATTTTTATAAAATAAAAATTAATAAACAACCTAAATTAATCACATTAATTTAAAGTTTCTATTTTTCTCATAAATAGAACATGCATGTGGTTATTTATAAATAAATATGCATAAAATTAACATGCAACCCAATTTAATTAACTCTTAATTAATTTTAATGCATTTTTACTCAATTTTATGCCATTTTAAGTTATAAAAAGTGGAAAAATTTAACAAAAATCAAATTTTCGTCCCATATCATCCTAAGACCAGATTATTTACATGCAAGACTATATTATGTGATAAAACGAATTTTAGTAACATAATATCAATTTTATTAATTTATGTCATAAATTACTAAAATCGTCTTAAGACAACATGCACGTATTTAAAAATGCTCTGATACCACTTGTTAGTAATTTAGACCATATTAATACTCATCTTATGATATTAAAATTACAAGTTAATTAAAAGTGGTCTAAATCTACATGCATGCAAAAGAATGTATAAAAGAGATGGTCTAAAACCATCTTAAGAAAAAAATTCCTTACATTGTTATAAGGCAAAATGGGCACAACTCAAGGACTCCTTCCTTGATGTTGTTCTTTTGCTAATGCAATAAGTATGATCCTCCAATAACACCAATTACCAATATAGGTAATCTCCTTTGGTGGCACCCAAGAATCAACCCAAAAACTACTAAAATTAATAACTAGTTAATAATAGTAGTAACCTTGTAATTGTATATTTGATGTACTAATTAATATTATTACTTTGATAATATTATTAGTAAGTTTTTATATGTGTTTTAAGATGAAAAATGATGAAGAAAATAAGAAGAAATATTGGTCTTTTTGGTGATGATGAAAACCGGCCAAAGCACAAATAAAGGACCAAATTTTCTTCAAATTTTTTCAACTAAGAAAATGAGGTGAAGAGATGGGTATTTATAGCCAAATATGGAGAACAAAATGTAGTGGAATTTGCCACTTAATGGACACATGTAGTCCTCTAAAAACCGGAACAATTGGACTGTATTTGGTCCATTTCGGTTTTCGACATTTGCCCCACAAATGCTTATTAGTCTTATATTTAATTATCTTACATAATTAAATATTAATTTAATTATTTAACACTTAAATAATATAAATTAACTACCAATAACTACTTAACCATTAAGTAATCATAAGACCATTTTATCAACATACAATGTGTCAATATTAACCCATTTAGCTAATTTTACAACTTCTTGTAAAATTTAATAGCTAATTGAATGTACCTCAAAACATATACACATATCGTATAAAATTAATTAATTAACAATTAATTAATAAATTCTAATCATTTATTATTTAAATATCTCATAATTAAATAATAAATCTCTTTGTCCCGAGTTCGTAACCCGTCATCAAATAATACATTTATGTGACTAACTAAGAGTCAAATAATACAAGGAATTGATTATCTCGTATCTCATACAAACAATTAATTTATTCTATTTGGCGTCATCCTATAGGTGTGACCTAAAGGGATCAGCTGATCACCGCCGTCACACGACAGTAATGTCAAACTCTAGTCAGCCAATCATTACCGATTAACGATGACCAGCTGACAAATAAATAAATAAATCCTTGATATTCCTTTTACGAGATTTAATATGTAAACGCACTCATTGTGGAGGACACTACTCCAACAGTTCATGCTTATAAACTCAGAACAACAGTAAAGACATGAAATAAATGAGTTATTTACACTCTCAAACTTACGTATTATGATGTTTGTGACGTAGACGACTTTAGAGACGGTTTTCTCGTAGTGACTACTCACGATCAAAGAAGTTTAAAAGAATGCTTTAAAAAAGGATTTTGTTTTGAAAATGAGTTGAAAATATGTTGTTGAAAAACATGTTGATTAATGTTGAGTTGGTCGAATGCATGGCGAAGGTACCAAGCAAAATGTGTAAGGCTTGTGTTTTCGATCGGTACGTCAAAAACACGTGTCGATTTTCTGACTTAGGAAGTCGAGTCTAGAAGTTTAAGAGAGAGGTGAGGAGGCGGACGCTCGCGTAAAGATTGTGGTATGTGATGGTGGGTATTTATAGTGAAATGTGGGGTGGTAGGTCGGTTGAGTTTTCTTCGAGGCTAAGGAGACACTCCATTGAGGCGCGAGCATGCCAGCTATGTAATGGGGTGCCCCGTCCTTTTCAATTTGGATGTGGCCTTTCCCCTATCCATTATTTGGTTGGTTTGATTTGTGGTAATCAAATAGGATGTTGTGTAAAAATATGGGCACCTAATAAGATGATTTTCGGTGTTCCTTGAGGTAGGTGTTTTGTGTGCTTGACTCGGGTTTGACCCGTGTGAGTTGGGATTTGAATTTGGAGTCGGTTTTTGGCCCGGTGTCGGTTTTGACTCTAATTAGTGTCATTTTAATGCAAATAGCAAGATAAAACCATTCATGTCATTATTTTTGACATTCCAGAATTGGGTTGACTCAGGTTGACTCGAGTTGCGGGTTTCTGAGTCTGTTTTGGGTCCGAAAACGGTTTTAACTCTAAAAGTGTTATTTTAATGAAATTAAAGTTAGAAAACCATTTTTTGAAATCATTTTTCATATCCGAGTAATGCATTAAACCGTCTCATGTATAGCCAATCCACGTACGCATATCAAAAACACGTTATAGTCCGATCATCATCGGGTGGTTTTTGGAGGGTGCAGATGCTGGGTATCTACAGGTCAAAAACCTATTCATTTTCTAAGAAACCGTTTAAATGCCTAGTCGGAATGTTCTAGAATATTCCAGATATTTATTACATAATTAAATTTTATATCTTTTGTAAAATATCATCCATATATCATGTTTTACGGAATAAGGAAGTAGAGATCTACCGCAATTCCATAATAGAAACGCGGAAATCTTTCTTCCCCAGGAGAAAACCTCTAGGGAAATGATGCAGCAGGTGCTGCGCCTCTTGGAAGGACTGCAGCAGCTGTTGTGCCTCTTCTCCATGTTGGGGCTGGTGTCCTTTACAGTGAGTGCAAGGACTTATAAATCTCTAAAAGGATCAAAGGGTATATTTTTGTATCATAATCAGTTGGTCCACGTTTATGAATAACGGTTGGCTTGCTAGATAAGTTTGACGTTATTGTCATACAGATGGCGGTGATCAACTGGTCCCTAAAAGTCACACCTATAGGATACGTTTGAGAGATGTGACGGTATGAAAATACAGTCATGTAGATGCCAAATTTGACTAACCAGTTAGTCCGAGTTATTTGACTAATAATTAGTCAAAATGTGATGTTGAGATATTTTATTTAATATGGATTAAATAATAACGGCTAAGGCGAATTAAGCAATTAATTCGTAAATTAAATATAAGCGATTTATATTTGATTAATGTATATTGAATAAATTAATTATACGATATCGTCTTTGTCGGACATGTATTAATGTTTCAACTAATCCGTATTATTAGTTGATGCTTTAATAACCGATAACCGATGACGATTTATAACAAAACCGCGTCATATACATTTTAGCGATTTGCGAACCGGACCATGAGCTAAAACTAAAAGGAAGTGGAAGCCCACTTCCCAAGGGGGCTCACGTTTGGCCGGCCAAGAGAGAACAAAAGAGAGGCTTTCTCTCTTTTGTAACCTAATCTATTTTTTTGAGAAAAATAATTAGGGTTTTGGAGAACATTTTCTTCTCTAAACCTAGATCTCTCATCTAAAGAAAACTCACAAAAATAATCCTCTCAATATTGCAAGGCAATTAGAGGATTCATTCTAGCACAAGGGCATTTCCCAGACGATCTTGGGTGCATCATTTAGGAGGAGATCTACTTTGATCTCTCATTGCCAATTTGCACTAGGACCGAAGGTTAATTCTTAATCTTTATCGTTTCATTGTTGTTTTTCGTTTATGACAATAAATTGCATATAAAATTTGCGTTATAATCCTATAATTAAAGGGTTTTATACGGATATTACCCTACAAGTGGTATCAGAGCGAGGCCACGTAAATTTTTATATGTGATTTTCATCAAACGAATTTTGAATCGATGAATTTTTGATTAAAAATTGTTGCGGCAGCCATTTTTTTCACTCGGCAAAAATTTTTTATTGCTGCGTTTTTTTTTTTTGGACCGTGACATGTTTACACGGCATAGGTTGTCGTTTGTTTTGTTTTTCATTTTGATCTTTGCATATTGTTTTGTAATCGATATTCATTGCAATATGTTAAAGATGTATCAAAATGTTTGCATAAAATTTCGTGAGGCACAAATTTTTTTTGTCTCGGCAATTTTTATTTTGAAAACCGTGCGGCCTCTTGTTAATCACGGCCTGTTTTTCTTTTTTTTTGCCTTGAATTGCGTGCCTCACGGCTCTTGCTAGATCATTCGATCTTTTGTTTTTCAATCGTTCTTTGCATATTGTAATTTTAATCGATAATTATTGCAATATGTTAAAGTTGTTTCAATTGTAATTTCAATTCTATACAGATTAGATTAAATTGCAATTGGGTTTTAACAAATCGTTTTGTTTTTGACCTTTTGTTGCTCACGAGTTTGAGCCGTTTAATTTTTTTTGTTCTTTTTGTTGCTCTCGGTTTTCAGCAGCACTATAAAAAAAAAAAAAAATTTTTTTTCGGGTACTGTTCACGCCCAGCAGTGAAGAAAAAAAAAAATTTTCTGTTTTGTTTTTTTTTTTTTTCTCGGCCCATTTTGCATAATACTGATTTATGCACTCGCTTGATAGTGAAACGGTTCACCCACGAACAATTTAGTTACTTTAAAACGATTTAAAGTAACGGATTATCACGGATTAAAATTAACTTGACTAAAGCGGTTTTGTCACATAATTTTAATCATTAAAGGTGGTTTGGATTAAATTTGACATAATTACAGAATTATGTCACGAATAAATTTAAATTTTAGTTGATGCATTTTTATCATTATTTTGATTATTTTGAATGCTTTTAATTACGTATTTATTTATTTTTGCAAACGGTTGTAACTTAGTGTGGCCTTAGTAGAACGTGTTACCGTAATGATGGAACACGGTCTTGGTTGTATTTTGAGATCTCGTATCTCCCTTTTATTTCTTTTAATTACAGTTTTTATTTAGAATGTAAATAGGTTTATATTTTGTAAATTTTAATTGTAATTTTGAGAAAACTAAAGAAGGAGATCGGATGCTCACTCCCGCTGCATGGACAAAGATGGAACATCAAGACAAGCTTTTCTGGTCCAACGGTGGATTCCAAAGTTGTATCATGTTTTTTTTTACTAGGATAGGCCACACTAGGAATTTTTATTTACGTATTGCATTCATTTATTTATTTTCATGTAACGATAGTATGCATCATTTTCCGCCTAAAAACCAAACCACTTAATAATTGCATGAAAACTGACTCATATAGAGGTCACGCGTTAGTTTTCTATGACATTCTTATGTCACATGATCATTTTTTTAAGCCATCATCTAAATTAATTCATTCACGCAGTTGCTAGTTATTCGTTCACTTAAAATGAATTGAAACTTAGTTGATGGGATCTTCCTCGTATAAACCAAAATTGAGAATGGTCTTTATAGGTCAAACTCCAATGAGTCCCTTCTTCGTCGGTAGGCATAATATGACCCCTTCTACGTCGGGTAAGTTGAAACCGATTGACCTATTTTATCTCAACGCTATGGTCACTCGTACGATCCTGTGATCATGGTGGACTATAGATAGGATTTACGGAAATCTATCGACCAAGAGTTCTTACGGAAGAATTAGCTAAACAGTTGGCTTATCAATTTACAGAAATTGAGTCTTGGGATCACTTGTATTATTCTTGAGGGAGATCAATTATGCAAGTGCATTGAGTCTACACGATTAAAATGAATTTTTAATAGACTTAAATCACCTCGATGAGTTGCTTATTTCGTTTTTGTTTTTCTTTTTCAGTGTAGAACACGCATTTTAAATCGCTAATAACTTAATGGTGGCATCCTCGATGACCCAATGCCAAGTGCCACATTGGACCGTGAGTCACGGCGGATCTTCATGAATCGGATGAATCGGTCTACTAGATCGAAGAATGATGGATCAAACTTCGCGGATCGGGAGGCGGCATTACGGAATGCCCCTGGCCGACGGAAGCTCAAGTATCTAACTGAGCCCCTCCCGCCAGCCCCAGGTCCCACGGCTCGAGTTAACGAGGTCTCCACGTATAGCGACTTCGTCATGGAAGCGGGTGCGATTAAAAACGTACTCATTTTTGCAATGGAATCCAATTTGCAGAAACGCTTCATAGCCCAAGGTGCAAACAAGATTTTCACCACGCTCACTAAGGAATTCTTGAAAGCACCGAGAATCGTGACCTATGAGCATACCACTCGCTTCTTTGATGCGAGACTCGAGAAGGGCCAACCGGTTAGCCCACACATTCTCAGCATGATTGAGAATGTCGAGAAACCGGAGGCGCTTGATTGTAAAATCAGCGAGAACATCGTGATTGACCGCATGCTTCATTCACTCCACGATGGTTTTGCGCTCTTTAGAGCGAATTACTATATGAATGATTTGAAGAAAAGTCCCCATGAACTACACTCCCTTCTCGCATGCACCGAGAAGGACATGAAGTTCAGTGGGAGCTTGAAAACGAGGATGTTCTCGTTGTGATAAACAAGGGGAAGGGTAAGGGCAAAGCTCAGGCAAACCTAGCGAGAGGTAAACCGAAGTTCAAGAAGTCGGGTCCAGGTAAGAGTGGGCTTGGTGAGTCGAGCACCTCATCAGGCGCGACAAAGAGCAAGAATGAAAACATGGAATGCCATCATTGCCACAAGACTGGGCATTGGAGGCGTACATGTCCTGTTTATCATGAGGACTTAAAGGCGGGTCGCGTTAAACCTGTTGGTATGTCTTCATCCTCTTCTACTTTTATTCATATGATTGAGATTAACCATGCAAGTTACGGAACTTGGGTACTTGATATTGGTTGTGGTTCTCATCTGTGTAATCATGTGCGGGGGCTCCGAAACATCGAACCCCTCGTAAAGGGTGAGGTGGACTGCGTGTCGGGAATGGAGCACGAGTGGCTGCCGTCTCAAGGGGAACATATGTGATCCCGCTTCCTAGCGGATTTGAGTTATTTTTATATAACTGCTATTATGTACCCAGTCTTTCTAAAAACATTATTTCGGTTTCTGCACTTGACAAACTTGGATTTTCATTTGTAATAGAGAATAATACTTGCATTTTCTCATTACACGATATGATTTATGGCAAGGCGGTCTCCATGAACGGAATTTATGTTTTAGATCGGACCACCGAAATATTACACGTAATGAATAAAAAGTTAAAGGTTGGTGACAAAGATCAAACGTATCTATGGTAACTCGCCGTATGGGACACATTAATGAGAAACGCGTTAAACAGCTCATCAAAAATGGAGCTATCTCGGCCTTTGATTTTCAATCATTTGGCACGTGTGAATCATGTCTCATCGGTAAGATGACTCGGATTTCCTTCAAATGTGTTGGAATGCGCGCTGCTGACCTATTAGGACTTATACACACGGATCTATGTGGACCTATGTCAATCACCGCACAAGAAGGCTATAGGTATTTCATCACTTTCACGGACGATTTAAGTAGATATGGCTATGTCTACTTAATGAAGCATAAAAGTGAATCCTTTGAGAAATTCAAAGAATACCAAAATAGGGTACAGAACCTATTAGGTAGAAAGATTAAAACACTACGTTCAGATCGTGGTGGCGAGTATCTTTCTCACGAGTTTGATCAACACCTAAAGGACTGTGGGATTGCCCTACAGTTAACTCCACCTGGAACGCCTCAATTGAATGGTGTGTCCGAACGGAGAAATCGAACACTACTTGATATGGTTCGATCCATGATGAGTCACACCGTGTTGCCTGACTCATTGTGGGGTTATGCTCTTTTGTCAGCCGCTCTAATACTTAACCGAAGTCCGTCTAAAGCTGTTGACAAGACTCCATATGAACTATGGAAGGGAACGGTCCCTAACTTGTCCTTTATACGGGTTTGGGGCTGTGAGGCTTATGTCAAGTGGAGACACGAGGATAAGCTCGGCCCGCGATCGGTCAAGACATACTTTATAGGTTATCCTAAAGGAACACTTGGTCATTACTTCTATTCGCCAACCGAACAACGTGTTTTTGTTGCGGCTAGTGCGACATTCTTAGAGAAGGAATTTCTCGAGAATACAAAGAGTGATAGAACCTTCGACCTGTCGGAGATTCCAGAACAAAACACCGAACAACCATTGGAGGAACCAATTACTTCAATCCCGGCTGCGGTGAATATTCCAGAGGAACCTAGGAGGTCGGGAAGAGTCTCTATTCCTCCAGACAGATACATTGGTATGGTCGAGGAACATGACATAGATGACGTTCTACTCTTAACGAGTAGTGAACCCGCAACCTATAAAGGTGCCATGACCAGTTCCGACTCAAAGCTATGGCTTGAGGCCATGCAATCCGAGATGGACTCTATGTATGAGAACAACGTATGGGATCTTGTTGACTTACCTGCTAAGGTTCGTCCCCTTCAATGCAAATGGCTTTACAAGATAAAGCATTCTGTGGAAGGTCAACAAGATATCTATAAAGCACGACTAGTTGCTAAAGGTTTCACCCAAGTGCAAGGTTTGCACTACGATGAAATTTTCGCACCCGTAGTCATCTTTGCGTTCCATTCGGATTATCTTAGCGATTGCCGCTTTTCATGACTATGAAATTTGGCAAATGGATGTGAAAACCGCCTTCTTAAACGGTTTTTTGGAGGAAGAGTTGTACATGGTACAACCCGAAGGTTTCGTCGATCCAGAACATCCTAAGAAAGTGTGCAAGCTTAAGCGTTCCATTTATGGACTTAAGCAAGCATCTCGGAGTTGGAATCATCGTTTCGACCAAGTGATTAAAGAAAATGGTTTTACTCGATCGGTCGAGGAACCATGCCTTTATATCAAGTCGAGTGGGAGCAAGATTGTCTTCCTAATATTGTATGTCGATGACATACTCCTGATTGGGAATGACATACCTCTCTTAACTTCGGTGAAAGTATGGTTGAAAAACCATTTCCAGATGAAAGATCTGGGCGAGGCACAAAGAATTCTAGGCATCCGTATCTATCGAGATAGATCACGACGGATGTTATCTCTCGATCGGGGAGTCTTACATAGACAAAGTCCTAGAGAGATTCAAAGCATGACAAACTCCAAGAAGGGTTTCTTCCTATGGCTCAGGGGTGCATTTGAGCAAGTCTCGTGCACCGGAGACACCGGAAGAGAAAGAGCGCATGACACGGATTCCTTATGCCTCGGCTATAGGATCAATCATGTATGCCATGATATGCACACGTCCGGACGTGGCATATGCATTGAGTATGACAAGTCGATTCCAACAACATCCAGGTGAATCACATTGGATGGCTGTCAAGAACATTCTTAAGTACCTACGGAGGACTAAAGATTGGGCATTGACTTATGGAGGCGATCAAGAGCTATGCGCAACCGATTCTGTGACGCTAGCTTCCAAACGGATCGGGATGACTCTAAATCTCGATCCTGGATTCGTTTTTACTCTTAATGGCGCTGATCACTGGAAGAGTTCCAAACAAAGTGTTACAGCAGATTCTACGACTGAGTCCGAGTACTATGCCGCGTCTGAAGCTGCAAAGGAAGCGATATGGATGCGTCAATTCTTACAAGGACTATCCGTAGTGCCTAGTTCGAATGACCCGATCACCATCTATTGCGACAATAGAGGTGCCATCTTCCAAGCTAAGGAGCCAAAGTCTAGCAACAAGTCTAGACATGTACAACGGAAAGCTCATCTAATCCGAGATTACGTGGAGCAAAAGGAAGTAGTGATAGAAAAGATTGCTACTGAGGATAACATAGCAGATCCTCTCACTAAACCATTACGACAAGATAAGCATGAAGGGCATGTTAATTCCATGGGAATTAAACGTGTTCCTAAGTTGTAGTACTCTTTTATGGATTAGATTCATTCTCTTTTGTACTCTATACGACATCATCGTTTTGATATTTTATATATTTTGTTTTTCATGTGGATTTGTACGACAAATTTTGAACACCACAAAGTGAATTGAACAAACATTATAATCTTGGTCCTTAATTGCCCACGTGAGCTGATAACTCAAGGTAATTATTTTGTGACGTTGGTTGATGGTGGGTTCAACGAGCCATAAGTCAACAAAGTTGGTGACCAATCACGAAGCGTGCTATACGGTTATCACGTAGGACACAATTGTGACATCAACGTGGAGTCCTAAATGTTTTATAACATTCGGTGCCCGGTCGTGGATAGGACCTCCATGGTGATCCTAAGAGTCGATTCTTTTGACTATCGACTGTCTCTTGAGACTAAGGCAGATTTTGGGTGACTTTGTTTTCTTTCTCACGGTCATCCGTAACAGGGGGCCAAGTAGATTGTTTCTGGGTCATTTCATGTTGTGCTTAGATTGGAAGGAGTTCGAGTTGAAGGAAATATTCAGCCTTTATCAGGTACTCGATATTTCTCAAGGCCACTCGAGGAGCTGTAACTGAAATGCATGGCCATGCTCGAATACGAATTCATTTTATCAGTTAAGTTACTCTCTAGTCGGGGAAACCACTCTAGATCCAGATCGATTGTGAAATACGACCTTTGCGGATCCGGATCTGCAAATTGTTTTACATTGAGTGGGAGAAATTTTAAATGAATATGAGAATCGGTTATCGCACATACACTTGTACGGACAAGTGGGAGTTTGTTGAGTGTGTCCAGTTAGTGCGGATAACGTCATTGCACATACACTTGTACGGACAAGTGGGAGTTTGTTGGAGCTGTGTCCTTCAGTTAGTGCGGATAACGTCATTGCACATACACTTGTACGGACAAGTGAAAGCTTGTTGGGGCTGGTGTCCTTTACAGTGAGTGCAAGGACTTATAAATCTCTAAAAGGATAAAAGGGTATATTTTTGTATCATAATCAGTTGGTCCACGTTTATCAATAACGGTTGGCTTGCTAGATAAGTTTGACGTTATTGTCATACAGATGGCGGTGATCAACTGGTCCCTAAAAGTCACACCTATAGGATACGTTTGAGAGATGTGACGGTATGAAAATACAGTCATGTAGATGCCAAATTTGACTAACCAGTTAGTCCGAGTTATTTGACTAATAATTAGTCAAAATGTGATGTTGAGATATTTTATTTAATATGGATTAAATAATAACGGCTAAGGCGAATTAAGCAATTAATTCGTGAATTAAATATAAGCGATTTATATTTGATTAATGTATATTGAATAAATTAATTATACGATATCGTCTTTGTCGGACATGTATTAATGTTTCAACTAATCCGTATTATTAGTTGATGCTTTAATAATCGATAACCGATGACGATTTATAACAAAACCGCGTCATATACATTTTAGTGATTTGCGAACCGGACCATGAGCTAAAACTAAAAGGAAGTGGAAGCCCACTTCCCAAGGGGGCTCACGTTTGGCCGGCCAAGAGATAACAAAAGAGAGGCTTTCTCTCTTTTGTAACCTAATCTATTTTTTTGATAAAAATAATTAGGGTTTTGGAGAACATTTTCTTCTCTAAACCTAGATCTCTCATCTAAAGAAAACTCACAAAAATAATCCTCTCAATATTGCAAGGCAATTAGAGGATTCATTCTAGCACAAGGGCATTTCTCAGACGATCTTGGGTGCATCATTTAGGAGGAGATCTACTTTGATCTCTCATTGCCAATTTGCACTAGGACCGAAGGTTAATTCTTAATCTTTATCGTTTCATTGTTGTTTTTCGTTTATGACAATAAATTGCATATAAAATTTGCGTTATAATCCTATAATTAAAGGGTTTTATACGGATATTACCCTACACTCCAGCCCGTTTTGGGTGTTTTTGAAATATTTCTGTGATTTCTTTCCAAAGTTTGTGTCATTCCAAAACTCTTCACACTTTTTGGTATAAATAGAGACCTCCGGTCTCCATATTTTTCCCGCGAATGTCCGTTCTTGTATTCTCTTTTTTCATTCTAGACCTTGCTCTAAGCTTTCGACGCCTACGTGCTTGATCAATCGACCACTTATACTCAGATCATTCTGATTACCTGTCACGTTGCATGACCGATCAATTTGACCACTACAAATCAATCAATTAATCTAAAATCCTCTAACGAGGGCACTTTTTACGTACACTCGAGTTGAGAAATCACTAACGTTAACTTAGTCAATCTCGTTTCGTCAAACATGTAAGTCTAAGGGTGTAAATCCCATCTTTTTATTGTATTTTATTTTTGTACCAGTTAATGTAAGATCTTTGTCGAAAATACATTTAAAGCCGACTTTAGAAACCCCTTTATAAAACTGTTTTTAGGAAATAGCGGATACTAGACGTCGAGAAGAAACGCAGCAGCAGCTGCGCCTCTTCGAAGGGTCGCAGCATCTGTTGTGCCTCTTCCAGAGGCTGCTCCTGCTTCTTCTTCTTCTTCCTCGGGTTTCCTTAGTTTCATTCTTTTCTTTACTTTTTCTTATTTTCTTTCATTCTTCATTACATAAAATATGTTTTAATCACTCCTTTCAATTATCATGTTTTATTTCGACCTAAATCCCTTATAACTCAATATTTGCGGGTTTTCGTTATTAAATCAAACCCAGATTTTAGAGACTCGATTTGTCCATATCAAGTCTCTGGAATTCGTCCTTTGTACATAATTCCTTTATTTGATTTCAATATATCAAATTCTTTCAAAGTTCGTTCTTTTTTTGTGTTTCCGACATCGTAAATAAATGTAATTCGTTCTAATTCGTTCTAACCTGTTTCAATTTATTTTGATTCGTGTTTGTCGCTTTTATGACGGTTTCAGAAGTAATTAATCCGCTAAATCACTTTAACTTGAGTCGAATATCGATAATCAATCGTAAAACATACCAACTAACATTAACAGCCCGCGGTTCTGACTTCATAGCCAGAGCTCAACTCAAGAACAGACGTAGGAATAGTTGCGTCTCTTCCAAGGGACGCAGCAGATGTTGCGCCAGTTCTGAGATGATTTCTGTCTCTGAACTTCCGTTCTCGTTTTGACGTAGCCTTTAATTACGTGTTTAATTAACTAATAATCCTAATATCACCCATAATCTGACCTATTTTGTCACTTTAATTTCTAACCTTTTATTTTCCTTTCTTTTATATCCAAATTCCATCTTAAGTGTATTTTTTACGTAAATCATTTAAACCATTGTAATTCATTGCAATTTTATTTATCGTTATTTATTTATCATGTAATTAATCTAACATCCACTGTCATTCACATGTAATTAATCTAACATCCACTTTGACCCAATTTGTTTGCCTAATTATTTGTTCAACGACATAGTTTAATTCACGTGCTAGGATTAATCTATTGTTTGTTGCATTGCATGCATATAATTGACAACATATCAAATACGAACGATTTCTCTAATCATTAGTAGAGGCCGCTATCGAGGCGAGCGGGATTAGGTGCTCAGTAAAAGGACTTCATAATACGTACCCTCACCTATAGACATAAAATGCTAAAGGTAACGAGTTCTTAGTGTTCATGTCACTACTTTGTATCTTGACATGACACGAGGTATTCGAACGGTTCCAATTTCCCATAAAAATTGGTGGCAACACCACAAATGCAGGCTTATTCAACCTTTCACTGGTTTCAATGCCTCACAAATTGGTAACGGCCCATGACATGCTTTGGCTATCCAAGGTTCCGTGGGAGAAGTGCCACCGCCTCAAACATCACAACGCGCCGGTGAGCGCGGCGCGGGTGGCCCATGTCCACAGTTTGGTGACTCCGCTGGGGATGATACACATATGTGTTACCCAGGCTGAAGCTTGAACAAGATTAGGGAATGGTTTATACGAGACAGTTGTCAGTTTTCATTACTCAACCTTCTTAGGTCATTTTATTCGGCCTTCCTAGGCTTAACCTCACCCATTCGACCAATCGCCCCGTCTGGACGGTCCAAATTCTTATCTAGGCCTAAGGATAGATAGCGATTGACGTCAACCATACCATGGTACATACTCTTGTTTGTATCAAGGGCTTTCACTACTCGAGGAAATAGACTAGGAACTAACCTTACTCATGTTTGGCACGGACCTCTCCACAGAGGGTTTGATTGCTTGGTATGGCAACCCACCTTTTAAGCCAAAACCCTATAAATGCACTCAACATACCTTTATAATGCCTATATGAATGTTTGTATCGTATACGTGATCACCATTTTGTAAACAAAATCATGACAAAATTTTATAAAATCAAATTGATGTAAAACTATACGGAAAAATGAGAATGAACAGATCGTGGAACTGTTCGTTTGAGTTTGCTAAATCTGTGTATGTGTATGTCGTTGTAACTAGTAAATTTGCAGCGGAAATTGAATTGTTTGGACTGATTATTTCGTGATTATTGAAGTAACCGGATAGTATGGTGAATTCCTAGTCCTAACCTCGCAAGGTATCAAACACTGATTCACGCAATCAACCTCGCAAGGAAGACCTAAAGATTAAGCTCGCAAACCTAATCAAAATAATGCTCACAAACGTAAACAATTTTATTTCTAGAAATTCGATGATGTGTGTTTCTGATTACACACGGTCCTATTATACTCCTAAACGAGGTCATAATTCGACCCAAACCCTAGCTTGCAAATCAAGCTATCTTTCCTTTTCCTAAACTAACTAGGAAAGTTATTCCCTGTTCCTAAACTAACTAGGAAAGTTATTAAAATACTAATATTAGAATACAATCAGATTTTAGGGTATTCTAATCAAACTAGGATTAGGAAAATCTAGCTTTTCCTAACTTTATTGGAAATAGTAATTAAACTAATTTATTATTCCTACACGATTTAGGAAACCGTGTATCCTAACCATCCTAGGAGCCATCCTAGGAGCCGTGATATGCAGCTCCAACGCCTTCCCATTTCAGCATTAACACACTATTCGATCCAAGCTCAAACCCTTTTACTAGTTGAGTCACATTTCGACTAATAAGGATTTCATTTGCTTGTTCCGAGCATGCTCCTGCATCATTCTCTCCTTCTTTTTGAGAATTTTCCCTCAAATACTCGTCTTCTAGATACGGTGATAGGTCGCCTACATTGAATGTCGCGCTCACCCCACCATATTCACTCGGCAACTCCAGCTTGTATGCATTAGAGCCATAACATTCGAGGATCTTGAATGGACCATCTGCTCGTGGCATCAACTTGTTCTTCCTTTTGGACGGAAATCGTTCCTTCCTTAAATGTAACCACACAAGATCACCTTCCTTGAAAACAGGCTGCTTACGATGTTTATTAGCCTCTCCTTGTATTTAGTATTTGCCTTCTCAATTTGAGCTCGAACTTGCTCACATACTCGGAGAAATGCTGCTTGCCTCTCCTTGGCTTCAAAACTCAACACATCTTTCTTTGGAATGGTCACTAAATCGAATGGCAGGTACGGATTCACGCCATAGACAATCTCGAATGGAGCTCGTCCTGTTGTCATCGATGGTGTACGATTATAAGCGAATTCAGCATGCGCTAATTTGATTTCCCAATCCTTCGTGCTTTTACTAACCAATCCTCGCAATAGACTCCCAGAGTACGGTTGGTTACCTCGGTCTGACTATCTGTTTGTGGATGGTGTGATGTACTGAAAAGAAGCTTAGTTCCCATCAAACGCCATAACGTTTTCCAGAAGTAACAAAGAAACTTCACATCTCGATCTGAAACAATAGTAAGAGGTATCCCATGTAATCAAACGATCTCTCTGTAGTACAAATCAGCCACTTTAGTTGCATCATCAGTCTTGTGACACGGAATAAAATGCGCCACCTTCGAGAATCGATCAACTACCACCATAATTGAGTCCTTACCCCTCTGAGTTCTCGGCAAACCAAGGATAAAATCCATGCTTACCTCATTCCACGGTTGCACAGGTACGGGCAGAGGTGTATACCAGCCTTTGTTGAACGTGCTTTTAGTCTTTTGACATACCACGCATTTTGCCACGATTTCTTTCACGTCCTTATTCATTCTCGACCAGTAGAAGTGTTCACTTAGCATGTCACTCGTCTTATTAACTCCAAAGTGTCCAGCAATAGCCCCGCCATGAGCTTCACGTACCAACAACTCCCTAATCGACCCATTTGGAATGCATAGCCGATTACCTTTGAAGAGATAGCCATCTTGAACAGTATACAAACCTGTTGGATCAATAATTTCTTTCGAAAATTCTCGGATCGATTTTGTCTGACTCCTTGATATGTTCGAAACCAAGAATTCTGGCATCCAACTCAATCAACAATGAATGTCTTCGTGATAATGCATCAGCCACGATATTAGAACTTCCCGTCTTGTACTTTGAAGAAAACGTGAATGATTGCAAGAACTCTACCCATTTAGCATATCTTTGATTTAACTTTTGCTGTCCATGAATGTGTTTAAGAGCCTTGTGATCAGAATGTAAAATAAACGGCTTCGGACGCAGATAATGACTCCAATGGTCCAATGCTCTCACGATTGCATAAAACTCCTTGTCATAGGTTGAATAGTTCAGCCTTGCACCGTTTAATTTCTCGCTGAAATAAGCAATAGGTCTCTTCTCTTGTATTAACACGGCACCAATTCCAACACCACTTGCATCACACTCAACTTCAAACAATTTATTAAAATCAGGTAGTGCTAAAACAGGTCCGGAACACAGCTTGCTCTTCACCTCCTCAAACGCCTTTTGGGCGCTACTAGTCCACACGAACTCTCCATTCTTGGTTAGCTCTGTAATTGGAGCCATAATCGAGCTAAAACCCTGGATAAATCGTCTATAAAATGATGCTAAACCATGAAAGCTTCGCACCTCTGTAGTTGATTTCGGAACTGGCCAGGCTTGAATAGCATCGACCTTGGATGTGTCTATACTTACTCCGTCTTTACCCACAATATAACCAAGAAAAACAACACTTGAGACCATAAAAGTACATTTTTCTAATTTACCATAGAGCTTCTGAACTCGTAGAACTTCAAACACAGCTCGCAAATGTTGTTTGTGCGACTCTTCATCTTTGCTATAAATCAGGATGTCGTCAAGATAGACCACCACAAATTTGTTAAGGAACGGCCCTAACACTTCATTCATCATCCTCATAAACGAACTAGGAGCGTTGCAAAGTCCAAATGGCATCACAAGCCATTCATATAACCCCTGCTTCGTTTTAAATGTGGTCTTCCATTCATCCCCTTCTCGAATCCTCATTTGATGGTAACCACTCCTCAAATCCAGTTTAGAAAAGACACTTGAACCAGAAAGTTCGTCAAGCATATCATCAAGTCTTGGCATAGGAAAGCGACATTTGATTGTAATGTTGTTTACCGCTCTACTATCAATGCACATTCGCCAAGTCCCTTCCTTCTTTGGCACTAATAACGCAGGCACTGCACACGGACTTAAGCTATCTTGAACATATCCCCTATCTATCAATTCTTGGACTTGTCTCTGTAACTCCTTTGCTTCCTCTGAATTACAACGATAGGCCGGCTTATTAGGCAACGCCGCCCCTGAAATTAGATCTAGTTGGTGTTCAATACCACGTAAAGGAGGCAACCCATCTGGTAATTCATCCGGAAACACATCCCGAAACTCTTCTAACAGCCCCTGTACCCCACGGTCATCACACACACCAACGGACCCCAATTCACGAACCAGTAGTATATAAGTCCGTTCTCCACGAGCTAAAGCCTCCTCAACCTTCCGAGCCTCTATAAACATACTCCCCTTCTTTGTTTTAGACTCTTTAATCTTATTAGGTGACATAGGTTTCAGATTATATCTCACATTACCCTTCATCACGCTATACACATTGGATCTCCCGTCATGTTCAACCTTTTTCTCGAATTGCCAAGGCCTACCCAACAGAATGTGGCATGCATTCATAGGAATTATATCGCACCACACCTCATCAGTATAGGGTCCTAAACTTAATGAAATTAAGGCCTGTTTCTTAACTTGAATCCCATTCTCCCCATTCAACCAATGCAATTTATATGGTTTAACTCGGTCTCTATTTTGCAATTTCAGTTCATCAACAAGGTCCCTTGCTACTACATTAGCACATGATCCACTATCAATAATAAGATTGCAAATTTTATGGTTTACCTTACACCGAGTGTGGAATATTTGTTCTCGTTGCTCATTCTCGACTGAACCCGTTTCCATATGCAAATTACGCAACACTAAACACTCCTCTTCACTCAACGGATCTAAATCATAGACTATTCCTTCACCATCAGCTTCAACATTCTCTTGAACTGTTTCCTGCTCTGGCGTGACAAATACAGGAATCATATCATACAATTCTTGAGCTGTTAGGGCTCGTTTCTGAGGACATTCGTTTGCTATATGACCATAGCCTTGACACTTGAAACAACGCCTCAAAGAACTCCCTTTTGGCTCGGCAACACCCTTTCCTTTGTCCTTGGGTTCTTCTTTCGGGGTTTCTTTAGCCTTGCTAGGAGTTGGCCTGGAATACGAGTTTGTTCCCGAACTTTGTCCCTTTGAATAAGCATAAGGTTTTCGTGCCTTATCATGCTTTTCAAACTTTAACGCCAATCTGCTAACATCGCTAAATCCATCGTAATTCTGTATTTCTACCTTCGTTGCAATTGCGGGTGTTAGGCCCTTGATGAATCTCGCCACCCTTAGCTCTTCTTTCTCCTCAAGATCGCATACAATCGACATCTTCTCGAATTCTTTGATATAATCAGTCACGGACATGCTTCCTTGCTCTAAAGATTGGAGCTTTAAGTAGTTATCTTGTTCATAATCCCTTGGCAGGAATCGTCTCATCAGGTGCTTCTTTAATTTGATCCAAGATTCGATCTTGTCTTTGCCTTCCTTTTTCCTCTGTTTTTTCAGATTTTCGTACCATAAAGATGCATACTTTGTAAGCTTCAAGATTGCAACTTTAAATTGCTTCTTGTCATCATACTCTTTATACTCGAAAACCCTCTCAGCTTGTCGGATCCATCTCGCCATTAAAGTCTGGAATATCGAGTTTTAAACCCCGATCATCATCGTTCTTATTTTTTGACTTCCTCTTTGGCTGCTCGTCTTCTTCCTCAGATTCGGATGGATTGTCCGATTCCTTGTTTTTCTCCTTAGCCTTCAACATGCTTGCTATGTTTTTTAACACATAAGCCATCTGAGCCATCTCTAACTTCAGCTCGTTATGTCCATCTTCCCATGTTTTCGGACCCTCATCACCGTCTTTAACCATGATTAGCAACGTCCCAAGACAGATCTATTAAGGAATAAATCTGAACTTAGCTCTAATACCAATTTGATGGAAAACTATACCGAAAAATGAGAATGAACAGATAGTGGAACTGTTCGTTTGAGTTTGCTAAATCTGTTAATGTGTATGTCATTGTAACTAGTAAATTTGCAGCGGAAATTGATTTGTTTGGACTGATTATTTCGTGATTATTGAAGTAACCGGATAGTATGGTGAATTCCTAGTCCTAACCTCACAAGGTATCAAACGCAGATTCACGCAATCAACCTCGCAAGGAAGATCTAAAGATTAAGCTCGCAAACCTAATCAAAATAATGCTCACAAACGTAAACAATTTTATTTCTGGAAATTCGATGATGTGTGTTTCTTATTACACACGGTCCTATTATACTCCTAAACGAGGTCATAATTCGACCCAAACCCTAGCTTGCAAATCAAGCTATCTTTCCTTTTGCTAAACTAACTGGGAAAGTTATTCCCTGTTCCTAAACTAACTAGGAAAGTTATTAAAATACTAATATTAGAATACAATCAGATTTTAGGGTATTCTAATCAAACTAGGATTAGGAAAATCAAGCTTTTCCTAACTTTATTGGCAATAGTAATTAAACTAATTTATTATTCCTACGCGATTTAGGAAACCGTGTATCCTAACCATCCTAGGAGCCGTCCTAGGAGCCGTAATATGCAGCTCCAACGCCTTCCCATTTCAGCATTAACACACTATTCGATCCAAGCTCAAACCCTTTTACTAGTTGAGTCACATTTCGACTAATAAGGATTTCATTTGCTTGTTCCGAGCATGCTCCTGCATCACAAATCCTTTTCAAAATGTAAATATTTCAAAAGTGGCCTAAAATAGCGCAAAATGAGTCGAAACTCTGTCCAAATGTCCACTCAAAATTCGGGCCTCAAAACCCATTTTAAAAACCTCACTTCGAGTCAACACTCCCACAACTACACTACAGTTGCCTAGGATAAACATTTCAAAATTTGTCATTTTCAAACCTCACTTAACACAGTGGCACACTCCCACTTCACGAGTCAAGTCTTTTTTGAGTAAGTGTGCTAAAATGGTCGATCGTGTTTTGATTTGTATTCGATCTCTTTTCCCAGTTTCCAAGATGCCTAGAACTAGTCATGCAAGCGTTAATGGTCAACCGAACAACCCGGAAATGGTAATGATCTAATTCTAGCTGCGCTCATCCATCTCCAAACAAGCCAAGACCAACCTTATGATCGCCTCAATGCTATTGAAGGCCGAATTGTCGCTGTAGAAACTAGGCTTCCTCCTGCAGAGAACGATATTCCCAACATGGTCGTGCATGATGATCCTTCACCTTTTGTTGGACAACCAGAAACCACTCTAGGTCTCACCGACGCTGAAAAGCGATTCCAATACTTAGAGAAGCAACTAATGTACCTTAAGGAAGATGATATCTACAGGGAGAACAATCACAAGTATGAGGCTGTAAATGCTTAACTGCCAACCAACTTCAACATGACTGGCGTTCCAAAGTTCAAGGGACATGAAAACCCTTTGAACCACATTCGTGCCTTCAAAGATTACATGTCTATCAAAGGCATTAAACCATAGATGTTCTTAAGGATCTTTCCTTCATCTCTCGATACTATTTGATACGTGCAATTTATATAGACATTTTAGCCTTTTATTGCACACATTTCTATGTCATTTTCATTGCTTTGTAATACAAAATGCCCCGAATTGGCTACTTTGGTTCGTTTTGTCTCATTTGTAGGAATGGACCTAAAAGTAGTGGAATCGTACCTTATTCGTTCCTCCTAGCATGCATTTTAAGGAGATGGAGAATTTAGAGCAGAATGCCTACCTCGGGAAGCGTGAAGGAAGTCCTTGGAAGCTAACCAGACGAGTTCAAGGCTGTTTCAGTGGCAAGTTACTCGATCGAGGTCTTCTATGGTCGATCGATTGGTTTTGGCAGAGCAAGGAGTTCGATTGAGTTGCTTTTATACTCGATCGAAGTGTGCTATATTGAAGGTGTTCGATCGAGAACCTTATTTGCTGGATCGAAGAGATTGGCTGAGGAATCACTCGATCGAGAGGAATGAAATGCCTCGATCAAGTGGTTTACTTGTTTGCTCGGGATTTTTGTTCCGTGCTTAGGTTTAGTTTAGTTAATAATCTTTCCCCTATATAAGGGAAGACGTCATTAGGTTAATTATCACATCTTATCATACTTACTCTACTCTTAATTACTCTAATTACTGCTAAAACTTTTCCTCCGACTCTTTATTTCCGGATTTAAGCTTTGCAATCATTATTATTTCCCTCCTCTTTAATCTCAATTTAATTCCTTGCTTCCTCTTAATTATTGTTCTCTTGTTAGTTAGTTTATGATTCATCCCGTTAATCTCATTATTATGTCTCCTTTTAGCATACTTATTGTTATTGTTGTTGGCTACATTAAAAGCATGAGTATCTAATTCCCTCTATGTTAGGATTAGGGGAGCCATGGTAGAGAATTGATGATATTGTGAATAGGTTAGATGATTGATTGTGAGAACTATTTTATAACAATATAACTGTAATAAGTTTAGTTGAGTGCACGCTTCTAAACCCCTTTAGTTTGGCTAAATTCGGTCCTGGATCGGAAGATTGGATTGAACAGACCTGTTATGAACAGTAGACTACCATAATGAGGACGAAAGTTAAGTTAGTTGTAATCTAGGGTGGATAGCGAACCGGAAGGACCTTTCCCTTGCCCCTCTCACAGTAGATCATCTGAACTATTTATGACTGATTTAGTGACCTGCCATGGTGAACCGAAATCCTAACATATCTCTCTTTATCTGATCACATATCTTGCTTTTTCTCGCTTTACTACTCTTTTCTCTATTTCTCTTACCTTAAACCTTTATTAGTATAGAAAACAACTTTAAAACCCCCATTTGTTACTAGACAGTCGTGATTAGCAAATAGATACATTAGCCTCCCTGTGTAGATCTACCCTACTTCCGCTAACTTTTGTTAGTTGTCCTAGGTAATTATTTTTTATACTAAGACGATGGTATCACTATTCATTAGCAATGGTTCTACTCTTTGGAGCATAAGAAAATTGCTACTTGGGATGATGCCGCGATTGAGTTCACTAAACAATACGCGAATAATGCTGAAATCCAAGTCAACATGTGCACCCTAGAGGTTCTTACCCAAAATGAGAAAGAAGGCTTCACCGACTTCCTAAGTAGGTGGAGAAAGACTAGCACACAACTTGTTGAACGCCCAGACGAAGCCACTCTTGTGGAAAAGTTCGTGGATAATTTGAGACCCATTTATGCAAACCATTTGAGGTACCAAAACATAAGGTCTTTCAAATAAATGACTGTGCTAGGAACGAGAATTGAAGACGACATCCGTAAGGGCTCTTGTCCAAAACGGTAGGTCGCGGATATCAGGGTTCAACGAGTCGTTTTTATGGCTCTACTAGCAAGACTGATGAGGTTAACCTTATCGAATCATCTGCTAAGAAGAATAACCCACAGAGGAAATTTACCTATGTTAATGAATCATATTCCACTACCCTGAAAAGGCTAATGAAATAAGGTAAGCTCCAACCCATAGGACCTACACCTGACCCAGAGAAGAAATCCAAATTCTAGGATGAGAATCCATACTGCAAATATCATAGAGGCAAGGGACACGATACAGAGAAATGCTTCAAATTAAAACATGTCATTCAGGATATGATTGAAGATGGTCGCTTACCCATACCTCCCGTAAGCAAGCCTAACAATACTCAGAATCCTCTTGGAGTTCTGACTATCACAGATGAAGAATCCACCTTGGATTGTTCACACCTCATTTCTCCAGTCGAGAATGAGATTCATGCACTAGAAGATGAGGGGAGTTATTCCACCATTTCTCCTACCATTGCTGATTTTATCGCATGGACAAAGAGTGTGAGTAGGCAAGTTTCAGAACTGGAAGCTGTAGTGGCATCTCTACGCAATCCAAGCACCGTACCTAAGGGAAACACGCCACTGGCTCCAATTCTATCTAAAGAGTCTACGATTGAAGAGTGAAATTACTCGATCAAGTACAATTGTTGTTCGATCGAGTAAAGCTGAAATAGAGGACGTCGATCGAGAGGATGAAAGTCCTCAATCGAAGGAAGTTACTGAAGAAACCACTCGATCGAAAGGGAAAAGGGGTCGATCGAGTAAAAAGACTGAGATTCGTGTTAAAAGCTTAGAAGAAAGAAATAAAGCTTTGGAAATTCCCATTACGGTCCCTTCATGTCAACGTTCCCTTCGCCGAACTGCTTACCCAGGTACCCTCTTACATGATGTTTATGAAAGAAATATTAACGCGTAAGAGGCTTATTAGTGATCATGAAACGGTAGCTTTGACTGAAATAGGGTCCGCCTTAATTCAGAATAAGACACCACCCAAACAATCTGACCCGGGTATCTATTCTATTCCATGCCATATAGGGACCCACTTAATTGATAATGCGCTATGTGACTTAGGAGCTAGCGTAAGTGTCTTACCATTGTCTCTTGCTAAGAGACTGGGTTTGACCAAATTTCATTGTACCAACATGACCGCTCAGATGGCCGACCGTACATTATCACGGCCACTAGGTGTCTTAGAGGACATACCTGTAAAGATCGGGAAATTCTATATTCCCGTTGACTTTGTGGTCTTAGACATACTCGAAGATTCTTATACACCTATTATTTTAAGACGACCATTTTTATTTACTGCTTGCGCGGTAATTGATGTCGAGGGGAAGACCCTTACTTTTCAGGTAGGTGATGAGGAGCTGACCTTTTATCAGACTAATGCTCGTAGGGCTCATATGCAAATTCAACCTTGCAATGCCTTGCCCTCTACAGACCCTGACACAGATTCTCCGGCTGATAACATTGAGTTTTGTGCTGAGAGCAATATGGAGGACCATTCTGTTATTTCCATTACTGCAGGTATAAACAGAATAGATATTGGAGATTTTGTAGGTCAAAGTACAGTGAAAGTCAAGCTAAATAATGGGAATGACGCGAGTGACACTGCCATAAAGAGTCACAAAGGAAAGAAGAAAGTGAAGGCGTATGTAGACGCGAACTATTCTTCTTCTATCAGTACCCGTTCAAGCTCATGGCAATCCAAGTGGACGGTCCGCAATGCTGAAGGGACCTCCTCCAGTCAGAAGCCCTCTTTTGGGCTGTTACAGTGCATTGGAAGATAAGCGGGAAATGTCCCGTTGTAAAACTTTGTAATTTGAATTTCCGTTAGACTTTTTAAACTGCGTTTAGACTTTTAGACAATAGCGTAGTTAGTTTTAGCATAAGACCGGATATAGACTGCGTATTTTTGTGAATTTGGTTTTTGCGGAAGCATTTCTCTGTGTTTTTATGCAGGTTTGGGGAAGATATGCTACAATGGGATGCGTGCCAAAGGAAAACAACTCGATCGAGCACTTTTGTACTCGATCGAGAGAAATGCCCGGGAAAAGTTCTCGAACGAAAGGTGTTTGGTCCTCGATCGAAAGGTCCAAAAAGAGGGGTTCTCGATCGAGAAGACTTTTATTCGATTGAGCAGATTCGAGGAAACAGTTCTCGATCGAGTGGTTTCAATTCACTCGATCGAGTAACTGCTGCTTATAACACGCAGGGAGTCTTCTTTTCCCTTTTCTATTTTCATTCTAACCTTTCTCCTTCGTTTTTGCGATAAACACCAAAAAAATTCCCCAATCCTCCATTTTTTTCTTCCCCTTTACCAAATTAATCACCTACATTGCGTTTATTGCTTAGTTTTCGACAAAAGCCCTTTACTTTCCCCCTTCAATTCGTGCTATTTGCGGTTTATGTAGGGTTCTAGGGTTTGCGAAAAATCGGCTTTAATCCGACGATTTTCTCGCCTTTTGTTGATTCTTTTGCTTCTAATTGTGGGTAATCATCAAGTAAGTCCTTCTCCCTTTTTTCTTGTTGTTTACATTGCATATTTCGACCTTGATTAGGGCTTAGGGTTTCGAAATTTTTGACATATTAGGGAAAAATCGTGTTACTCTTGTTTAATTTCTATGATAAAAGGATTTATTTGACTAATAGGATGGATAGTAGTTCATTGCCTTCGTCTAGTTCAACTGCTATCCCGTCTATTTCTGAGATAGTGGTCCCTGCTGCTACCACCGTCACTAGCCCTACTGCTACTGTTTCTACTGCTGCTGCTGCCACCACAGCTACTGTCCCATCCACGGTGTCAACCCCTGCTGCGTCGTCACCGTCTGTCACAGCTGTTTTTTCGTCAGCGCTTGTCCCCAGACCAGTCACAGGCCGTGTTTAACACCCTAATTTAATGCGGAAAAATAAACACGTAATTCTAGAATAAAACTGCATGGATATGTTTGTAATAGGTTCATTTGGGTAAAAACCTGTAATTTTTAAAACCTGAACCTGTTATAAAGATATCCAAATTGGAAGGTGTCAAACATACAAGGTCTAACTAGAAGTGTCATAACATAACCATCGCTAAAGTCGCGAATAGCAAATTATACAACCAAATGTAAAGAGGGAGACATATGTCCCTAAAATGTATGTGACATAAAAAGTGTTTAAGGGTCACAATAAAATAAAACCAATCTAGGTTCCAGGGTTACTTTGCTCGCTAGCTCGTCCATGTACCCCATATATGCATCACCTACCTGTCATTCGCATTTTATACAAATACGAAAGCCACAGTCAGTGGGGAGTAACTCCGAGTTCTCCCAGCCACGAAATGTCATAATTAATATAACATGTAAACATAAAAATATGAATACGAATCACACAATGCCTTAGCATATAGATGTTAGACAATCGTGCTTATCATGTGAATAACAATATAACAACACATAGTCCTAGCATGTGAATACTAGACCGACTCATACTACACTATCATGTGAATCACATAACATCCAGGAATCCAAACTCTATCAACCATAGCCGGCTTGTATCTCACCTTCTATGATTTATAGAATCATCAAACAAGAAAGGACAATATATCAAAGACAGGCATAAGTTCTTAGCACCGTCAATAGTCACTCTGTAACTCGAGTCTATACCACGAGGTAGGGAAGGTAATCGAACCGGTATCTTGGCTCAGAGGTTCTATCAAAACATGGCCAAGACACAACACAACCCTAGTCCTAAATCTACGCAGACCTAGACATGCGGATACACACCACCGCACCCAAGACCCACAATTTTTTTTAAAACAAAGTGAGTACCCTAAGGAGTCCACCAAAGGGTTGGCTAGTACTTAAGCTGACCACTTACCCTAAAAGTAAGTAACGAGGTCATGCCCCAACTTGGATATAAACCCACCAAGTCAGGAACACAAAGGCTATTGAGCAGTGAACATACACTCGTCAAAGACTATAAAGGCCTATCTATGATGAAAGCCGAAATACTCACCTAGGACCTAGTCCCAGCTAGTCCCAGCTTGAATACTTTAGCCCACACAACACAAGACAAGTAGGACACCCAATTAACCATAAGAGGGCAAAGAGTCCAACTTTCAAACATAATGCTAACATTCTATCATGTGAAAGGCTATATAAATGTCTATTCAGCAGACAATCCAACTATATCCTCAATGTCATCAATAACCAAATTATAGCTAACCATCAATATTATAATCCAAATTCCAGCTAACCGTTAATCTCATAATTCATGAGAACAAGCTAAAATGGCAACAAGGCAAGAAGACTCAAGTATAAGGCAACCAATTCATCCAACAACCAACATGTGAAATGATAATTACAAATATCAAGCATAGCATAAAACTTCCAATAACAACCAAACTCACCTCAAAGACATACCCTCGACCCTAGTCCCGCGACGGGTCATTGGTCAAATCGAGGCTGACCGGTTTAAACCTAGTTTGACCAAACTCATTCGGTCAAACTGGCCCAGCTCAGAGTCTTGGCCTACTTTGGCCCAAATCATGTGAAAAATGAAAGCAACACATTATCAATCTCCTAAACACTTAACAACCAACAAACACAACATCAACTACTGATGTGACATTAATTCGTCGAGTAACTCGGAATAGTTACCTTAAGCTAGCAAGAGACAAGTAATAACTTGAGAAAGCTTCTAAAACCCAAAATTACTCTTCATCTTCAACCACATATGAGGTACCTAAAATAATTATGTGAAAGGACGATATTAACGAATTATCGTTATATAAAATAAGAGACGGAAATTAATTATTTCAAATAAACCAAACTTGCGCCAAAACCAACTCGACCCACGACCCTAGTGGCCGTTGAACCGCCCCACGCCCATCACCAAACAACCAGCTACTACTCCGCCTAATGGACCACCCAACCATAAACAAAGGAAAGGAAGAAAGGGGAAAAACAGGGGTATGGGTACCCCGTGTCCAACCCAACACCACCCCCTTCAACTCTCCCTCCCCCCACGGTGCTAAGCGACCAAAGAACCATCCCTACCAACACCTATTATGGGTGACCAGATGGCCATTTCTACCGCCTTCCACCATCCCAAAACAATCCCTACATGTCAGCATACACCGTCTCAACTATAAAAGATACCAATTAGCACCCAAAACAATCCATACATGTCAGCATACACCGTCTTAAATATACCACTTACTAGCTAGCATCCCAAATGATCCCTACAGTCAAGTATACACCTTCTCAATCATCTCCACATATCGGTATACACCGTCTCAACTATACAACTGACTAATTAATATCAATAAGGATCCCTATATATAATTATACACCGTCTCAATTATAAAACAGACTAACCAGCATTCGAAATAAACATATTTTACCAGTAATATCGAGTAATCCATTATCGTTACCTTTTTCCGATCGAACTAGTCCTTCATGACTAACAAATCTTCTACTAGACCGTCTATTTTAGTACATACAACCGTCTTATAATAAACAAAGCTAAAAATATAAATTGGGTTTGTAAAAATACATAACGAAAATGAATGTTACTTACATCGGAATGACGAGAACGACGAGAGGAGCGCTATGGAACAAAAATCATTGAAAACGGATGAGAAACGGAGTCGGGATCGGAGTTTGAAGGGGGACGGGAATGGAGGTTGAGCGTGGTGTTGTTGTTGTTGTTTGTTACGATAGAACAACGAAGAAAAGGGGAAAAATAAGGGGATGCGTGAGAAAAGAGGGAGCGACTAGCTAGCTAGCTATTTATTATACGTACGTTTCTTCGTCGTTAAGAAACTTCGATAGTTATTAAAACCGTTTCGAGTTAAATTAAACCGATTTAAGTAAGGTTTTCGAGATAAAACATACTCAATAATAAATAAATTTAATGAATGAAAATAAACTAAACTCAGCTAGTTAACGGAAATAATACGATATCAGCTTGAATCGGAATTATTAGCGATTTTTACGAAACTAACGGATATTAATAAAATTTGCTAATTTAGTGAAATAAGCTCAAAATAGTTAATTTAAGACGGTTTTGTTCCCAAAATCCATCTCGGGTTCACTTAAAACAACTTTTATAAGGACTCGTAAAGAAACGGAAATTATTAAATAAATAAACTCGAACTAACTTCAATAAACTCGAACTAACTTTAAATAAACTTATTAATGATTATTAAAATTAACGTATCGAATTATGATGAAATTAATTAATTAGCTAAGCATATATATATAAATCGTTAAATGATGTAATTAAATTCAAAACAGCAATTAAAAGAATTTTATCCAACTTAATAAAATACGGGGTGTTACAATCACCCCACCTTTTAAAAAGTTCCGTCCTCGAAACTTGAATGTATAAATGAAAGGTGATAAAAATAAAACTGGAATTGGAATCGGTAACCAAAACATTTTAAAGGTTATTTATCGTAAGAATCAAAATTCTTTCAAGAGCTTCAACTAAAATTTTCCGTGCAACGGACTCTCATCGGAGGAACGGAAGTGTTCTCGTTACGTATTCAAGAACATCACATTCCAAATCAAAGATAAGGTCAAAAAGCAAATTATTTGTATAAATCGAAAATCAAAATACTTTCAGAAACATTAATGAAAAGTTTTCAAAAGTATAAGTCTCATACATGGAACGAAATTGCTCTTGTCGTGCACACAAGAACGCTAATTTCCAAGTCAAAGACAACAAAAATCATTCGCCGACAAGCGTAGAACAAGTTAATAAATGTTTCTAATAAAGAGTTCTAACATCCGATCAACGTTAAAATCAAAAGAAAAGGAAATCCATTCAAATTTTTCTTTTGCAAAAGCCAAAATGGAAATAAAGGTTTCACCTTTAAACTCAAAGGGGAATCAAATTCCTGAAAATATAATATTAAACTTTGACAAAGGCATCATAATTAGATCAAAGTGAATAGAAATTGGATAAGATTTACAAAAATCTCAGGTTTAGCAACTCAAAACCATGATAAAGAAGTCTATACTCAAAGAGCAATTAGAGAATTAAATCGAATTTTCATTTTCCAAATCTTTACAAGTAGGGAAAATTTTGTAATAGTAACATAAAATTTTTAACAACAAACCAAAAATGGTAGCTTGAAATATTTAGAAATTGTGCGAAATGAAAAGTAAGTTAGACATCATAGATACAAGTATGCTAAGAGGGTTCAAGTTTAACCAACAAAAGAGGTATAATGAACTTCCTAGGGATAAGAATTGAAGTCAAATTTACAAGGATGTCAAGGATAGAGTTTCACAAGATACAAGTGTCAAACTTAAAGGAGGAGCAAGATGAAGCGAGAAAATGAGGTATGAACAGTAGCGCTTATGATCAAGGAGAAAGGGAAATTAGACAACAAGGAAACGCCAGATACTCAAATCTTAAACAACAATGTCATCACTCCACTAAGGAAACAAAGGGTAATAACCAGGTCAGGAAATGATAGGAAATTTAAAAAGGGATATATGAACATGTCAAGATGTGAGACTAAAAGAGTCGAATCATAAAGATAACTAGTTACCAACCAGTAAGAGATATTAGAATTAGGAAGGTATTCAAGACAAGGAAATAACGAGTAAACTTTTATACTTAAGAATCAAATCCAACCAATGTATGAACGAAAGGGAGGAAAAGGATTAATGGTACGAAAGAGGGTTTTAATGCTTAATCCATACGCTTCCTAAAACTTAAGGTCCTCTCTAACAAGGTCACGCCTATTAGGTATTGTACCTTCATGACAAAACGACCAAATCCCAAACAAGGGTCAAGGTAAAATAAACGCTCGCTTAAAGGGTGATAGACCGGTTAGATACTTCTTCCACCTATCTTATCACATATTAGGATTTCCCTAAAGCAAATCTACCACTCAAGTATAAAAGTATCTCTGTATCTCAAGAACTCGACACAACCTCAATGTTTTAAAAACCAAAGAATAAATTGACAAAGACTTCTCAACAAAGTTCTCAAGAAACAACTAACACAAAATCACATTCCCAATCTATACGGGATTGTTAACATCTAAAAATGGGTTTTCTTCCAAATTCATATTCTAAACTTATCTCATGTTTACTCCTAAGGTAACGACGCTCAACCTACTAAGCTTTCAAATCCCAAACATAAACAACAGAGCCAAGTTCTATAACTTTAATTACATAGGCAACTCATTCCTATCACAAAGAATCCACCAATCGATTATACTCACTTTGTCAAGGAACTAGGTATAAGAATCATTAAGTATGTCTCATCACATTACCTAAGTCTTTCTAACATCACATCCTCTCAAAACCAGGGTTAAGGGTCAGACACAAACAATCTCCTCAAAAGTCGAATTTTCCAACCAAGGTCAACATTCCTCACAAGAAAAAGTACTATCTAATGGCTTTAAGGGAGGATAAGCAAAGAACAAAGGACAAGTTAGGAGTACAAGCGTATCTTTTAAAGTAAAACAGAAGGGAGTTTAGAAGGAGGATAAGCACCAAGAGATTAAGAATAAGGCGAGATACAAAAAGAACGAGAAACATCTTCAAGGAAGTAGAAGCATTCTTCAAAGGTTGAACAAATCTTCAATCCTCAGCAATAGGCACTAAATCTTGATCTTCTTAAAATATAAGTGTCCTTTCAATGGAACGGAGATACTCTTGGCGATCACTCAAGAATATCAATATTCCAATTCAAAGACATAAAAATACATTTTTACACCAACAAATGATAAAACTAATTATCAGACGTCTCCAATAACAAGCTTTAACACTAATTGACGTTAAAACCAGTGAAAAACATTAAAATATTTTCAAAACCTTTAGTTCAAAAATTTCTTTATAATAAGGGTAATAACTCCATTAGCTATAGATAAGCTCACGGTCATTGATCCAAGAACGCAACAATTATTAAATGACAATCAACAAACAGGTTAGTACCTAACAAAGAGCAAACACAAAGAGACTACAACATAAGGTCCTACGTCTACCCATCTTACCCATCTCTCAAGTTTATTATTTTAAGGTCAAGTTATTTATATTGGGGTGCACAAACGTGCGTCGGGAGCAAATATGCTCTGATACCAACTTTAACACCCTCATTTAATGCGGAAAAATAAACACGTAATTCTAGAATAAAACTGCATGGATATGTTTGTAATAGGTTCATTTGGGTAAAAACCTGTAATTTTTAAAACCTTAACCTGTTATAAAGATATCCAAATTGGAAGGTGTCAAACATACAAAGTCTAACTAGAAGTGTCATAACATAACCATCGCTAAAGTCGCGAATAGCAAATTATACAACCAAATGTAAAGAGGGAGACATATGTCCCTAAAATGTATGTGACATAAAAAGTGTTTAAGGGTCACAATAAAATAAAACCAATCTAGGTTCCAGGGTTACTTTGCTCGCTAGCTCGTCCATGTACCCCATATATGCATCACCTACTTGTCATTCGCATTTTATACAAATACGAAAGCCACAGTCAGTGGGGAGTAACTCCGAGTTCTCCCAGCCACGAAATGTCATAATTAATATAACATGTAAACATAAAAATATGAATACGAATCACACAATGCCTTAGCATATAGATGTTAGACAATCGTGCTTATCATGTGAATAACAATATAACAACACATAGTCCTAGCATGTGAATACTAGACCGACTCATACTACACTATCATGTGAATCACATAACATCCAGGAATCCAAACTCTATCAACCATAGCCGGCTTGCATCTCACCTTCTATGATTCATAGAATCATCAAACAAGAAAGGACAATATATCAAAGACAGGCATAAGTTCTTAGCACCGTCAATAGTCACTCTGTAACTCGAGTTTATACCACGAGGTAGGGAAGGTAATCGAACCGGTATCTTGGCTCAGAGGTTCTATCAAAACATGGCCAAGACACAACACAACCCTAGTCCTAAATCTGCGCAGACCTAGACATGCGGATACACACCACCGCACCCAAGACCCACAATTTTTTTTAAAAACAAAGTGAGTACCCTAAGGAGTCCACCAAAGGGTTGGCTAGTACTTAAGCTGACCACTTACCCTCAAAGTAAGTAACGAGATCATGCCCCAACTTGGATATAAACCCACCAAGTCAGGAACACAAAGGCTATTGAGCAGTGAACATACACTCGTCAAAGACTATAAAGGCCTATCTATGATGAAAGCCGAAATACTCACCTAGGACCTAGTCCTAGCTAGTCCCAGCTTGAATACTTTAGCCCACACCACACAAGACAAGTAGGACACCCAATTAACCATAAGAGGGCAAAGAGTCCAACTTTCAAACATAATGCTAACATTCTATCATGTGAAAGGCTATATAAATGTCTATTCAGCAGACAATCCAACCATATCCTCAATGTCATCAATAACCAAATTATAGCTAACCATCAATATTATAATCCAAATTCCAGCTAACCGTTAATCTCATAATTCATGAGAACAAGCTAAAATGGCAACAAGGCAAGAAGACTCAAGTATAAGGCAACCAATTCATCCAACAACCAACATGTGAAATGATAATTACAAATATCAAGCATAGCATAAAACTTCCAATAACAACCAAACTCACCTCAAAGACAAACCCTCGACCCTAGTCCCGCGACGGGTCATTGGTCAAATCGAGGCTGGCCGGTTTAAACCTAGTTTGACCAAACTCATTCGGTCAAACTGGCCCAGCTCAGAGTCTTGGCCTACTTTGGCCCAAATCATGTGAAAAATGAAAGTAACACATTATCAATCTCCTAAACACTTAACAACCAACAAACACAACATCAACTACTGATGTGACATTAATTCGTCGAGTAACTCGGAATAGTTACCTTAAGCTAGCAAGAGACAAGTAATAACTTGAGAAAACTTCTAAAACCCAAAATTACTCTTCATCTTCAACCACATATGAGGCACCTAAAATAATTATGTGAAAGGACGATATTAACGAATTATCGTTATATAAAATAAGAGACGGAAATTAATTATTTCAAATAAACCAAACTTGCGCCAAAACCAACTCGACCCACGACCCTAGTGGCCGTTGAACCGCCCCACGCCCATCACCAAACAACCAACTACTACTCCGCCTAATGGACCACCCAACCATAAACAAAGGAAAGGAAGAAAGGGGAAAAACAGGGGTATGGGTACCCCGTGTCCAACCCAACACCACCCCCTTCAACTCTCCCTCCCCCACGGGCCGCTAAGCGACCAAAGAACCATCCCTACCAACACCTATTATGGCTGACCAGATAGGCCATTTCTACCGCCTTCCACCATCCCAAAACAATCCCTACATGTCAGCATACATCGTCTCAACTATAAAAGATACCAATTGGCACCCAAAACAATCCATACATGTCAGCATACACCGTCTTAAATATACCACTTACTAGCTAGCATCCCAAATGATCCCTACAGGTCAGTATACACCTTCTCAATCATCTCCACATATCAGTATACACCGTCTCAACTATACAACTGACTAATTAATATCAATAAGGATCCCTATATATAATTATACACCGTCTCAATTATAAAACAGACTAACCAGCATTCGAAATAAACATATTTTACCAGTAATATCGAGTAATCCATTATCGTTACCTTTTTCCGATCGAACTAGTCCTTCATGACTAACAAATCTTCTACTAGACCGTCTATTTTAGTACATACAACCGTCTTATAATAAACAAAGCTAAAAATATAAATTGGGTTTGTAAAAATACATAACGAAAATGAATGTTACTTACATCGGAATGACGAGAACGACGAGAGGAGCGCTATGGAACAAAAATCATTGAAAACGGATGAGAAACGGAGTCGGGATCGGAGTTTGAAGGGGGACGGGAATGGAGGTTGAGCGTGGTGTTGTTGTTGTTTGTTCTGATAGAACAACGAAGAAAAGGGGAAAAATAAGGGGATGCGTGAGAAAAAGAGGGTTTTCGAGAAACTTCGATAGTTATTAAAACCGTTTCGAGTTAAATTAAACCGATTTAAGTAAGGTTTTCGAGATAAAACATACTCAATAATAAATAAATTTAATGAATGAAAATAAAATAAACTCAGCTAGTTAACGGAAATAATACGATATCAGCTTGAATCGGAATTATTAGCGATTTTTACGAAACTAACGGATATTAATAAAATTTGCTAATTTAGTGAAATAAGCTCAAAATAGTTAATTTAAGACGATTTTGTTCCCAAAATCCATCTCGGGTTCACTTAAAACAACTTTTATAAGGACTCGTAAAGAAACGGAAATTATTAAATAAATAAACTCGAACTAACTTCAATAAACTCGAACTAACTTTAAATAAACTTATTAATGATTATTAAAATTAACGTATCGAATTATGATGAAATTAATTAATTAGCTAAGCATATATATATAAATCGTTAAATGATGTAATTAAATTCAAAATAGCAATTAAAAGAATTTTATCCAACTTAATAAAATACGGGGTGTTACACCGTGCTCATGTACTGCCTAGTGCTGCTTCACGAGGACGGGGATAGGGATGAGGGGTCCCTACTACTACTGGACACGTTGTTGCCACGTACCGTGCAGACGACTCTCTTGATCGGCTTCCTGATTTTCCTGAGGTATGTTTCGTAAATTCTATTCATCGTAAAAACTTTAAATCTTTAATGCGTTGTGACATCGCTTCCACTAAGTTTTTATGTCGTAATTCACTTGACAAGTTAGGGATTTCCGAGTCTGTAGCTGCAACTTTGAACGGGACTGGGGTGACTAGGCTGACCCCAATAAGTGCTCTGACTTACGAGCAGCTGACCCTTGAGTTTTTCAGCTCTTTTACTTTCTCAGCTGGTGCCTATGACACTGACCCGAAGAGCTCTTGTGTCTCCTTTAAACTGTTCAACCAGACCACCACTTGGACCTTAGCTAAGTTTGGGAGGAGGTTAGGTTTGTCTTCTCACGGCCATCAGGACCCTCCTCAGAAGGTCATGGCTCTACTTTGGCCCACTTTGGCATAGACTCCCTTTGACCAGCGGAAGTTGGCTCACATCCATCTTCCCCCGGCCCGTTATTTTCTTCGTCTCATTGGAGGGACGATTTTTGCCCGAAAGGAGCCTAACAACGTAAACAGCATTGAGTTGTCTATTTTAGGGGGCTATATGAACATTGATAGCGCCGGCCCCTTTGTTCTTAACATTGCTTACTTGACAGCTCAACATTTTAACGATGTCGGGCAGAAGAAGACAGGCACGATTTCCTGCGGAGGCATAGCCTCTTACATTGCCTATTCCCTCTTCACTGACTTCCCCAGAGGCTTGACACATTTAGATAAGGATGCGGAGTTAGATATTAACGTCATGCAGGCGATGTTTTGGTTAGCTGCAGACCAGCGGACCTGGAAGATTTGTAGTTCCAGGTCCGTGACCTTCCCATTTCCCGACCTACCCCGTCTTTTACCTTTGACCAGTTTGTCGGGTAGGTTGCCTCCACCTCTACCTTTCTACCACCTCCCACTTTATCCTTCCACCTCTTCCGCTTCTAAGAAGCGGAAGCGACCTGAGACTAAAGAGGGGTCCACACCGACTCAGGCTGGACAGACGTCTACATCCACGCCCACACCCACGCCGACCTCTATCCCTGCTCCTTCTGTTCCACACCCGATTCTGCCGGCTAAATTTGTCCCCCTTACTCCTTTTGAGGCACCCAAGATCATGGATCAAAGGCGTCATGACAATCTTCTTCTTGAGATATGCATCAGGCAGGCTCGTATTGAGCGGGATTAGGCACTTGGCTTGTTTCCTTTATACGAGTACCATATGATGAGGAGACATCCCATTCCTGAGGGCTGGCCACACGCTTCTTTCTACCGGTACCCAGCGAAGAGGTACCCACAGCCCGAGAGTGAGGAGGACACAGCAGAGAGGGAGAAGAAGGTACGATTTAACCTCGCTGCTGGAGGTCGTCAGAGGAGGCGGGAGCAGGAGCAGGAGTGAGATCCTGACTATACGGTGGTGGTTGAGAAGGAGGAGGTTGACGAGTAGCTACTGGTCAACTCACTTCCCCAGTTTTCGGGCTGGTTTGGGGACGTTCGTTTATTTTGTAAGTATTTCTGCTTTCTTTATTTTTCATCTCCTTTATTTATTTATTCATTCATTTATTGGCTGTAATTATCCCGTTCCCCGTATATATATTGCTGGTGTATGCTGGAGGACAACGAGGGCGTTGTCCGTTTTGGTTTGGGGAGGGTATTGCATCCTTTGACTCTGCATTTGCATTTGTTTTGCATTCACGTTTATTTTTCTGCTTGCATCGTATTTTTATTTCAAAAAAATTAAAAAATCACAAAAAATATAAAAAATTCAAAAACAAAATATCACGTTTATTTTTGCATATAGGTCGAGTAAGAACGGTAGATTTCCATGATGATATTGCACTGTAACTTGTCAATTTCACTTAAGCCTTGCATCAGATTGATAGTTAATAGCTTTTTCATGCGCATAGTCTATGAGTTAATGTTAAAAATACAGCTAAACATATAAGACTTGATCTGAAAAATTGGCAAACTACTTTAAAATTTCTAAGATATTAGAGTCGTATAACTGGTGTCATTCATGACCAGTTCATGTAAGAATTGAGAGTAGTATACTCCTTGTATAACATGTTCATCACTTTACACGTTTATAAAATTCGATTGCTTTTTGCTTACATACATTCGGGTTTGTGGTCGGTGTCACATGCAGGGAGGTGCTTGCAATTTTTTCCTTTCTTTCATTTTCACCCATTTAGCTCCATATTAGCCATACTTAGCCTTTTGACCCATTAACTACACCCAAATTAAGCATGCATGTCAAGCTAGTTTAGTGTAATTTTTGCGGTATTTTTTTCCATTGATCTGAATTGGCTCGTTCTATTTTGTATGGAGTTAGTAGAAAAAGAAAAGAAAGGAGGATATGATGAATTGAAAAGAAAAAAAAAGTTGTGAAAAAATGAAAAAAAAAAAAAAGAGAAAAGATGTGGGCGAGAAAATGAGGAAAGCATGAAAAAGAAATAGTAGAAAAAGAAAAAGAATAGACCGTGCAAAAAAGGGAAGTTTGTGACGGTCTTGCTCGTCTATTTTATTTATATCTTGTTGAGGAGATTGTGTATTTGGTTAGTGAGTTTTGTGCCAAAGAAGGGCACTTGTGTTTGATTTCATAATCAGCTGAGAATTTGATTTGCTTAGTATGGTATGTTTAGGTGCTAGCTTGACGCTTTACCTCCACTTTATCCATAATTGTTTTGCCTTTTCTTACTTGTAGCCTCACTTTCCTAAAATTATTGAAAGCCCTTAGCTGTGACGGGCACTGTTTGGTTGGAATGTATGTATGGTGCTTTGAATCGTCTGTCATTTTTGTTGCATGCATGTTTATGTGGGATCGTAGTTTAGGTGAGTGACTGTTTTCTCTTCTTCTCTTACACATTTATACTTACCATTTGCTTCATGAGAGAAGAGTGACCCGTGAGAGTCTGATTTTAAAGGTGTTGCATGGTCGACAGTTCCGCTTATTTGTAGACATCATACAACTCGTTTGCACTTGACTGTTATAGCTATAATTGTTGGTTTTGATTGCATTAAATCGGTTTAACTGGACAAGTTATAGCTAGCTCTGAGGTTTCTTATCCGTTCCATTAGTTTGTATTAAGTTTACTCGAGGACGAGTAAAGGTTCGGTTTGGGGAGATTTGATACGTGCAATTTATATAGACTTTTTAGCCTTTTATTGCACGCATTTATATGTCATTTTCATTGCTTTGTATTCCAAAATGACCCGAATTGGCTACTTTGGTTCGTTTTGTCTCATTTGCAGGAATGGACCTTAAAGTAGCGGAATCGTACCTTATTCGTTCCTCCCAGCATGCATTTTAAGGAAATGGAGAATTTAGAGCGGAATGCCGACCTCGGGAAGCATGAAGGAGGTCCTTGGAAGCTAACCAAACGAGTTCAAGGCTGTTTCAGTGGCAAGTTACTCGATCGAGGTCTTCTATGGTAGATTGAGTGGTTTTGGCAGAGCAAGGAGTTCGATCGAGTTGTTTTTATACTTGATCTAAGTGTGCTATATTTAAGGTGTTCGATCGAGAGCCTTATTTGCTCGATCGAAGAGATTGGCTGAGGAATCACTCGATCGAGAGGAATAAAATGTCTTGATCGAGTGGTTTACTTGTTTGCTCGGGATTTTTGTTCCGTGCTAGGTTTAGTTTAGTTAATAATCTTTCCCCTATATAAGGGAAGACGTCAGTAGTTTATGATTCATCCCGTTAATCTCATTATTTTGTCTCCTTTTAGCATACTTATTGTTATTGTTGTTGACTATATTAAAAGCCTAAGTAGCTAATTCCCTCTATGTTAGGATTAGGGGAGCCATGGTAAAGCATTGATGATGTTTTGAATAGGTTAGACGATTGATTGTGAGAACTGTTTTATAACAATATAACTATAATAAGTTTTGTCGTTGAGTGCATGCTTCTAAACCCCTTTAATTTGGTTAAATTCGGTCCTGTATCGGAAGATTGGATTGAACAGTAGACTACCTTAATGAGGACGGAAGTTAAGTTAGTTGTAATCTAGGGTGGATAACGGACCGGAAGGACCTTTCCTGACCCTCTCATAGTAGATCGTCTGAACTATTTATGACTGAGTTAGTGAACTGCCATGGTGAACCGAAATCCTGACATATCTCTCTTTATCTGATCACATATCTTGCTTTTTCTCGCTTTACTGCTCTTTTCTCAATTTCTCTTGCCTTAAACCTTTATTAGTATAGAAAACAAATTTAAAACCCCCATTTGTTACTAGACCGATGTGATTAGCAGATAGATACATTAGCCTCCCTGTGGAGATCGACCCTACTTCCGCTAACTTCTGTTAGTTGTCCTAGGTAATTATTTTTGTTACTAAAACGACGGTATCACTATTCCTAAGCAATGGTTTAACTCTTTGCAGCATAAGAAAATTGCTACTTGGGATGATGCCACGATTGAGTTCACTAAACAATACGCGGATAATGCTAAAATCTAAGTCAACATGCACACCCTAGAGGTTCTTACCCAAAATGAGAAAGAAGGCTTCACCGACTTCCTAAGTAGGTGGAGAAAGACTGGCACACAACTTGTTGAACGCCCAGAATGATGCGTATAGGGGGGGGGGGGTAAAAATTCTAATAAATTTCAGCGGGAATCACGAATAAATCCCGTCCAAATAAGCCCAAAATAAATACAACGGATAATCAAGTTACGGGTTGACAAATAAGAGCAAGCACGCAAAACAAGGGAAACGGGACTGAAGCCCACGGTGGCTGCCGTGTGGAAGCTCAGTTGCGGAAATTCAAGAGGATTTATTTTGCCTTGCATTGTAATCTATGTTGTCAACTTATTTTTTTCTACATAAAATTAAATTGGTAGACTATGCTAGGAACTAGGTAGAATTATATTTATTACGGGTCAAATGTGGTCATCCCCATCCCCCCTAGGTCGGTCTAAGGACCTTATAAAAGGCTTGCTTGTAATTCATTTTTACTAAATTGTTGAAGAAATTAAAAATTTTTTTCGAGAAGCTTTTCTCTAAAACCGTCAAAGCATTAGTGTGGTGTACACGAGTGTAGAGACAAAATTGAGATCGACGCGTTTCGAATCTTGACTTAAGACGCGGACGCGCTCCAACGTTTAAGGGGAACTTCCTTGTCGCGTTACGAGGATTCCAACCATTATCAAGCTATAGGTCTAGCTTGGTAAATATCTCCAAATTTCACACAAAAACTCAAAAAAAAATTCATCCGTTCAAATTTCACGAAAATGTCATTCAATCACGAATAAGTCCAAAACACGAACCAAGACGCTTCCGCACCCCTACCCCATACGCTGCAATTGGTATCAGAGCTTCGGCCCTCGATTTTCCAAAATCGCGACGATCCTATCGCAGCAAACCCCGAACCAGAAGACTCGTTCTTTGAATTCGAGTGGCTGACCTTCTCTTGTTTAAACGACGGGAATGATCCATTCCTCGATTTGAATAGCCCGCCTCGTTTTGACATGGAACCAGGAGAAATTGACTCTCCTCTATTTATACAACCAGAAAACCCTACTTCCTATATAAACTCCTCACCAAATAACAATCCCAACATTGCACCCATAACCACCCAATTGCCACCCTTCACGATTCAGCGACGGACCACCGGGAAACGAGTTGGGCCTGCAAAATCCACGCCACTAGGGGTCTCGCTTCCTCGTTCTAACGGCCACGGTGGTTGGCTCGATTCATCCTCAGAATCAACGGGTTTCTCCGAGTCATTGGACGAAACCGACACCAGCAGCGGCGGGGATAGCAGCCACAGCAGAAGTGAGGAATCCGAGGAGAGCAATTCCGAGAAGGAAGGAGATAAAAGTGACACCAACCATAGCAGCGATAGCAGTGGTTTCGACACCAGTGACGGGTTTGAGACCGAAACAGAGGAAGAAGACCGAGGGAATTCCGCAAACAAATTCATTGATATCGAAAAATAGATTCCGCATCTAAACCGTCACCGGTCAGCATGTTGAGGGCCGCAGCGAAGGAGAAAAAACCGAGCCCGAACAACGCAGTGAAGTCCGAGGAAAATCCCGACCCATGGCCGAAAGACTGGATTGGGTTAACACCCTACTCGAAGTGGAACCGTCAAAATACGGGAGTTATTTTCCATGAGTCGATTGGAAGCAATGAACCGATTGACTCCGACGAGGAGGAAAGCACAACCACTTCCCGCCCCCCAAAACGTCTCAAAAGAATGGCCCGACGCAAAAAAACGAAGGTACAAGAATTGGGACGATTCTTTTTAAAGAAAAGGAGTGTTGATGCGTATAGAGAGGGGGTAAAAATTCTAATAAATTTCGGCGGGAATCACGAATAAATCCCGTCCAAATAATCCCAAAATAAATACGACGGATAATCAAGTTACGGGTTGACAAATAAGAGCAAGCATGCAAAACAAGGGAAACGGGACTGAAGCCCACGGTGGCTGCCGTGTGGAAGCTCAGTTGCGGAAATTCAAGAGGATTTATTTTGCCTTGCATTGTAATCTATGTTGTCAACTTATTTTTTTCTACATAAAATTAAATTGGTAGACTATGCTAGGAACTAGGTAGAATTATATTTATTACGGGTCAAATGTGGTCATCCCCATCCCCCCTAGGTCGGTCTAAGGACCTTATAAAAGGCTTGCTTGTAATTCATTTTTACTAAATTGTTGAAGAAATTAAAAATTGTTTTCGAGAAGCTTTTCTCTAAAACCGTCAAAGCATTAGTGTGGTGTACACGAGTGTAGAGACAAAATTGAGATCGACGCGTTTTGAATCTCGACTTAAGCCAAGGACGCGCTCCAACGTTTAAGGGGAACTTCCTTGTCGCGTTACGAGGATTCCAACCATTATCAAGCTATAGGTCTAGCTTGGTAAATATCTCCAATTTTCAAACAAAAACTCAAAAAAAAAAAATTTTCATCCGTTCAAATTTCACGAAAATGTCATTCAATCACGAACAAGTCCAAAACACGAACCAAGACGCTTCCGCACCCTTACCCCATACGCTGCACAGACGAAGCCACTCTTATGGAAAAGTTCGTGGATAATTTGAGACCCATTTACGCAAACCATTTGAGGTACCAAAACATAAGATCTTTCAAAGATTTGATTGTGCTAGGAACGAGAATTGAAGACGACATTCATAAAGGGCTCTAGTCTAAAACGGTAGGTCGCGGATATCAGGGTTCAACGAGTCGTTTTTATGGCTCTACTAGCAAGACTGATGAGGTTCACCTTGTCGAATCATCAAATAAGAAGAATAACTCACAGAGGAAATTTACCTATGTTGGTGAATCATATTCCACTGCCCTGAAAAGGTTCATGAAATAAGGTAAGTTCCAACCCATAGGACCTACACCTAACCCAGAGAAGAAATCCAAATTCTGGGATGAGAATCCATACTGCGAATATCATAGAGGCAAGGGACACAATACAAAGAAATGCTTCAAAATGAAACATGTCATTCAAGATATAATTGAAGATGGTCGCTTACCCATACCTCCCGCAAGCAAGCCTAACAATACTCAAAATCCTCTTGGAGTTCTGACTATCACGGATGAAGAATCCACCTTCAATTGTTCACACCTCATTTCTCCGGTCGAGGATGAGATTCAGGCACTAGAAGATGAGGGGAGTCATTCCACCATTTCTCCTACCATTGCTTATTTTATCGCATGGACAAAGAGTGTGAGTTGGCAAGTTTCAGAACTGGAAGCTGTAGTGGCATCTCTATGCAATCCAAGCACCGTACCTATGGGAAATACGCCACTGGCTCCAATTCCATCTCAAGAGTCTACGATGCAAGAGGTAATCGCAGTAGTTGACAATCTTGTCGAACAAATAATCAGTCTAGAAGCTGAAATCATCATATTGAGAGAGCTCAATATCGTCAATGGAATATGGACAGATGACGATAAAGACGAAAACCTCACATGACACTATCTAGTCAAGGTCAGTGAGGATATAGTCAAGGCTAGCAACGTTCAAGATATAGACCACCTTACTTGCTCAGGACGTCCATATCAAAATGTCTCCAAAACGGTCCTACGGTTAATGGTCCAGTCACTAACACCAATGTCATCACACCAAATGATGGCGAAGATACCTCTACTAACCATTTATTAAAACAACTGCAGATGACAAAGGATGATCTTTCAGTCTGGCAATTAGCTGCGAGTTCATTTCCCCATCGTCAAGCTTTACTGCAAGCATTGGCTAAATTGAACGTAGCGCACAACTCAACCCTTGAAGACGTAGTCAACCTAGTCTTCCAAGACTCACTTAAGCTAAGTAACCCAGTTACTTTTTCGGATGAGGATCTACCTCCTTTCATCGCCACGCATAACCTTGCTCTATACATTACAGTCACGTAGTTAAAGAAGAAAGTACCAATGACTTTGGAGGATGATGGCTCCGAAGTCAACGTCATACCACTAAAGACAGCATACAAATTGGGCATGAAAGAATCAGATTGGACCCCTACCAACCAAGGTGTTCGAGCATACGATGGAACACGACGTAAAGTAGTAGGGCTAATAAACCTTACTATAGCCACAGGGCCAATCGAGCAAAAGGTTAATTTTCAAATAGTGGACATGGAGGCATCCTTCACTATACTTATGGGAAGGCCTTGGATTCACGCTTCCAAAGCGGTAACATCCACCTTGCACCAGAAGATCAAGATTCCTTTAGATGGCAAAGTAGTGACAATCACTTTGTCACCTATCAAGGCTGTGATAGAGAAAATGTCAAGCAATCAAGTAGTCACAAACCCAGTATACGAGCTTGGGGGATTTTAAAGCATAAATTTGGTAGAGAGCGAATTGGGGCCTCTATACTTCAACCAATACTCCAATTTGGTGGTCAACCACATACTCAAGTCCCAGGGATACTTCCCAGGAATGCCATTAAACCCAATAAAAAAGAATACCTTTGCACCTTACAAAGAAAAAAACTCACAAAGGATACCATTAGGATTGGGATACAAGCCCACGAAAGCAGAAGCTTTAGAAATGCTTACTCAGTTTCAAAACCGTAAAGACAAAGGAATCCAGATGCAATCTTATCTCCCTACCCTAAATGGATACTTCGTCAGGGAGGGGAGTCAAGAATACTTTCATGGGTTTCCCGAACCCTGGCATTATAAGGGAACACGACTAGCTGAAATCGAGGTCTTCCACGATTGCTATTTCATCCCTTTAGAAACGGTTCCTACCGTCAAAACTCGTCAAACTCCTTGTTTAGTTGAACAAGCCGTTAGCCTTCTGTTTGGAGAAGACCGATTCGTCAGAGCAGCGCAGGATGAGCTCATTACCATGATACTTCAAGATGACCATTTCAACCCGACAGCGCTAATTACCGACACCAGCTCAAATTAGCGGAAAGGATGGAGAAAGTCGATCAAATGGACTAATAACCAAGAAAAGCTCTTTAAGGTCACTACTGGAGAAGGAGAGATGTTCAAAGGACAACCCGAAGACAATGAATTCGAGTCAGAGTTGGAATCGGAGTCGGAATCAGAGTCTGAGTCTAGAGAAGTCGCTAGAGAGTCTTCTTCTGTCGTCACACCCCATCCCTTTGTTTCTCCTAGCATAGCATCGCATAGTAACAGCGGCTTGGAAAATGTCCCAACAGCTGTCCCTTTACCGCCACTGACTACTGAACAGATGGCTTCTTTGTTTCAGCTCTTTTCAAAATTTAATATGAATAAATCAGATTCTACTTACTCCTTGTGTTTTTTTGAATGAAATTATATTTACGATGATAATGAGGATGATCCTAACCCAGACTCAGTCGAATTACCTCCCCATATAATTAAAGAGATACTACAAGAGGGGGAAGGGGCACCAGTTATAGAGAACACCGAACCTGTCACCGTAGAAACCGAACTAGAACCCCAAGAACTTAGGATAAGGACGACCCTGAACCCAACTGAAAGGGCCAATTTCATAGACATCATGCACGAGTTCAAGGACGTTTTCGTTTGGTCTTACAAGGACATGCCAGGGATCGACAGGGATATTGCAGAACATCGAATTCTGATCAAACCAGGATTCAAACCTGTAAAACAGAAGCTTCTCGGATGAGGACCGAATGGGCTCTTAAGATCAAATAAGAGGTCGATAAACAATTCAAAGCCGGATTCATCAAAGTTTCCGAGTATTCAGACTGGGTGGCTAACATAGTCACCGTACCCAAAAAGGATGGGCGAATCCGGGTTTGTGTTGATTTCAGAGACTTGAACAAAGCGAGTCCAAAGGACGACTTCCCTCTACCACACATCGACATATTGGTAGATAATACAGCAGATCACGCGTTGTTATCCTTCATGGATGGGTATGTAGGGTATAATCAGATAAAAATGGCCATAGAAGATATGCATAAGATAGCCTGCGTCACTCAGTGGGGCACATATTATTATACAGTTATGTCATTCGGGCTAATCAATGCTGGGAGCTACATATCAACGCGCTGTTACCACATTGCTACATGACATGATGCATAAAGAAGTAGAAGTGTACGTAGATGATATGATTGTCAAATCCAAAGATAGGAAGGGGCATATCGATAATCTTCGCAAATTCTTCCTAAGGCTGCGCAAGTACAACATGAGGCTCAATCCTCAGAAATGTGCATTCGGAGTAACGTCAGGCAAGCTTCTGGGATATGTCGTCAGCTAGAGGGGAATAAAAATTGATCCATCCAAGATCAAAGCTTTAATCGAAATGCCACAACCCCAAACGGAGAAGAAGGTTAGAAGATTTATTGGCAAAGTGCAGTATATAAGCCGATTCATATTGAAGCTTACTATGATCTGCGAACCCATTTTCAAAAAGCTCAAGAAAACAGATCATACCATATGGGATGACGACTGTCAAAAGGCGTTTGATAGGATTAAGGTGATCCTGGCTAAGCCACCAGTGATAATGCCTCCCTAACGAGATCAACCTCTTGGTTTATATCTCACAGTTACAAAACAGCCATGGGGGCTATGGTCGCACAGACTGTTGGAAAAGAAGAAAGAGTTATCTACTAGCTTAGTGAGAAGTTCTTAGAATACGAGTGTAAGTACACACCTCTCGAAAAGACATGCCTCGCTCTTGTGTGGGCAACAAATGAGCTATGCCACTACATGCTTAGCTACTCTATCAAAGTGTATTCTAAAATGGATCCCGTCAAATACCTCTAAACCCGTTCTCAACGGATGTTTGGCAAGGCGGACCTTAATGCTCTCAGATTTTGACCTCAAGTACGTGCCTTTGAAGGTCATAAAGGGGCGCGCCATTGCCGAGTTCTTCGCAGATAATCCTATCGACAATACCCAAGCAATAGACATGTGGTCATTTCCAGACAAGGACATCCTATAGACCAGTGTAGACTCTTGGGATCTTTATTTTGATGGAGCATTAAATTTAAGAGGATTTGGAATAGGAGTGTTGCTCATTTCTCCTGAAGGCGAGCATACACCACTTTCTGTCAAACTCGACTTCGAGGTGACAAATAACGCAGCAGAGTATGAAGCTTACCTCATTAGTCTACAAGCAGCAGTATGTTTAGGCATTAAGAATCTTCGAGTTCACGGAGACACATCCATGATCATTAACCAAGTTACAGGATCTTGGAAAATTCGAAGTGAAAGTCTAGTACCATATCAGGCTAGGATAGATCAAGTTGCCCAATTCTTCGATCAGGTCATTTATCTACACCTACCTCGTGAAGAGAATCAATTTGAAGACGCTCTTGCAAAACTTGCATCTTTGATTAATATGCCAGACAACATGGTTGAAATTCCTTTATGCATCGAACGGCGATCAGAACCAGCCTACGTAGACCACCTTACAGATGAAGAAGAAAGCCCAGAGGAACCTTGGTTCCACGCCATTCTAAACTTCAAACTCAATGGCACATACCCACCAGATATGGATAAGAGGGGACAACGTGTCATACGCCTACTAGCCTCAATACCTCCTCAAGCAGGAAGAATTGTACAAAAGAACACCTCTTGGTGTCGTCTTGCGTTGCCTTGATCATTCACAGGCACGGAAAGTGATGGAAGAAGTTCACAATGGAGAATGTGGTCCTCACATGAGTGGACCCATGATGGCAAAGAAAATCACACGTCAAGGATATTACTGGACGACAATGGAGTCAGATTATATTAAATACGTCAGACATTGCCACAATTACCAGATCTTCGGGAATGTGTAACATGTCCCTCCCTCAATGCTTTACACCATGACATCTCCTTGGTCATTTTCTGCTTGGGGGATCGACATCATTGGGAAGATCACGCCAGCTAGAATAGGAGGTCATTATTTCATTTTGGTAGCTATCGACTATTTTACCAAATGGGTCGAAGCAGCATCCTACACTGCTCAAAGTTCATACAAACCAATATCATTTGTCGATATGGTTGCCCACATGAGATCATCAGTGACAACGGGTTACATTTTCAGGCCGAAGCCGTACAATTGCTAGCCAAATACAAAATCAAGCACCACCATTCCTCGCCATATATACCCCAGACTAATGGCGCGGTAGAGGCAGCTAACAAGAATGTCGTCATGATCCTCAAGAAAATGATCGACAATTATCGAGATTGGCCTAGCAAAATACCGTTTGCGCTATGGGGTTATCGCACATCAGTTAGGACGCCCACTGGGGCTACTCCTTTCTTTTTAACTTATGGCATGGAGGCTGTGCAACCAGTTGAATTAGAAATCCCATCCCTACGTATTTTGCTCGAAACTCAAATCCCAGAAGCTGAATGGAATAGGGCGATGTATGAGGAACTCATCCTCTTGGATGAACGAAGGTTGCGCGCACTACATAATGTGCAGACATATCATGCACCTATCAAACGAGCCTTTAATAAACAGGTTAAGCCCAGGAACATCCAAGAAGGAGATTTGGTGCTCAAATCAGTCAGAGCTCTCCTACCAGTCGATCCACGAGGAATGTTTAAACCTAACTGGGCCGGGGCTTTTTTAGTCAAGTTCATACTCTCAGGGGTTGCGGTTAGGATTTCAGACCTAGATGGGAATGAATTTTTTAATCCTACCAACCTTGACCAATTGAAACGCTACTACCCTTAACATAGGACAACGCGCCTCGCGTAACCTACGTGCCGCTCATGCGACACAAAATAAAACCGGCCCCTGGCCAGTCAAAACTTATGTCACTATGCTCTTGCATTTTGACATTTGACATCCTCATATCATCAAGTAAATTGAATTGTACTTCCCTTAGGAGTAAGTAAAGCACATGCTTATTTTTTTTCTAAAGTTCATTACAAGCTCTTGCTTCGAACAATTATTCTTTTATATTTACTCGAACTACGCACATGGTTTGATTTCATTTTTTCTAATGAATATGTAGGCAATCCTTCACAGGATACAACCCGTCATTATTTTAATGTAAATAGAAGAACATTTGCATCTGAAATTCGATAAGAATAATAAAAGAAAATTACAGCCGTTTCTTAACTAATAACACTTTTATTCATTGTTCCATAAATAGTAATAATATGCCAAATACATATAAAATAATAATGCTGAAATAAATGGTAGGCTATGATTCTAAAAACCGCGCCATTTAATACAACTTAAATAATAATAATAATAATAATAATAATAATAATAATAATAATAATAATAATAATAATAATAATAATAATAATAATAATAATAATAATAATAATAATAATAATATTAATATTAATAATATTAATATTAGTATTAGTATTAATATTAATATTAATAATAATATCATAAAAGAGAAAAGCTATTCTTCCATTTTCCCTTTGCCTTTGTCACCTTTGTCATATTTCTTGTCTCGACCACGAGTCAGGCGCTCTTGCGTTGTCTCCGACCTAATCAACAACGGTCGTTCTCGCGGTCTAGCCTTACCATTTCGATCCATCACCATCTCTACGGCAGGAGCATCTCTCGGCTTCTTCGACGGACGAGTGACTAGGAATCCGGCTTATTCTTCCTCTTCAATCAAGTACTTTTGATTCTCCTTTGCTACTTTACGGATTTTATAATCCACAGGCTCGTGCTACCTCAGCTTCTCACGTTCTTCAGAAGTACCAACCTTTATCCATTGCAAATATGAGTCAGATACCCATACGGAGCCAATAGGAACTAGTATGAACCACATGTTCCTCTGAGCCCACCTAATTACCCACTCTCGAGAAGACTCTGAAGTGTGTGCCAAAGCAGTCTGAGGAACGGTATCAAATTTTGGAATTTTCTGCCTAAGTCCCACTTGCCTCATCAATCTCTCCGGGAAAATGCAAATCATAAATTCCAAGCCAGGGATACGAACTGACCGTGTCGGGTCCAAAGATGAGACTCCAGTGACTGACCTGAGATGCCACCATGGCAAAATCCATCGGATCAAGGGACCACCTTCACTCTTCAACTTATTATCCCAGTAGTTGCATACCCGAGTGAAGTCCACCATGTAGAGGCTAGTTCTCATTGCAATTGATCGAGCATGGTATCCAGGCACATTAACTGGGGGCTCGATCAACCGCAGCCGCTTCATCAGCCAAACCTGCAAAAAGAGGATGAGAATTAATACCCATTGGTCGACCAAAGAAAAAAAGAGACAAAAAAATAGCCGAAAAAGAAGAAACAAAAGAAAAACGGTCGAAAAAAAAGAAAAAAAAATGGTTTTTACCTGCAGGATGATGGGACTTCCTAAATAAGGAAGCTCGCGGTTTGCCTTTCTATTATCCAAACCAAGAATGGTCTCCCCTAAGCAAAGGCATGCTGGGCTCTTGCGCAACTCCATTTGTTCCACTAGGCTCAGAAAACGAGGGTCACCTCCCATATCCTCATCAACATGCCCTTAAAGGTCATGGCAATGCAGTAGACAAAACCCGAAGGCCCTGCGCCTCGCAACATAAGAAATAGTAGGGTCCTCCCTATTTATAAATCGATCGTTAAAGTCAAACATGCGAACACCTTTTGAGGTCACAAGACGGTCCACCTCAGCCTTGATCAATCCAAGCAAGTCCCTAAATTTATATTTATATCCATGAGAGCTATTGGGTATAGCTGGTACATTTTCTGGGTCCCATCCTCCAATAGCAGCTATTTTTTCAGGGAAGGGACAAATGTCGCCTCCCGGAAAGGCAAACACGTGAAAATTTGGGTCCCAATACTCAAGACAAGCATCCAAGAAAGGCTTCACAATTTTCACTAATTTGAGACTCAAGATCGATCCGAGATTAAAAGCACCCATGTCATATTTCTCAACATTTGTGAACTCATTCGTCCACTCCTTCAGACGGATTTCAAAGGCATCCATAGTTTTGAAATTTTTTTAAGAAGATATGGGAGTTTTTATGTGTTAGACGGAAGAAAGAAGAAGGAATTGTATGAATAAAAGCTTCCCCGAAGTCTCTATTTATACTATTCATTGTTTCCTAATTTCTGTCGGGGACTGACAAACTGGAGAAATGACGCAGCATCTACTGCGCCTCTTCGAAGAATCGCAGCTCTTGTTGCGCCTTTTCCCCAGGCCTTTTTCCGTGTTCTCAACCATGGATCTTTCCTATTTTCCTTTCGGCTATAATTTCTTATTCCTATAGGATCTTAATTTGGTAATTTCGTCAAAATTACCAAGTTTTATGTTTCCTAATTATTTTCGGGTTCGCTTTTCAAGACAAAGTCGACATTTTCGCCAAACGAAAACACTTACTCTTTTTTATTTCTTTCTTTTAATAGGGGAATCATTTCACTCCTCTTTTTCACTACATTTCACACGTAGACATTTCTTTTTGATTTTTTTTTTAGTAGCCCTCCTTACTGTCCAGTCATTTTTACTCATTTATGGCCATTTTTGGGGCACTTTTTACTTTTTTTTCATTTCTGTGCCAATTTAGGCCACCTATATGCTATATGCTTTTACATGTAAATTCTATGTGAACTTCGGCAGCATGACGGCGCAAACCGTCACCTACAAAACCTGTTTTTTAAGCTAATCTGGAGGAACAGCAAATACCCAGCAGCAAAGGCACTCATGCCATTATATACGCAACTAAAAGACGGTATATACATCAAACTGGGGTCTCTCGCCCAAAATAGAGTCCGAAAAAGTCCAAAAATGTACAAGATATACAATACAACAACAAAAAGAAAAGCAGCTAGTCCTGGTGGCCCCTCAGCTCAGCCACACTCGCCTCAAGGGAAGCAATCTCGGTGTCCCTTGTTGGGGAAAAAATTAACACTTTTTTCTAGAGGATACGTGGCATGCATCAAGTGGAGAAAAGCAACTGTGAAAGGACTGATGAGTTGGCGAAATCAGGTCCAGAAGATAAAAGTGAACAAACACATTTAATGTGAGTAAAGGCGCCAGTCAAAGGGGAGAAAAAGTCAGAGCAAATATCTCCTGAAAAATAGGTAACCGTCCCAGGAACCTCGCAACGGGCGTCCAGGGCCCTGGAAGGAGGAAACCCCAGGAAGTCAACTATAAAGGAAAAAGAAGCAAGCGGCAGCAAGAAGACACTTGAATTTTTTTTCATATAGCTTACTAGAGAAAATACTACGATACTTCCTTACTTGCGAATTATTCTTGATTATAGTGCGATTATTGGCGGGATTCCGACTCCCCCCGCGGTTGTTCCCACAACGGGTTTTCCGCGTCACCAAAATTCTCTCGTGTCATACTTTCCCTTTCGTTGTCTTTCACTTTCGCTCGTTAAATTCTTTGTTCGCTCGAAATTACAGTCGATCACTTTGACCCTACAGATTAGTATCTAACCGGTAAATTTTTACCAAAACAATTTGGCGCCCACCGTGGGGCCTCAGTGATCAACTTTCCATAAAAATCAAAATTCGGCAACCCGTTCGTCGGCATGTCAGGAACGATTCGGTCTCGTCAAAGACCTGGGGGTATCACCCAGCTTCGCAGGGAGACCTCTCCCAGCAACCACAGGACCGGTCACCGCATCACCAGTAGCCTGCCAGATGGCCCCTGTCAGCACATCCTCGAAAGCCATGCCGCCACCTTTCAAGCCACCACAAGCGCCTAAGGCATCAGCGACACCCAGCGTGACGAGATCCAGCAGGGAGAGCAGCCCCAGCAGGATCCAGATTCAGGAGACGTCGTCAGGAGGAATTCCCAAGAAGTCAGGTGCCTCGTCACCAGACCCGATGCGAGTGGTGTTAGAAGGAATGGATACCTTGCACCGGGCCATCGAAAGCCTGAGGAAGGACAACCAAGACCTCAGGAACCAGATCGCAACAGTAACTAAGTCTAGGACCTCATCAGCTGTGTTGCCTCTGCCTTCTGAGGCCCCAGTTTTGGTCGCCAGCACAGGCTCCCGGCAGATCCCATCAGAGCTGATCACCAGACTGGATCTTGGAGGGATACCACCAGGAGGAGCCATTGAGCCCAGCAGATTAGGATTCCTGTCTCTCGATCGACCACTCAGCCTGCACCCGACCCCAGGTAGTACTTTGTCTAATAGTCAGCCAGGAACTAACTTGCAATCTTTTGCAGGAACGCCCGTCCAGCAGGTGGCAGGATGGAAACCAGGATCCAGCACTGGTATGACGAACCTAGTGGGCGGACACCTCTCTGGAGGAACCTGGATCGGAGGAGTCACTCCTCAGCAGGCACCGGATTGGCAGCCAGGAACCATCATCCAAGCAACACCTTTGGCAAGTCAACCAGGCAGTCATATCCCATAAGGATCCTGGCTAGGAGGTACACCCGTTGACTCTTTTCCGCCGGTATCTAACCCTCTTGCAGGAACATGCAGCTTGCTAGAACAGGAGTATGAGGGAGTTGAGGGACCTGATGTATAGGATCCCGGGTGTAGCACGACCCCTAGAGAAGGCGACACGGAATAGCTACACAGATTCCCCTTTCGTGGATGACATAGCCCTCGTTGGCGTCCTCAAAGGATGTGTGCCCCCAGCCATGACGCTCTACGATGGGACCACGGATCCTCTTGATCATATCAACCACTACAAGCAAAATATGATGGTGATCACCGCGACAGGATCCTTGAAAGAAGCCTGCATGTGCAAAGGGTTTGGATCCACCCTGTCCGGCGAGCCCTGCAATGGTTCGTCAGCCTGCCCAACAAGAGCATAACCTGCTTCGCCGACTTAGTCAATACCTTCCACCACGGTTTGCCAGTGACGCACCGAGAAAAATCAAACCGGTGACTGATCGAATAGCGCGGGGACCCGAGGAGGCCACGAGAGATTTCCTGAACAGGTTCAACAGAGAGAAGGTGGCAATCCCACGGTGCGACATAGCCACGGTCATAGAAGCTTTCCGCCAAGGGCTCCGCCAGGACTCAGACCTATACAAAGACTTGACCAAGTACCCATGCACTACCTTCGAGGAAGTACAAACAAAGGCAATTGCAGTCATGCGGTTGGAGGAAGACTCAGGACCCAGGAGAGCTGCTTATGGCACAGATAGTATATCCAGAAAGGCACCTGTACAGAAGCAGAGCGAAAGAGCCAAACCCTACAGCAAGCCTGTGAACAAAGTTTCCGAGGGCCCAGGGGGAAAGAATAACTCTGAGGCACCTCCAAAGGTAAGTGAGTATAAATTCTCAACTAACCTTGCAGGAGTACTCAAAGCCCTAAAGGAGATACGGGGAGTCAGGTGGCCTAAGAAGCGGACTGACGAGCGTCTCAACGATAAAAGAGATTCCAGCAAGAGGTGCGAGTACCAGGATGACATAGGCCATGACACCAACGAATGCTACACCTTGAGAAGAGAGGTCAAATTCCAGTACGATCGAGGAAACCTGGACCACCTATTGCCAGGAGGCTCCACCAAAGTTCATTCCGCTAATTAGGTTCTGCCTACTCCTCCACCTGTGTGCACTAGAATTGTGAATGTTATTACAGGAGGCTCGGAACTGTGCGGCTTAACTTATTCAGCAGCCAAAAGACACGCCACACAAACCAAAGAAGATAAGCCAGAGTTTTCCTGCAGAATCAGCCGCCAGGACCTCCCAGCCGTCACCTTTGACGAAGCAGACGCACAAAACGCCCCGGAACAGCACCACGACGCTCTTATCATCACCCTCCCCATAGGAAACTGTGAGGTACGGAAGATCCTAGTGGACACAGGAAGCTCCGTCAACCTAATTATGCTGGAAACACCGAAGGTCATGGGGTTCAGTGAGAAGGACTTGGCAACGAAAGAGGTACCTCTAGTCGGTTTCAGTGGCGAAACAAAGCACTCTCTAGGAGAAATCATCATCCCGACCTATGCCAAAGGAGTCAACAAGCAGGTAAGATACTTGGTTATCGATGGGCCCTCTACTTACAATGTAATTCTTGGTAGGCCCTAGATCCACGAAATGAAGGCGGTACCTTCAACCTACCACCAATGTCTGAAATTCCCAACACCTTGGGGAGTACAAGAGATACGTGGGGATCAAGAGGAAGCTAAGAATTGCTACAAGATAGCCCTAAAACCAACAGCCAAGCCGCCAGCATAGCAATTATAGAGCCAGCGCATCCAGGAGGAATATGTCGAGCCACCTCAGGCGGAGCTAGACGAAATCAGCCTGGACGAGCTGCAACCAGAGCAAACCATACTTATTGGGTCAGAATGCACAGGTAAAGCCCGTCAGGAACTTGTTCAATTGTTGAAAACTAACGTGGATTGTTTTGCTTGGTCCCACGACGATATGGTAGGGATAGATCCTAGTGTGATAACACACAAGCTGAGCGTGGATCCAAGCTATAAACCCGTCCAGCAAAAGAGGAGGAAGGTAGCCCCAGAAAGGAACCAGATCATAAACCAGGAGGTAGACAACCTGTTCGCTGCTGGAAAAATCAGGGAAGTCAAGTATCCGGAGTGGTTATCTAATGTGGTGGTGGTCCCAAAAAAGAACGGCAAGTGGAGGGTTTGTGTTGATTTTACGGACCTCAATAAGGCTTGCCCTAAAAATCCATTCCCACTTCCGCACATAGACGCCATGGTAGATGCCACGGCAGGTCACGAAATGCTCACGTTCCTGAATGCTTGGAGTGGCTACAACCAGATCAAGATGCATCCTGATGATCAGAAGAAAACGGCATTCAGGTCGGAGCGAGGTATCTATTGTTATAACGTGATGCCTTTAGGTCTAAAGAATGCAGGTTCCACCTACCAGCGGTTGGTAAACACTATGTTCAAGGAACAGATAGGCCGCACCATGGAGGTGTACATCGACGACATGGTGGTAAAATCAAAACAGGCTGCACAGCACGTTGAACATCTGGCTGACACTTTCAACACCCTGAGAAAGTATAAAATGAAGTTGAACCCCTCAAAATGCACTTTCGGAGTCTCCAGTGGGAAGTTCCTGGGATATATGGTCACCCAGAGGGGGATAGAAGCCAGCACTGATCAAATCAAAGCCATACTCCGGTGGAGTCCCTCAAACGCCAAAAAGACGTGCAAATACCGACGGACGAGTAGCTGCTCTGAACAGGTTCATAGCAAGGTCCTCCGACAGATGCAGGTTATTCTATGATATCCTAAGGAAGAGCCAGAAGTTCGAGTGGACGGAGGAGCATGAGGCAGCACTCAGTGAGCTGAAGCGGTATCTGAGCACCCCACCACTCCTATCGAAACCAGAACCTGGAGAGACCTTGTCCATGTATATCTCCGTGACTGAGGTAGCTGTCAGTGCCGTGCTAGTCCGAGATCAAGGGGGAGAACAGCATCTAGTATATTACGTCAGTAAGTCTCTGCTACCTGCAGAGACCAGGTACACCTCACTTGAAAAACTCGTACTTGCATTAGTCACAGCTTCCTATAAGTTACGGCCTTATTTTGAGTCACATACTATCTCTGTGGTAACTAACTACCCTCTTAAGACCATCATGAGGAAACCAGAGTTATCAGGTAGAATGGCCAAATGGTCTATGCACCTAAGTGGATATGACCTAAAGTTCGAGCCTCGAGCAGCAATCAAGTCACAGGCTCTGGCAGACTTTGTTTCCGACTTTTGCCCCTCCCTCCAGACGCAAGCTGAGAAGGACATCCTCTCCCTGGAAGAGGATAAAGGGGAGCAGAAGTGGGAGCTGAATGTAGATGGGGCCTCCAACATAAAGGGAGCAGGAGTTGGTTTGGTCCTCAAATCGACCCAAGGGGACCTCCAGGTCCAGGCAGTTCGGTGCGAATTCAAGGCCACCAATAACGAAGCGGAATACGAAGCCTTAATCTTGGGTCTGCAGCTAGCTCTGGACTTAAAAATCAGGCACTTCCAGGTATACAGTGACTCCCAACTTATTGTTAACCATGTAAATAACTCTTATGTAGCCAGGGACCCCACCATGATGGCCTACCTAGAAATAGCGCAAGAATTGAAACTCAGGTTCAAGACCTTCAACATTAAGCAAATCCCCAGGGACCAGAATGTAGAGGTCGATGCCTTAGCGCCTGGGGCAACGTTCAAATCAGGTACAATTTCTACCATACCTATCGTCCATGTACTGGAACCTGCAATATCCAAAGCAGGACAAGGCGACGGAAGCACAGCTGGCTCACTACAATCACAGGAAGAAGAGGTGTTAACTAACACCACCGGCCAGGAGGAAGCCGTAGATTGGAGGAAGCCTTACCAAGATTGGTTGCAAAATGACGTACTTCTAGCAGACAAAAAAGAGGTAAGGAGCTTTAAAATGCGAGCTTCCAGATTTGTGCTGATTGATGGTGTCTTGTTTAGGAAATCCCTCGCAGAACCCTACCTGAGGTGTCTGGGTAAGGAAGAAGCCCAGGCTGTTTTGCATGCTATCCACAGTGGTGAATGTGGAAACCATGCAGGGGGCAGGAGCCTGTCCAACAAGGCCCTCAGGCAGGGGTACTTCTGGCCCACGATGCGCAAAGACGCTATGGAATATGCAAAGAAATGTGATGCCTGCCAAAGACATGCCCCAGTCGGCCACCAGCCTGCAGAACCTCTGCACCCTGTCATTTCACCGTGGCCCTTTATGAAATGGGGAATGGACATAGTAGGACCACTGCCCAAGGCACCAGGAAACAAGCTCTACATGCTCGCCATGATGGACTATTTCTCCAAATGGATAGAAGCAGAGTCGTTCTCTCAGGTTACTGAGGCCCAGGTGATATCTTTCATTAAACGCAATATCATCTGCAGGTTCGGTATTCCGTCTGAAATAATATGCGATAATGGATCTCAGTTTATTGGCAATAAGACAGAAGCATTTTGTGCTGGATGGAACATTTCATTGCAGAAATCCACCCCCAGGAATCCTCAGTCCAATGGTCAAGCAGAATCCAGCAACAAAATTATAGTGGAGAACCTAAGGAAGAAGTTGGAAGAGATTGGGGGCAAGTGGGCGGAAGAGCTACCTCTAGTTCTATGGGCTGATAGAACCACCCCTAAAGTAGCAACGGGACAAACTCCTTTTAGCCTGGTATTTGGAGCTGAAGCAGTCATTCCTTCAGAAGTCAGGGTCCCTACCCACAGGTACGGATGCCTAACAGAAGAACGAAATCAGATAGAAATGGCGAGCAGCCTGGACACCGTGGATGAACTCAGAACCAGCGCCCAGATCAGGATGGCTTCATACAGGCAAACAGTAGCCAGAAGCTACAACAAAAATATAAAGATCAGGACCCTACAAGTAGGAGACTTGGTCCTGAGGAAGGTCTTTCAAAACACTAAGAATCGACAAGCGGGAAAATTTGCCTACAACTGGGAAGGACCCTACCTTGTAGAAAGTATCGTCGGCAATGGAGCCTACAGGCTCATGATAATGGAAGGACAAATAGTCCCCAGATCGTGGAACATCATCCACCTAAAGAAATATTATATCTAAAAAGATCATGTGAGACAAAGCAACAGGCACGTAATCCGCTAAGAACAGCCCCATCAGGTTCCAGGTTTTGCTAAATATTCTTGCCTTTCTAAGGACCCAGATTTCTGCCTAAAAAGTAATAATAATTTCTTCTTGCCCCCTACCAGATCTTTTTGATTTTAACCAGTGTATTCAAATTTTTGGGCCATGAGTAAATTCTTTAAGCATATTTTAATTCTTTAAGTATTATAAATCTTGAAACCCAAGTTCTCCAATAGAACATTTTTTGTCCTACTTTAAAAAAAAGAGGTTCTTGGAAATCATATGTTCTGGGGGAAGAAGTTTGCAAGAACTAATCTGGTGGAGTTTCGTATCCCTATACAGAGAAGCGTGGATTCACGACTAAGCACCCACAGACCGGACGAACTAGGCTCCAGCCGTACTTAGCATCCATGCAAGCGAGGTTCCTCTGAATAGAGGGGCAGTTAGACCCCAGAACCTCCGATCAACGTAAGTCGGCAACAAAACAACAGAAAAAGTGCACGCACGATAAAGTAAAGGTACGCCTGAAACGGCAGAATATTAACTAGGCGCCTGAAACGGCAGAGTATCAAAATACACCTTGCTCCCACGAGCAAGGCCAAAACACACCGAAAATTATCCAAAAGATTAACAAAGTTTTATGCCACACAGGGCCCAGAAAGCAGATACTAAAAACCGAAAAGAAGCTGGTCCAGGAACCTCATCAGTCCAGAAACACATGCTCCACCCCTGTATCCGGAGCAGGAACAGTCTCAGGAGCAGATTGAACAGCGGAGTCACCCTCAGGAGCCAGGTTTCCATCTGGATAGGTTCCCCCCTGAACCTCTTCTTCCTCAGCAGCTGAAAAGCCGTCATCCTCCAGGGCGTCAATTTCAAAGTCCGACAGAATCCCCAGATCAACCTTCTCGGGAAAGGAGTCAGCAAACAACCTCTCTTCTTCATCCAGGTCCCAGGATAGATGTTTCCCCTCGTTGAACTCCTTGATGCAAGCAATCTTCATCTCCCAAGAGGAGCAAGCTGCAGCATCAGTCAAGGCCTTGGACAAGTTGGCCTTCTTTTCTTTCAAGACCTTATTTTCAGCCGTCAGAGAGTTGTTAGCCTCCAGAACCTGAGCCATCTGCATCTCAGATTCCTTCAGACTGTTGCGAATGGAGCTCGCCTCCTCCCCGAGCTTCACCTTCTCCTTCATCTCGGCGTCTAGCTAACAGAACAGGTCCTTCTTCTCTGATTGTCGACGACGCACTTCATCCTCAAGTTCGGCGAGCATCTCGCGGAGGAGGAGCGATATTTGCAGTGACTAGGAAAAATCGGCAGAACAGCAGTCAGAATAATAATAAAAAAAAAAAAAAAGGAAATCTTACCTCAAAAGCATGTTCAGCATCCAGGTCTGACAGCTCCTTTGAGGACCTCTTCTCCAAAGATGAACGGGGACCAGGAAGCATCAGCCGCTCCAAATAAGGCCAATGCCCCAAGGATCGAGAAAGACCAAAACCCTCAGGAAGCTTCAGAGTCATCTCAGCAGGATGAGCATTGGGGGTAGCATGAGTAGGAGGCCTAGTAAGTTCAGGGGGCAAGGACGCCAGGGGAGTAGCCTCGATAGGAGTAGGCTCGAAGAAGGCGGCAGGCTTCTTCGAGTGAGTAGCCTCAGCATCCGGGGTAGAGTCGGCCTTCCTCTTGGAAGCAAGCTTGGGCACACCTTCTGTAGCCCTCTTCCTTCTCTGGGCTAAGATCATTTGTAAGGTAACCTTGGGTCTAGCAGTTTCTAAGGATCCTAAGGAGATAAAGGAAAAGGGTAAGGCCCCAGGAATAGCGGAGGATCCTAAAAATAAATAAGGCAGGAAGAGCATGCGAAAGAGGAGCCTACCAGTCATCGTTGCTTCCTCCTCCTCCTCTCCGTCAACGGACGGTGTTCCCCCGGGAATAAGGCCCAATAAGCGATTGAACGATCTTTGATCAGAAGGCAGACCAAACAGCTTGGTCAGAGAAGCGGTCTCGTCAGGTGAAGGCACTAAATGGTTCAAGCCTGCACAAAAAAGCAAGTAAGGAAAGTAAGAAAGAAAAGAGCGAGAGAGGAAAAGAAAATCCTAAATACCTGAAGTAGATCGCCATTCAGAATACAAATAATCAACTGGAGGAGGAAGGGAATTAATTTCTACAAAGATAAAGCGGCGGAATCAGTCGGTATCATTAGGCTTAGGAGGAAACACTATGCAGTGCTCCTCGTTCTCCCGGACTCGTAAGGTCACCTACCATGGCCCAGGGACCGCACAGTGAAGAGGTGACCCAGATCACTGAGATTGATCCCGGAGTCATATAAATCATTCATAGCACAAAGGGGAAGCAACATACGCCAAGCGTACGGAGCAACCTGACACACAGCGAGCTTGTTCAAACGGAGGAAATCCTGAATCAATTTTGGGAAAGGGGGTCTTAAACCCAGAAAGAAAGGGTAGAAATAGAAGCATGTCCACCCCGGCCTACGAAAATCCGCCCTTTGGCCAGGAAGAGGGACATGCACCACCACCTCATCATAAAAACCGAACCACTCTCTTATCAGGGCAATGTCAGATGCCTCAAAAGTGGAGTCACATGAATGTGTCGGAGCGAGAATGGAAGCAGAAGGAAATAAATCAGAAGGATCAGAAACAGGGATTGACATAGAGGAACTAGAGGAACGAGTATTTTTTCGAGCCATTAAGAAGGAAAAAGTAGGATACCTAGGACGAAGGACGAGAAAAACGAAGGATGAGAAAAATGGAAGATGAGAGAAATGGAAGATGAAAGAAAATGGAGAAGTCGGAAGAAGTAAAAGAAGTTATAGGGAAAGGAGAAAGTGGACGGTTGGTGAACAATTAATGGGCACGGCAGTTGAAAGGATAATGAGTGAGTATCTGAAAAGGCGTGAGAAATCGTACAGACGGTTTTTAGGCGGCTCAGTCAGTTTGGAAATTCCCGCCCAAGTGTACTTGCACGAGAATTTGGGGGCAATTGTTGGGGAAAAAATTAACACTTTTTTCTAGAGGATACGTGGCATGCATCAAGTGGAGAAAAGCAAGTGTGAAAGGACTGATGAGTTGGCGAAATCAGGACCACAAGATAAAAGTGAACAAACACATTTAATGTGAGTAAAGGCGCCAGTCAAAGGGGAGAAAAAGTCAGAGCAAATATCTCCTGAAAAATAGGTAATCGTCCCAGGAACCTCGCAACGGGCGTCCAGGGCCCTGGAAGGAGGAAACCCTAGGAAGTCAACTATAAAGGAAAAAGCAGGCGGCAGCAAGAAGACACTTGAATTTTCTTTCATATAGCTTACTAGAGAAAATACTACGATACTTCCTTACTTGCGAATTATTCTTGATTATAGTGCGATTATTGGCGGGATTCCGACTCCCCCCGCGGTTGTTCCCACAACGGGTTTTCCATGTCACCAAAATTCTCTCGTGTCATACTTTCCCTTTCGTTGTCTTCCACTTTCGCTCGTTAAATTCTTTGTTCGCTCGAAATTACAGTCGATCACTTTGACCCTACAGATTAGTATCTAACCGGTAAATTTTTACCAAAACATCCCTGACCTCAAAATCCCTCAACAGACGAGTCGTCTCCTCCCGAGACTGTGCCAGCTCGCGCTCCAGGTCACGATCGCGCTCCAGGTCACGCTCTCTTTGCATACAAATGAAGAAATGCCTTATTTCAATCATTTCAATAAAATGAAGTAACATTTTCATTGCAACAAAATTCGAAATAGCAATGAAATAAAATAAGAAAGGGAATGGGAGGTTCATACCTGCCGTCCCCGGCCACCTACGAGTGCCTCCATGGCCGTAGCTCACAACCGGTTGGCCATCTTCCACAGCACCACGTACCGAGACAGTGCCACCTGCATTCAAATACAAAAAGGTTCAAAAAGGAACAAAGGCATTCCTATGCAATAAAAAAATAGAGACCGCCAAAGCTAGGGGATTACCCTCCTCACGATGTGATGCCACTCGTCCAGGCCAACGTCGGTCACCTCCTCGCCAAAGTCGCGGATCTCCGAGATCGTCGTCATACCCGCCGCGTCAGTGTACTCCAATACCTCGGGGTAAGCTGGGGGCTCGACGCCCGCCACCTCGATCTCCTATAAGGTTCAAATGATTCTTTATTTGACGATCATTCATCAAATCAATTCGAAAAGAAGAAAAAGGTAAAATGCTTACCACAATCGGCCAGTACGCCAGCCTCTGACGAATGAACTCAGAGTACTCCTCGCCAGGAAGAAGGAGGGCGTCACCACCCGCGTCAGCCAATTCAGCCGCCCTTACAACCTCAGAAGGCTCCCTAAAAATCGTCCGTGGAGGATCGATGGAACCGTAAAGGTGTCGCGAGAGCACTGCCGAGTCAAACGCTCGCCCAAGTACCACACAGGTCCCATGGGCGTCCTCAGCAACAACCGACTCGAGCTACTAGGACGAAGGACCTCAGCCACGAAATCTTGAGTCTCAGGGTAGCTCTCCCAGGGTCTAGGCACCCACTAAAATAAGAAAACAAAGGGTCATTCCTATGATCGACTCTAAACGGGAAAAGGGTCATTCCTATGAACACTTCTAGATAAAACACAAGTAATCAAATAAGGATCAAAAGCCCTTACGTTGTCCAATGGCATGGCATTCACGCCCCATTGACAAACATTGTAAGAAGAGTGCTGGCTCGACGTATGGCACACCAACCAGTCCCTCACCATGGGGTACACCATCGGCTCAGGCTCCGTCCTCTTAGGTGCGAAGCCGGGAAAGTAGGAGTACACCCACGCCTGCAGATAAGATAATCATTTATTTTTCTACATGGCAACAAAAAAAAACAATGAAGAAATAATGATCTTTCATAATGCAAAGGGAAGGTTCATACCTCCAACAAAAGTCCCGGACCGAAAGTAGCAGGAGAAGTCCCCTTCTCCATCAGCTCCGGATGTACGATGGCCTCATGTAACGAGTGAGGACCACATAGAAAGGAGTAACACAGTCCCAACAACCTAGGCTACTCAGGTCACAAAGAAAAGGAAGAAGCTTCGTTGATAGCCTCTCCCTCTTGTCTCTGAGGTAAATCGAAGACAAGAACCACCACAACCACAAGTGAGCTCTCTGTTCCGCAGCAGAAGGGGGAGGAGCCACTTTCCTCCCGTCCATCATCACCGTCGCCGGGGTCCTACCTACAAAGTAGTTCCTGACGTAAGAACTCGGCACCAACCCAGCAACGCTGGCAGCACCTGCCTCCAGGTTCCAGCCGATCAGCCTCCTCGCCTCGGCCGAGTTCACTCTCATGGCCGTCGACGGCCACACCAAAGCCTCATCTCCACACGGCAGACCCGACTTCATGTCGTAGTCCTCCAAAGTGACCCCGACCTCTCCAAAAGGCATATTGAAAGTCGAGGTCGTGTCCTAGTACCGATCAAGGAAAGCTCGAATCAGGCTAAGGTTAGCCCGAATCTTCCTTTCCCAGATCGCCCTCCAAACTCCCACCAAGGCCCCGAAGGCTCCCAACTCGATGATGGCCTTCTCCTCCTCCGACAGCCTCCCGAAGGCGTCCATCATCGTCATGTAACCGGAAAAGGACCTCATTTTCCCGACCTCCTTTATCAATTCAAAGCAAAAGCTATCTTTCGCTTAAAACAAATAAGAAGTGAAACAATAGACAAACGGGAAAGGTGGTAATAGGAAGTGAAAAGCTTGAAGCTTACCAAACTCCTCGCCGTCCTATAAGATAGGTGGCTCTCTGCTGCCCAAATGAGATGTCTACCATCCCATTTCTCAGCCCACTCGGGTGCACCCACTAGCTAGCGTCCACCTCGCCCCATGTTGGCCCTTCTCGGGACCTCCTCGATCTCCTCCTGCCTCTCTCCCCCTACGAGGGCATGAGAAGGGTCGAAGTCTACGTCCATGGGGGCCCTCCGGGATATAGAAGGCATGTCACCTGCAAAATCAAGGTAAACAAGGCCGTGTCAAGCCTTCACAAGCCTCTTCAAGTTTGTTTCAAGCATTTTCGAGCATCTAAAAGTGGTTTTATCGCCATCTTTGGCCATTTCTTTCAAAACCCGACCACACATATGGAAGTTTAGGGCAAGTCAAGTCTAAGCTCAAGCCTAGTCGCGGGTTTGAGTCGAAAATTCGGGAGCATTTCGCTATAATAGCGATTATACCCTAAAAAGTGTCCTGAAAAAGCTGTCACAAATCAAAGCTTCAACATGATATAAAGTTTACCCATTACAAAAGGGTTCCAAAACACCAAGTTTCATCAACAGTGGACAATCCTAAGGTCATTTTCAAAGCGATTTTCGAACAAGCTAAGAAACCGTCTCATTTTTCGCTCAAATGTTCAATACTTGACGAAAATTCAAAAGGAATACATGATTATGTTCCTAACATTGCCAATTATCCATTACTATTGTCAATTTTATCAAGCAAATCCATTTGAGGCAAAAGCCTCAATTTTTTCGACATTAAGGGGAAGAAACCCTAATTTTTTGGCCCTAATTCAATCAAAAACGCAAATTTAAAGCAAGAATGACATACATACCTCGATTAGTCATGATTTATGGCACGAATTGATCAAGTTTTGACGAGTTTTGGTTGGAATTTGAGAGGAATTTGTGTTTTGTTATTATGAAATAGAACACAGTTTTAATCAGGTTTTTACCCAGACAGGGACAAGCCCAAGAAATGACGCGGCATCTGCTGCGCCCTTTCCAAATGCCGCAACTCTTGCTGCGCCTATTCCGCAGCATTTTTCCAGCTCAAATTTTGAAAGTTCGTTATAAGTTTGTTATTTGTGGGCCCAAGTTTTGTGCGCCTCTTCTCCGAAACCTTATATTATACACTTGGTTCTTTTGGGCGTTTCTTTTCGTCCGGGCCCGTATTTTTCTAAACGGACTGCAAAGCCGTCAGCACGTTTTATCTCCCGGCAAGGATTTTGTTGAACCCAGTTCACGGACTCGTCTCTTATTATCAGGATTTCGCTTGCAACAACGAGCGGATTTCCAACGGTGCTTAGGACGCGCCATTATCAGTCAAGCCTCTTCATTTTCCTCGACGGTGTTTAAGACACACCTTTGTCAATACATTTATTATTCCAGCGAGAGTTTATGACAGCCGATGCACTTCTCGAGAAGTGGAATTTGTTTGAAAGCAGATACAAGCAGATCTCACAGGAATGATTCAATCCAGACAGAGTCATTCATATTTTCCCCAGCGCAGCAGTATTTTGCAGTATTGCTCACTCAAGATTTCTTCCATGATGATCAAGATGTTCCTAGTTGTTAGTACAAGCTTCTCCAGCGATATTTTGCAGTGTTGCTATTGACATTCAAGACCTTATATATTTCCCAACAAGAGTTTTGCTTGAGAATAGAGACAGGCAGATTCCCCCAGGTATGGTCTCTTCCTATTGCTGGCGAGCTTCCTTACGCAGTCTAATGCACTTTAAATGACCCGCCCTGATAGTCGACAGACTCTAAAATGTTCCCGACGACAGGTCCTTGGTTCAGACCCCTTGAACCGCCTTGCGTCGCCATAGTCATCAGGTTTTAATCTTCGATTGACCTGATGGTTATACTTTGACTTTCGCCTTGTGCAAGCTTCAGTCAAAGTGGAGGCTCTGTAAATAGCTCATTTTTACACCTTCCGCCAACCACCCAGTGATGATTTGGCCGCATGTTTGGTACACGGAACGATTTATGATAGCCCGTAAGTTTATCGTCAGGTGATAGCTCAAACACTTGTGTCTACCCCTTGGTCGTCATCTACGCACCGATACGGTCGTTTTGACAGTAATTAGAGATCATTTGGAGTCCAGGTCAAAAACCGCTTTATTTCCTAAGAAACCGTTTAAAATGCCGAGTCGGAATGTTCTAGAATATTCCAGATATTTATTCCATAATTAAATTTTATATCTTTTGGTAAAATATCATCCATATATCATGTTTTACGGAATAAGGAAGTAGAGATCTACCGCAATTCCATAATTGAAACGCGGAAATCTTTCTTCCGCATGAGGAAACCTCTGGGGAAATGACGCAGCAGGTGTTGCGCCTCTTGGAAGGACCGCAGGAGCTGTTACGCCTCTTCTCCAGCCCGTTTTTGCTGTTTACGAAATATTTCCTTGATTTCTTTCCGAAGTTTGTGTCATTTCAAAACTCTTCACACTTTTTGGTATAAATAGAGACCTTCGGTCTCCATATTTTTCACGCGAGTTTCCACCCTTCTCTTCTCTCTTTGCATTCTAGAACTTGTTCTAAGCTTTTGACGCCTACGTGCTTGATCAATCGACCACGTAAACTCAGATCATTGCATGACCGACCAATTTGACCACTACACATCAATCAATTAATCTAAAATCCTCCAGCGAGGGCACCTTCTACAAACATTCGAGTCGAGCAATCACTAACGTTAACTTAATCAATCTCGTTGATGCGTGTATTTTATATAAGGTTTTTACCTCATTTTTACATGCATTTCTGTACTATTTATGTAGCATCTAGCTACAAATACCCCCGAATATTCTACTTTCGTTCGTTTTATGTAATTTGCAGGAATAAACCAAAGAGGAGCTAAATCGAGCCTAATTTGTCCCAATTGCATGCATTTATGGAGAATAAGGAGCCGGAGTTTGGAATCTAACCTTTTGGAGACGCGTGAGCTGGTTTCGGAAGGTGCTTTAAGGTCTTACGTGCTAAGATAGCTCGATCGAGTGATTTATTACTCGATCGAATGCTTTATATACTCCAAGTTGTTCGATCGAGCAGTTCAAGTATACACAAGAGAAGACATAGCAAGAAGTACTCGATCGAGTGGTTTATTTCCACTCGATCGAGTGGTTTGGTGCTAGTTTGCTCGATCGAGTGGTTTATTTCCACTCGATCGAGTAGTTTGTCCTGCTTTAGTTTATTTTCCGCCTAATTTCGTATGGGCTTTTGTAATTAATCCATAGATTAGGTTTAGAGTGTGTTTTTTCGTAGAAGACGGAGGGGGTGAACAAGGCAACTCCTCTCTTCTCTTCTGGCATTCACTTTACTCTACCTTTGACTACCGTTCTTGGATTTTGTTCTTCTTTTACACTTTTGCTACTCATATTTGGATTACGATTGGTATTATTATTCTTGTTCTTTCATCCTTTAATCATAATTATTGTTATTGTATTGCTATTCTTCTCTTATTATTTCATCTCTCCTCTAATTCAATCTTCATTAGTATTGTCATCATGTTTAATTCTCTTTATTATCTATATGTTATTATTTTTAATTCAATGATGATGTGTAGCTAATTCCCTTCTGCTAAGACTATAGGGGATCCATAATTATGAAGGGATAGTAATCGTTTTATTGGGTTAATGCTGGTATAATCTTTGTTGTTAATCACGCAATTAATCGTATCTCGTTTAATTGAGTCGACGCAATTAGGCATTTATATCATCTCGAACCTTGACTGGACCGAAAGGTTGGAAAAGGCGAGACTAGTAGCGAACAATAGGGCATTATAGTTAGGACGAAAGCTAAGCTATTTGTGCTTTAGGGCGAATTGAGACCGAAAGGAGATATTCTTGCTCCTCGGACCGTATCCGCATTGACCGAGACCTAGATTCGGAATTTGAATGATTATGGTGAACCGTCTGTCTTAGCTGTTTTTCTCTACTTGGTTAATCCTTTTTCTCTTATTCTCTCTTCCCTATCCTCTCATTAGTTTAGAATATCACAATTAAAAACCCCCCAATTTTGTTACCTTGACGGACTTAGACGAGCCTGACATTTTCCCATCTCCATGTGGATTCGACCTGACTTCCCTAGTTATATTAGTTAGAGCCAATTGGTTATTTTTTATAGGTATACGACTGCCCTGTCAAATTTTGGCGCCGTTGCCGGAGAGGTGGCGCAATTTTGTTGCTTTATTTAAGTTTGTTTCTCGTCTCAAGGAATTTATTCCTTGAGACTGATTTTATTTCTGCAAAGTTTTTGATTAGTTTTGCAGATTACTTTTTGCTTTGTAAAGTCTATTTCCCAGAATGCCTAACTTAGCCAGTCATTCAGAGCCTACTGTGGATTCGCTTCCAAAAGGTTTCCTACTACCCATCACTGATCAGGGAAACTTTGGAATCCACCCATCTTACCTACAGCTGGTAGAGAGAAATCTCTTTAGGGGGGTACCTGAAGAAGATCCATGCAGGCATATAGAGCTATTTACAGAGTATTGCTCTACCATTCCTCTTCTTTGGGTGACACAGACAAAGTTAAGGGAGCTCTTTTTCCTTTCTCTTTAGCTGATGATGCCCGGGAATGGTTGAGAGATCTTGAGGGAGAGGCCGGTGTAATCGATCAAGTTCCTTTGCCTTGACCTTTTACAGCGATATTTTCCGCCGCGACGCACCAATACCTTCGAGCTCGATTAGTTCTTTTGAGCAGCTACCTCATCAAGATTTGAATGGGGCTTGGACTAGGTTCAAGAAGCTTGTCCGTTCTGTGCCTCATCATGGGTTCAAGAAATGGTTCCTTTGTACCCAATTCTACAATGGGTTATATCGGAGCGAGAGAGCTATTCTTGACAGCGTAGCTAAAGGGAGATTCACGAAGAATGTTGAAGATGACCAAGGGTGGCGTCTCATTGAGGATATGGATATTCATGTCTCTGAATATGGAAATCCCCGAGGTAGTGAGCAAGTTATTGAGTCGGCAGCTGCTGCAATGGAAGGTCCTAGCAAAAGTCTAGGTAATGTGGAGATTACAGAAGCTTTAGGGGAGAGTGCTCAGGTTTGTTCGATTACTGAGTATCTGGAGCTATGTGGTAGATGTGGTATGGAAGGGCATGACCCTATTGGATGCCTGGCAAGTACAGAGCGCATCCTTTCTTATCAGAAATACAAGCAAGGCGTTCCTTTTTCTCAACTGTATGAAGAAATAAAGAATGCTCCTAATCTTTCTGCGCCAGTGCTGCAACCGGTTTCTCCTCCTGCAAATCAGGAAGTTGCTGAACTGAAATCCTTCATGTTGAGCATAACACAATAGTTTGATGAGAAGTGCAATAGGAAGGAAATTGTCATAGCGGAATTGAGAGAACAAGTCGCGCAGTTAACACTCGCGAAAGACCAAGCCAAGCTTCTATCGACATGCAATCCAGCCAATGCAATGAATCTCCAAGTTGGCCTTACCCATGAAGGGCCAAAAGTACCAGAAGACGGGGTTTTGATAGCTGAAGATACCCCGGAGGATGATATAGATGAGTTTTTGGGCGAAATAGTTGCTGCGTGCGGTCCAGACACTCGATCGAGTGAAAAATATACTCGATCGAGTGATTCAATTCATCTTGTCACTCGATCGAGTGATAATTATAGTCGATCTAGAGATGCACAATTTGAAGATGGTCGATCGAGTGATATTCTTACTCGATCGAGTAAGTTTGCTGAAGAAATCACTCGATCGAGTAACAAAAATGCTCGATCGAGTAAGGCAGAAAAAGGGAATGGCCGATCGAGTGAGGAAAGTGCTCGATCGAGTATTTCCCAACATGAAATCACTCGATCGAGTGATAAAAGTACTCGATCGAGTACCAGAAGCGGCGGAGATCCTATTTTACTACCTAATTCCGCTACCGTGTCATCTTCCCCTGCTGTGGAGACGTCACGCATTGACAAAGGTAAAGAGAAAGTTGCTTGTCCACTCATTGCTACCAGAGTGCCCTTCCCAGGTCGTCTGAAGGACGCAAAGATCAAGCGACAGTACGGTAAGTTTGTGGACGTTGTGAAGAACCTCCAGGTAAATGTCCCTTTTACTGAACTTGTCACCCAGGTACCTATTTACGCTAAGTTTATGAAAGATATTGTGACGCGTAAGAGATATTTAAGTGAATTCGAGACAGTTTCATTTATGGAAGAGTCTAGTAATTTGATTTTGAACAAGCCTCCACCCAAAATGAAAGACCCGGGTAGCTTTTCTATTACCTGTATTATAGGCAATGTGGTTATTAATAAGGCTCTTTGTGACTTAGGAGCCAGTGTCAGTGTCATGCCCCTATCTGTCTACAAGAAACTGAACATGAGTCACCTTAAAGTGACTAACATTACCCTACAGATGGCTGATAGATCTGTTAGGAAGCCTTTTGGTGTCTTAGAGGATGTTCCTGTGAAAATAGGCAAGCTCTTTATCCCAGTTGATTTCATTATTTTAGATATAGCCGAGGACACCCGGACCCCAATTATCTTAGGAAGACCATTCCTTTGTACAGCTGGGGCCGTTATTGATGTCAAACAAGGGCGTTTGACGCTTGCAGTAGGGGATGACGCGATCACTTTCAGTCTGCCTAGTACTTTAGCCCGGCCAATGATAAAGGATACTTGTTATTCGGTTGATATTATTGACGAGTCTATTTATGACTTTTGGTCGGGTTCTTTTATGAAGGACCCACTAGAAGCTCTCATCCTTTTTTATGAGTGTGCAGATAGCCCAGACGACGATGACGCTGTGTTGGATTTGCTTGTTGATGATTTAGATGAGCCCGAACTCACCGAAGTTGAGGAAGAGCAAGTGGAACAGATGATTAGCACTCTTTGCTCCATTGACGTAAAGGTACCAGAGCGTAAGCCTCTCCCTTCTCATCTAAAATATGTTTTCTTAGACGATACTGAGCAATTTATAGTCATTGTTAGTGCTAAGCTCGATAATGATCAGCTAACCTCTTTATTAGCTGTACTTAAGAAAAACAAGAAAGCACTGGGTTATTCATTGGACGATATCAAGGGGATTAGTTCCGATATTTGTATGCACAGGATAGAGCTGGAGGAAGATCACAAACCGTGCGAGACATGTGGTCAGCGCAGATCGAACGAGAAGATGCAAGATGTTGTGATGGCCGAGGTAATGAAGTCGCTTGACGCAGTATTATTTATTCTCGTTGGTCACTCTAAATGGGTGAGTCCAACAGGTGGTCCCGAAGAAAGGAGGGACAACCGTGATTAAGAATGATAAGAATGAGTTAATACCTACTCGAGTAGTGGTGGTTGGCGGATGTGCATTGATTACGAGGCATGACTTAATGCCGCCACCAAGAAAGATCACTTTCCCCTTCCTTTTATTGATCAAATGGTAGAAAGGTTAGCTTCTCACAAGTTTTTCTGCTATTTAGACGGGTATTCAGGGTTCTTTCAGATCCCTATACACCCAGACGATCAAGCTAAGACTACATTTACTTGTCCTTAGGGCGTTTTTGCTTATCGCAGGATGCCTTTTGGTTTATATAATGCCCCTGCCACCTTTCAAAGGTGTATGATAGGGATATTTTCAGAGTATATTGAGTCTATTATGGAAGTTTTCATGGACGATTTAAGTGTTTATGGAAGTGATTTTTCTAACTGTCTGTCTAACCTTGAGAAAGTGTTGCGTATTTGTATTGAGGTTAATCTTGTCTTTGAATCGGGAGAAGTGCCACTTCATGGTCAATGAGGAGGAGTTGTCCTATGGCACTTAGTTTCGACGGGGGAATAGAGGTTGATAAAGCAAAGGTGGAAGTGATTCAAAGAATTACCACCTTCTGTCAATGTTAAGGGGGTGAGGAGTTTCCTTGGCCACGCCGGCTTTTATCGCCGGTTTATCAAGGACTTCTCAAAAATTGCTAAACCACTTACACAGTTGCTACTTAAGGATGCCCCTTTTGTGTTTACTGATGAGTGTCTTTCTGCTTTTCACAGGTTAAAGCAGGCTTTAGTCTCTGCGCCGATCATACAGCCTCTCGACTGGGACTTGCCGTTTGAGATAATGTGTGATGCCAGTAACTATGCACTAGGAGCGGTGCTAGGCCAAAGGAAAGACAAAGATTTGAATGTTATATACTATGCGAGCCGAACTCTGGATGAGGCTCAAGTGAAGTACACTACCACAGAAAAAGAGCTGCTAGCTGTAGTTTATGCCTTAGAGAAGTTTCGTTCTTATTTAGTTGGGTCGAAGTTCCGTTTTTACTGACCATGCAGCTTTGAGGCATCTCCTTGCTAAGAAGGAGGCTATACCACGGCTACTGAGATGGATACTCCTTCTTCAGGAGTTTGATTTGCAGATTAAGGATAAGAAAGGAGCTGAGAACGTTGTAGCTGATCACTTGTCGCGACTGATGCGACAAGAGGGGGAACATTCTTTACCTATTGATGACTCTTTCCCAGACGATACTTTAATTGTTGTTATATCGTCTATTGTTAACCAAGAACCTTGGTATGTAGATATAGCTAACTTCGTTGTCAGTGGCAAGCTGCCGCCTGACTTTTCTCATCAGCAGAGGAAGCGTTTTTCGTATAACGCTAAGCAAAGATTTCGGGATGATCCTTATTTGTTTAAGGAATGTGCAGACGGACTCTACAGACGGTGTATTCCACAGTGGGAGGCCAAAGTAGTCCTGGAAGGCTATCACTCCTCTTCCTATGGTGGTCACCACGGTCCATCGCGCACCGTGGCTAAGGTACTTGATCTGGTTTTTTCTTGGCCTTCTTTGTTTTTCGATGCTAAGTCTTTTATTTCAGCTTGTGATGCCTGCCAACGATCAGGGAATATTTCGAAGAGACATGAGATGCCACAAAATGGTATCTTAGAGGTTAAGGTTTTCGATGTCTGGGGCATTGATTTCCAAGGACCGTTCCCATCCAGTAAAGGTAACAGGTATATCTTAGTGGTTGTAGATTATGTGTCGAAATGGGTTGAGGCAATTGCCTCACCTCATTGTGATGCCAAGACCGTGATAAAAATGTTCAAAAAGGTCATATTTCCCCGATTTGGTGTCCCTAGGGTCATCATTAGTGATGGGGGAATGCACTTTAAGGAAAAGAAACTAACTTCTATTATGTCTAAAGTTGGTGTCCAACACCGGCGTGGTTTGGGGTATCATCCCCAAACTAGTGGTCAGGTTGAGGTCTCTAATCGCGAGTTGAAAGAGATCTTGTCTAAGGTAGTTTCTAAATCACGGAAGGACTTGAGTCTTAAATTAGAAGACACATTATGGGCTTACAGAACTGCCTTTAAGACACCAATTGGTGCATCACCTTATAGGTTAGTTTATGGGAAATCATGTCACTTACCTGTTGAATTAGAATATAAGGCTTGGTGGACAATTCGTGAGCTTAACTTTGATCCTAAGTTGTGTGGTCAGAATCGTCTTTTGCAGCTAGATGAGTTGGAAGAGTTTAGGCTTAATGCCTATGATAGCTCGCGCATATACAAAGAAAAGACAAAGAGATGGCATGACAAGAGAATTCTACCTTGGGAGTTTCATGTTGGGCAAAAGGTGCTGCTGTTTAATGCCCGATTGAGATTGTTTCCTGGCAAGCTGAAGTCCAGGTGGAGTGGTCCTTATACGGTGACAGCTGTTACCAAATTTGGATCCGTGGAGCTCGAAGATTCCGAAGGTAGTAGGTTCAAGGTGAATAGGCAATATGTGAAGTATTATCACGAGGAAAATGAAGCAGATAATCGTGTTGAAGTCCTGTACTTCGACGAGCTAGACGCGCCAGTTAATTGATGCCAGAAAGGTCGTGCGGGACCTCTTAAACCAGCGCTCTTCGGGAGGCAGCCCGGACTGTTTTATTGTACTTTTGTTGAACATTTTATTTTTCTTTAGCCTTATGTTGAACTTTAGACGCTGTTTTACGAACTCTTTTTGCTATCCTTGCTGTTAACGCGTGTTTTGCAGGTCCAGTTACTCGATCGAGTAGTTTTTCTACTCGATCGAGCACTTTTGGGAAATTATTCACTCGATCGAGTGATATATTTACTCGATCGACCAGTTGCAAAATCACGCTTACTCGATCGAGTGGTTTTCTACTCGATCGAGTCCTTCCTGCTGCCACTTTGCTCGATCGAGCAATTCTAAGCTACTCGATCGAGTAGTTCCGTCATCCAGCCGCTATTTTACGTCTATGGAGCTACTGCTTGACTTTCTTTGACCTCCCATGTTCATGGTCGGTTTAGGGAGGTCCCTCTATACTACGTTTTGTAAGTTTTCCGACTCCACTCCTCCTTTTCTCTTAAGTTTGCATTTCTTTCCCTATTTTTGGTACAATGAGGGCATTGTACGGTTTGATTTGGGGAGGTATGCATCCATATCTGTGTCTGCATGTTTTCTTGCATTTTTGCTTACACGTTTATTTATTTTCGCATGCATTGTTGTTTTTATATTAAAAAAAAAAATCAAAAAATTCAAAAAATTTCATGTTTAATTTGAGTCGGAACGTTTGAACTTTGACGCTACATTGAATCCTTACTTGTGCCTTGCATATTCTTGACATTTAGTTGGCATGATTATGTACATAATCTACGAGTTTTTGTTTCTCTCTTATCTGAACGAATAGACTTGATTCACATATCGGCAAGCTACATTACATTCTGAGGTTAGAGCTTCATAAACTGGTGATATTCATGACCGGTTTCATTTAGGATGTGAGTAGTACTCTCTTTAAGGCATGTAACATCAATTTGCATAAGCATGAGTCTAGTCTTCTTAATACCTGTATGCATTCGGTCTGTGGATGGTGACACATGTTAGGAGAGGCGGTTCCCTTTTCTTTCATTCTACCCATGAGCCCCACATAGCCAAATTGCCTTTTCGTCCTATTAGCTACTTTCTATAATACTTCCTACCCTAGCCGAGCTAGTGACGAGTAGTTGTTGGAACGTTTTATTGCAATATGGTTATTTTGTCTGATTTCAGAAGATGGTGGAAGAACTGAAGGGAATGAAAGAAATGAAAAAAAATGGGAAAAACGGAAAAAAAAAAAAAAAAAAGAGAACGAAAAATAAGAAAAGAAGAAAAAGAAAAAAATCACGTGCGAAGGAAAAAATTAGAAATTGTATAATGATTCTTCACTCCCATGTTTTACTTATATCTTATGGGGAGTTGACGAGTTCTTGGTGTTTCGTGAGTTTAGTGCATGGTATTTGCACCGTTTATCTTGCTATATTGAGTACGAAGTTGGGATGCAGTTCAAATTTGGAATTCGTTGTTGCTAGCCTGGCTATTAACTCCACATATCCAAATTCATCTTAGCCCCTTTTTACCCATTACCTCACTTACCCAAATGTAAGTCCTCGGCATGTGTCTTGGTCATTAGTTTGGTTGGAATGCATATGTACGGTTGTAGAGACTTTATTCATGTTAACTGCATGCATGTTCTTATAGGTCGAGTTAGGTGAGTGTCTTTACTTCTTTCTATCTTTCACATATATACTCACCTTGTGCCTAATTTTGAGTGATGAGCGACCCGTGAGAGTCCAATATCTTATGAGTCTTGCAAGGTCGACGGTTCAGTAAGTTTGAACCATTGATTTAACTCGTTTGAACTTCTCTTTTGCCAATTTGTCAGTTGTTGCATTAAATTGGTCTTGGTGGGTGATTTGTAGCTGATGCGTTGGTCCCGTTCCACTGTTTATTCTTAGTTGCATTCATATTTTGCTTGGGGACAAGCAAAGGTTTGGAATGGGGAGATTTGATGCGTGTATTTTATATAAGGTTTTTACCTCATTTTTACACGCATTTCTGTACTATTTATGTAGCATCTAGCTACAAATACCCCCGAATATTCTACTTTGGTTTGTTTTATGTAATTTGCAGGAATAAACCAAAGAGGAGCTAAATCGAGCCTAATTTGTCCCAATTGCATGCATTTATGGAGAATAAGGAGCCGGAGTTTGGAATCTAACCTTTTGGAGACGCGTGAGCTGGTTTCGGAAGGTGCTTTAAGGTCTTACGTGCCAAGATAGCTCGATCGAGTGATTTATTACTCGATCGAATGCTTTATATACTCCAAGTTGCTCGATCGAGCAGTTCAAGTATACACAAGAGAAGACATAGCAAGAAGTACTCGATCGAGTGGTTTATTTCCACTCGATCGAGTGGTTTATTTCCACTCGATCGAGTGGTTTGGTGTTAGTTTGCTCGATCGAGTGGTTTATTTCCACTCGATCGAGTAGTTTGTCCTGCTTTAGTTTATTTTCCGCCTAATTTCGTATGGGCTTTTGTAATTAGTCCATAGATTAGGTTTAGAGTGTGTTTTTTCGTAGAAGACGGAGGGGGTGAACAAGGCAACTCCTCTCTTCTCTTCTGGCATTCACTTTACTCTACCTTTGACTACCGTTCTTGGATTTTGTTCTTCTTTTACACTTTTGCTACTCAGATTTGGATTACGATTGGTATTATTATTCTTGTTCTTTCATCCTTTAATCATAATTATTGTTATTGTATTCCTATTCTTCTCTTATTATTTCATCTCTACTCTAATTCAATCTTCATTAGTATTGTCATCATATTTAATTCTCTTTATTATCTATATATTATTATTGTTAATTCAATGACGACGTGTAGCTAATTCCCTTCTGCTAAGACTATAGGGGATCCATAATTATGAAGGGATAGTAATCGTTTTATTGAGTTAATGCTGGTATAATCTTTGTTGTTAACTGTTGCAATTAACTGTATCTGTTTAATTGAGTCGACGCAATTAGGCATTTATATCATAGTGAAACTTGACCTGGACCGAAAGGTTGGAAAAGGCGAGACTAGTAGCGAACAATAGGGCATTATAGTTAGGGCGAAAGCTAAGCTATTTGTGCTTTAGGGCGAATTGAGACCGAAAAGAGATATTCACTGCTCCTCGACCGTATCGCATTGACTCGAGACCTAGATTCTTCGGATTGAATGATTATGGTGAACCGTCTGTCTTAGCTGTTTTTCTCTACTTGGTTAATCCTTTTTCTCTTATTCTCTCTTCCCTATCCTCTCATTAGTTTAGAATATCACAATTAAAACCCCCCCAATTTGGTTACCTTGACGGACTTAGACGAGCCTGACATTTTCCCATCTCCCTGTGGATTCGACCTGACTTCCCTAGCTATATTAGTTAGAGCCAGTTGGTTATTTTTTATAGGTATACGACTTCCCTGTCACTCGTTTCGTCAAACATGTAAGTCTAAGAGTGTAAATCCCAACTTTTTATTGTATTTTATTTTTGTACCAGTTAATGTAAGATATACGTGGACTTCCCTGTCACTCCTTTCAATTATCACGTTTTATTTCGACCTAAATCCCTTATAACTCAATATTTGCGGGTTTTTGTCATTAAATCAACCCCAGATTTTAGAGACTCGATTTGTCCATATCAAGTCTTTGGAATTCGTCCTTTGTACATAATTCCTTTATTTGATTTAAGTTTTTCAAATTCTTTCAAAATTCGTTTTTTTTTTGTGTTTCCGACATCGTAAATAAATTTATTTCGTTCTAATTCGTTTTGATCCGTGTTTATCGCTTTTATGACGTTTTCAGAAGTAATTAATCCGCTAAATCACTTTCACTTGAGTCTAATATTGATAATCAATCATAAAACATACCAACAAACATTAACAGCCTGCGGTTCTTACTTCGCAGCCATAGCTCAACTCAAGAACAGACGCAGAAATAGCTGCGCCTCTTCCAAGGGACGCAGCAGATGCTGCGCCTGTTCTGAGATGATTTATGTCCCTGAACTTCCATTCTCGTTTCGACATAGCCTTTAATTACATGTTTCATTAACTAATAATCGTAATATCACCCTTAATCTGACCTATTTTGTCACTTTAATTTCTAACCTTTTATTTTCCTTTCTTTTATCTCCAAATTCCGTCTTAAGTGTATTTTTGACGTAAATCATTTAAACCATTGTAATTAATTGTAATTTTATTTATCGTTATTTATTTATCGTATTTATTTATTATGTATGATTTATTTATTTGTCATTCACATGTAGTTAATCTAACATCCACTTCGACCCAATTTGTTTGCATAATTATTTGTTCACCGACATAGTTTAATTCACATGTTAGGATTAATCTATTGTTTGTTGCATAGCATGCATATAAGTGACAACATATCAAATACGAACGATTTATTTAATCATTAGTGGAGGCCGCTATCGAGGTGGGCGGGATTAGGTTTTCAGTAAAAGGACTTCCTAATACGTACCATCACCCCTTACTCCAGATCTCTCTGAACATCCTTGTTCATTGGCGTCCACGAGAGTCATTCTAGGCATAGAATGCTAAGGGTTACGAGTTCTTAGTGTTCATGTCACTACTTTATGTCTTGACATGACACGAGATATTCGAACGGTTCCCATTTCCCATAAAAATTGGTGGCGACTCCACAAATGCAGGCTTATTCAACCTTTCACCGGTTTCAATGCCTCGCAAATCGGTAACGGCCCATGACGTGCTTTGGCTATCCAATGTTCCGTGGGAGAAATGCCGCCGCCTCAAACATCACAACGCACGGGTGTGCACGGCGCGAGTGCCCATTTCCACAGGTTGGTTGGAAGTTTTGTTGAACGTTTTGTTGAGGTGGCCTTTGGCTTTGATTTTGATTTGGATAGCCTGATGGATAATTGAACCTTTGTTGTGGTACAAAATTGTTTTGTTGTTGGGGTTGAGGCACAAAAGTATTTTGTGGTTGAGAATTAAGCACATTATTGCTTTTGTAAGACAAATTCGGGTGGAACTTTGTGTTGGGATTGTAATTATTTGAAAAAGCACCCGGGGGAAATGAACTTTATCTAAAGCTTTGAAAAGCATTTACCTCCTCAATAGTAACTTGACATAGGGCGGTGCAATGTCCCGCACCTCCTCAACCTTCATAAACAACAATTTGGCTAATAGTGGACATGACATTGACTTGTTGAAGAGATGAGGCTGCATTTTGAGTCTTCAATTTTTGTTGAAGCAAGGCAATTTGAGCCTTCAATATGGATGTATCGGAAGCCTCCTCCTTAGTCTTTTGAGGCGTATTTCGGGAATTGACATATTGAGAACAATGAATCACCATGGATTTAATTGTGGTATGAGCAATATCTGTAACAGCCCCTCATACCAAGGTACCTTACCAAGGACTACCCTAGCAGGAAAGGTTGTTACCATCTCGGTTGCCCAAGTTTGTATAACAAAGTAAGCAATCCAAAACACATTTATTAGAGTTCAACAGAGTTTAACGATTACATTATTCCAAAACAAACCAAAGTGCAAAGGTGAAATGTCTAACAACTACAAGGAAATAAAACTAAGTCTCTTGACGGCGGAAGCTAGACTCGAGTGATGACTCTCCATTACTGTTCCATAGCTAAAGAACTGCATCACCTGCCACAATCTGCTCAGCATCCTCGAATGGATCACCACATATTTACAAAACAACAACGGGGTCAGTTACTAAATAATCAAGTAAGACAAGTACACAAAAACCAACCAGCTGATCAACATCCTCCTCCAGTCTCCCGAACTCACACATTAACCGACTAAACACCGAAGTGTGTAGCCCTGCCAACAGGTAATCCTCGCCGCTAGTGGGGAACCGCAGCCAATCCCCGCCTAATCCCTGCTCATCAACGAGCAAAATCTCTGTCCCTTAATGTGCACATCCTCTCCCGTGACGGGTTCCACGGAACTAGGGTGTGAAGCCACTCCCGCAAGTGACACCACCACAATCATCACAAGACCAACACTAACACCAACACTCCCAGAAAGATCAGCAGACAATCAATCATATACAAAACAATACAAATCTCAAATCAATTAAACAGTAACTGAGTAGGGAAACTCTACCTTAGCACAACTGCAAGAGATACAACAAGGTCATCTAGAATGGCTCCTCTACGAAGTCTCCACCTAAAACAATCACATAACCAACGATCACCATATGCAAAAACCCCCATTTTCCCCCAATCCACAATCAAGCCAAACCCTAAAGATTAACCAACGAATCTAGGGAAAACGAGAACTTACCGACGATAGCACAAAAGATGAAAGACCTTGCAAACGATCACACACACTAGGGAGAGATTTGGAGAGGATTAGAGCGTCGTTGAGTGTTTAGGTTTTGTAAAAGTGTAATTAGAAACTGATTACGCGTATTATATAATTCTAATCATCTCCAAATCAAACCGCGGAAAAACACTCGTCAGACCAGATACTCGGTCGAGTTCTGAGTATACTCGACCGAGTATGCTCTACTCGGTCGAGTATTCTACATACTCGGCCAAGTATTCCTGGACAGTGAGCCACCCAGAATACTCAACAACCTTTACTCAGCCGAGTGGGCCATACTCGGCTGAGTACGAGCTTAGGAAATCTGTAGTACTACTGTCTTCCCTCCTTAAAAAGAACTTCATCCCCGAAGTTCACACTATGCACACGAAACCAGACCGACACAACCCACAAAACTCACACTATGTAAAACAAAACACCCAACACTAGCTAAACTAACACAAAACATCACTAACCCGACTCAAACTAACCCAAAAACAAATATGCGACCATCTCATACCCCCCTAAAAAGACAATGGTTACGTCCCCGTAACCAAACATACCTGCTTAAAAAGGGTGGGCAAACGCTCTCGCATAGCCTCCTCAGGTTCCCATGTGGCCTCTTCCACATTATGATTAGACCAAAGTACCTTGAGTAAGACGGTCTCACCATTCCTTGTCTTGCGCACCTTGCGGTCGAAAATCTCTTTGGGAACCTCGGAATAAGATAAGGACTCATCCAGTTCGATGTTCTCAACTTCAAGCACATGTGATGGGTCACTCACATACTTCCGGAGCTGTGAAACATGAAAGACGTTGTGGACTCGGTCTAAAGCCGGTGGTAAAGCTAACCGATAAGCTACCTCACCTACACGATCCAAAATCTCATATGGATCGATAAACTTCTTGCTTAGTTTACCCTTCTTCCCAAACCTCATCAGTCCTCGCATTGGTGACACCTTTAAAAGGACCTTGTCACCCACTGCGAACTCGATATCTCTCCGGTGTAAATCGGCATAACTCTTCTGGCGATCCTGAGCTGCTTTCATCTTTTGACGAATTAGCCGAACATGTTCAACCATATCTTGCACCATCTGTGGCCCTAAAACCACAGCCTTTAAACCGTCATCCCAACAAACTTGACTTCGGCATTTCCTGCCATACAAAGCCTCGAAAGGTGTCATCCCGATACTACTATGGTTGCTGTTGTTATACGAAAACTCGATCAAATCCAATCTGTCCTCCCAACTTTCCCCAAACTCCATGGCACATGCTCTTAACATGTCCTCCAAGGTCTTGATAGTCTTCTTAGTCTGACCATCTGTTGCAGATGAAAAGTTGTACTCATCTTTAAGGTCGTACCCATCGGATCATTCAATTCTTGCCAAAACTTCGATATAAACCTCGCATCTCGATCTGACACTATATCCCTAGGTATACCATGTCACCGGACCACATGTTTCCTGTAACTCAAAGCTAGTTGTATCTTAGTCTAGGTATCCTTAATAGGAACGAAATGAGCTGACTTTGTTAGCCGATCAACGATAGCCCATATCATACTGTTACCTTGCTGCGTTCTTGGTAACCCCACGATGAAGTCCATACAAATCTACTCCCACTTCCACTCGGGTACCTCAAGAGACTGAATCCCTCTTCATATTAGGCCACCAGAAAGTTTCCTTGAGAACCTTATAACGCTTGTTACCTCCTGGGTGAACCAAATAAGGTGTGCAATGAGCCTCAGTCATAATTACTCTCCTTAAGTCTGCGTCATCTGGAACACACCATCGTCCATCAAAACGAACACTCTCATATGTATGGATAGAAAGCCTGGAAACTGTGCCACCCTCCACCCTAGACTTCCACTCTTGGATCTTAAGATCAAGCTCTTGTGTTCTCTTGATTTTCTCACACAAATCCGGCTCGATCGTCAAATCCCCGATGGTATCCCCTTTCCGATTCATATGAATCCCCATACTGGACATCTCATCCCTCAACTTCAGCAAAGACATAGTTGTACATAGCGAATGAACACTATTCCTACTCAAAGCATCTGCAACAACATTAGCCTTACCCGCGTGATAGATGATCTCCATGTCATAGTCCCCAATCAGCTCTATCCATAGTCTCTGTCGCATGTTAAGCTCTTTGTAACACCCCCATATACCAAGGAGCCTTAACAAGACCTTCCCTAGCATATAAGGGCATTACCATATCGGTTACCCGAGGACAGTAATAATCAAATGTCAATAAAAAAACATTTAAGTTATGTTACAGTGATTAAAAAACTACTGGTATTAAAGATACAACTCTAAACCACTATCATCTATATGAACCACTTCTATCGTGACTCGTGAGAGACTCATCCCGCCAAGCACCCAGCTAACATCCAGATCGCAACCTGCTAAGACTAACTGCTCACCATAAGAGATCACGGCAGACACAACAGAAACAAACAACAAGACAAAACCACACAACGTCAGTAACTGAGGAAATACACCAACAACCACAGACACAACGCAAGTACACAAAACATACACACACCACATCTCCAATCAATCACCGTCACCAACTGTCCACTGGACAAGCCCTGCTAATGGGGGACCGCAGCCGTTCCCACCTAAGCCCCGTGCATCAAACTGAGCGATAAACCCATGTCTATTAATGTGCACATCCCCTCCCGTGGTGGGTTCCCCGGAGGGCAAACTACGGGCGTGAAGCCACTCCCGCAAGTGACTCTACTCAGCCAAGGACGCACCTCGAGAACCAGAGACAAACAATCACAATCAGTTGCACCACAACAACGTTAATCGAAACAATACAACACCAACCAATTACCACAATCAATCAATCGTACCGACACTACATCAACCAAACCACATCAAAAGACACACTAGACAACCAACAGTACTGAGTAGGCAAACCTACCTTTAGCCAACCGCAACGATTCTGCATCTGATCACATGATAACAACCAACCACGCAACACACCTATATAAAGAGTACAATCATCAATCACTATCACTACAACCCTAACATAAAATAACAATGACGATGATGATGACAATGACATACTTACGCATAGCAATCCGGCATCAAGACCGCTACCGGACTCAAGTAACCCGTCCCCATGGCATAGGCATCTTCAAGGACTCCAATGGAAGGAACTATGGTGAAGGGAGAAGAGAGACGACATCTAGGTTTAGGGAAAATGGTGTGGAAATGATTCAAGGTTATACAAAACACGATTTATAAATCCCCGCTGTAAACACGTTACTCGATCGAGTAACTAACTTACTCGATCGAGCGACCCCTACTCGATCGAGCTCCCAAGCTACTCGATCGAGTAGCCTCGACTAGATCGAGTACCACACACTCAAAACTTATCACGTCACAAGTCATCCCTCTTGGGGTTTCCTAAGGTCAAGATCGGTGTCTAAGGTCGGTCAACGGGTCCCTAAAAGGGCGGGTATTACAGTCTTCCCCCCTTAAAAAGAATTTAGTCCCCGAAGTTTGACTCATCCTCCCCCGCAGCACATGACAATGAACCAATGTCAACAGCACCGTTTACCCGACACAGGTCAACATTATCATTTAAGAACATCGTCCCACTATGTATGCTCATCAAACATCATCATCATCCACCTTAGCACACAATACACAACACGACTCTCAGCTAATCACCAACTTCCTTTTGAATCACTGAACACATACTAATCACATGAACGATTAACTCTACTACCACCTGCACTTATTACATACCATTATTCGAACGTACACCAACACGGTTATTAGACTATACTTTCATCCATTACTTGTCAATGATTACCAGTTGCAAAACACACAAAACAACGCTCCTACCACGGATTCGCAACAATATAGTGTTCATTCCACTCTATTAATTTAGCCACACAACACAATTCTACTTATAGCAACTCAACTACCGCTAATAACATCTAATTCTCATGACAACATGACAAATAATCACTGAAAATAAAGTATAACGACATGCTATTTTATTCGACAATTATAAACTCTTACTCAATTACACAATAACCACTATAAAACCTATTCAAACAATCATTCACATACTTTAAAATATCACAAAATACTGTAAAATTGTTATAATTACGTCATTTTTCTTTTGCGACATTACTCTTCCCCTCTTAAAAGGAACTTCGTCCCCGAAGTTCACCCTCAAACAACTTTCCTGTCCCTCAACAGACACGTATATACCACATTGACATTGCTCACAAACCACAAGGCAACCTTGACTCATGATGACACAACCTACTTTTGACATTACACAAATTAACTCGTATAAACGTAAAACCACTAAAAGCATGTATCACTCCACAAGATATACCATTACCAACCAGCAGCCAAGTCATCTATTACTTTGTTATATGAGCACACCAATTATGCAACAAAATTATAATCATTGTACACTACCTTTATAATGCGGCTTGATATAGAATACAAATTATATAAATACCACCTAGTGTTGTACAAATTAACCAATAATATGCATCTTCGACTTATGACAGCCACGACACTTTCTTGATATTACGTAAACATGACTCACATGATATATATATATATATATGCAACTATTGTGCCTCACATAACCTGAAACAATATGGTTTATCATTGTAATTTATATTCATAGCGTTGAAAATTGTATATATCACACGACCATACGCAATAATATAACAACCGTTGAGGCTAAACAATGATATAAGGCACCCACAACAAGAAATAATAAAACAACACTTAAAGATATGATGATTCAACCAAGTTTCAAAATGAAAAGTAGTTGTTACAGTGTTACTCGATCGAGTTGGTTAGGCACTCGATTGAGCTGGGCTTACTCGATAGAGTTCATCAACTACTCGATCGAGTAGGCTGAGATCAAAACACCCCCCCCCACCCCCCCCCCCCCCCCCCCCCCCCCCCCCCCCCGCCCCCATCGTCACCCCCCCGCAGTTACTCGATCGAGTAGCCACATGTCGAAAATCCCTTAACAAGCCATATTAAGACCAAACAATATATATAAACACGCTCTCCCGATCAAAAATCCTGTATAAACAATCTAAGAAGTACTCAAAATACGGCCTTATGGCCAACATACATACCAAGGTCTAATAAAGTACTACCAACAAAGACAAATACTATCCACTACAAATCCATGAAACGATATATAAAAAGAAAACGAGTATCATCACTCTGCATCCTGATCATCCATCACCTCGTCACCACCATCACCACCTGACGTGCCCGCTCCAGCTGCATCGTGACCTGCGACACCACCAACACCCGCATCTGCTCCCATGCGCCAAGGGGACAAGCAACCGTAGGTATATGACTGGGGCTCTCCCCAAGTAGAACTCTCCACGCCAAAAGAGTGGAAAACTCCACTGTCGTCCCCAACGCTTCTACACCACACTGGTTGAGCTCCTTCGGTCCCGATGCCCGCAAGTATGCCATCTCATGGAGGTTCCGGAGTGTCAAGGTCGCCGACACCCTCTTCATAAGCTCGCTCACTCTCATCTCAGGTCTAAGGTAGGAAGGGTAACCGGTAAACTGTTACTATGGGGGCACAGGCTGCTCTGGCTGGGTCTCAGCCATCCTCTCTCTCACCCGATGTGGTCCTCTTCCCACCCTAGGTTGGGCATCCTCAGGTCTAGCACGATCCCCTTTCGCCGGCTCGGGCATCACCGTCGAGATATCTGGGTCAATGAGCTAGAGTTGTCTCTGGGGAACCTCCTCCTCCTCGTCATCGGAATCGGCACTACCACTGCCGCCGGTAAAGGCTCAGTCGCTGGGAGGTGCTCAGGAGCAGGTATACGCATCCAACTCATAGCCCATACCCTCCATGCCAACCCACTACCCTCCAAGGTTCTCAACCATTTATGGTCGAGAAAGTACTCTCGGTCCAAGGTAGGCATCATAGGGGTCAAGGGGGTATAGGCCAAGGAGGCCTCAAAGGTAGTCAGCCTCTATGCCAACCGAGTGCCAATGGCACCACAACTCAAAAAACGGGTGTCGGAAGAGGCCATCAGGGCCAAGCTGGCACACACAATATCTGGAGCACTAAAGGTGACTCTCTGGGATCGGGTGGGGTTAAGGTACGCCACTAGCAACATCAACTCGTGTGAGTTAAGCTTATTCACATCCTTTCTCTCATAAAGCAAACAGGTCAAAGCACAGAGGAAGATCTTCAAGGTGACATGTTGAACATCGTTAATCAACATGTTACTCAAAGTGGGAGCGGGTTTGCAGGTGAAGCAAGGCATAAGGCTACTCACCCCACACTCAGACGCGATATTCCTGAGAGCTCCCTTCGCAGGTTTAGCAAGGCCATGGTGGGTGGCGAACATGTCCATGGTGAGATAGAAACTGGTGTTTATGAGGCAGAACTCAATGGTCTGTTACACCGCATCATACTTAAAGGAACTCATGAACTCAAGGGTTAGAAATGCATAAGAGTGCTTCCGGAGATGGTACAACCCAGTCATATCCAGGGTCTCAAAGATATGCCTAACATCAGTCTCAATCCCCAAGCCAGTCAAAAGAGTGGTGTCTATGCAACGGGTGGGTCGCATACGACGTCTCTGAAAAGCAACAAAATTATCTCTTTGTGTAAAGTCCGCAAAGACGATAGATGGATACTCAAGCACCATTGGGACCATAGGTCCCCCACTCCCCTCACCAACGTCGAGCTCATAAGCCCTCCCCCTATTGCTCTGACGGGTTCCCACAGTTGGTCTCGGCATCTGTTTTCAATACATGACTTAAATACACAAACCACATATACTTAAAAAAATATAAACATTCACATATGATCATGGAAAAGAGTTACTACATACACACTTTCACCAATCAGTCCAGAAATTACAACATTAAACTCTCTAATTTATCATCAGACGGTCTCTACAGCTGACAAAATTATGGCAAGTATCACTACAAGAATTTCGTTCTCGAGCTACCAAAGTACGCGACGGAAAAGACTGGTCGCATAATTGGCGTCTGAAAAAAAACTCGGGCGACTGAGTTTCGTCGCCAATTTGGCGACTGCGTTGGCGACTGAAAATTTGGGAATAGCGACCGATTGGCGTCGCTAATTTGACGACCGAGGCCAATTCCGTCGCCAGTTTCCGTCGCCCGCCCAATTACTTTATACCACCAGCTTTCCTTCCTCTCTCTCTTACTTTACCAAATCATTAAAAAAAAATAAGAAGCGACACAAGAGACCCGACGCCGCTACACCTACATCCACCGCCTCTGCCCTCAACGCCACCCCACCACCCCGAGTTCACCACCGGCGACCACTAAGACCCCACCACCGACGACACTAATTTCATTTGAAGGTATGTATTTTTGTTTATAATTTTAATTTCTTAGATTAATTTTAATTTGTTTTTGTTTAATTTGTCATTTTAATTATTAGTTTATTTAGTATATTAGTGTTCTTAGGATGTTAATTTTAAGGTAGTTTTAGTTTGGTTAGTATAAATTAATTATAGTTTAGTTAGTATTAGTGTTGTTAGTATATGTTAATTATAGTGTAGTTTTGATTTGTTTGTTGAATTTGTTCTTATAGTTAGTTATTTGGATGTTGTTATGGTGTTTAATTAGTTAGGGTTTGTATAAATTGATAATTAGGGTGAATAGGAATTGGGGGGTTTTGTGAATTTGGTAATATTATATGAATTAGGGTTGTAATTGACAATGTATTAGTGATTTTGATGATGTTATTATACTTAACTGACAAAAGTTAGTCTAATGTTAGTATTGGTGAATTTACCAAATTAGTATAATGTTAGTATAATTTTCTATATAATTATGTTAATATTGTTGAAGGTGGTAAATTATTATATATAATGTTAGTATGATATTACTTTAGTAAATTGCTAGTCCTGTTAAAAACTAAGAAGTGTAATGTTGTTTGAGTTATATTGTTAAAAATTGTTGTTGGGAATATTTTTTAGATTAAAATGAAGAGATCGGAACGCAAATGGATGTACGAAGATAGGGTAGATAAGAGGAAATGTCCCACTGGTAGATTTGTAAAGGGGATTCTTGAGTTTATTGAGTTTTCTAAACAACAAGATGGATATCATTTGGTAGAAAATAAACTTAGGTGTCCTTGTAGTAAATGCAAAAATTTGAAATATTTTCATTACATTCAAGTAGAAGAACATCTTTATACAAATGGGTTTTCTCCAGATTATTATAATTGAATTTGTCATGGAGAACCATATTCTCCAATTACCGAGCAACCTCAAACCAAACAAAATGATAACCCATATAGAAATATGGTATTTGATGCTTTGGAGTTTAATACTTTTAATAATGACAACCACGAGCCTATCATTGAACAAGAACCAAACCCACAAGCAAAATCCTTTTTAGAAATGTTAAAGGCTTCAGAAAAACCTTTATATGAAGGGAGTAGAATGACATTGTTACAAGCCGCCTCTAGGATAGTAACCTTAAAATGTGAGTTTATTATGCCATTTAATGCCGTTGATGCTATTGCGTCTTTGCTTGAGGACGCTATCCCCGACAATAACGTCGTGACCCGAAGTTTCTATAATACCAAAAAAGTAGTTAAAAGCCTTGAGCTTCCGCATCAAAAGATTGATGCATGTCCTGAAGGATGTTTGCTTTTTTGGGGAGATGATGCTTTGCTTGACAAGTGTAAGAAATGTCAAAGGGGTAGATATGAGACAAGTGAGGGAGATATTGTTTTAAAGGGAAAAGGCAAGAAGGGTATTAAGACGGGTCAAAAGAGTAAGAAACCAATATCGCAAAACTAATTAATTTATTTTCCTCTTGCTCCAAGACTTCAAAGAATGTATGCAACAAAAAACATTGATGAACAAATGAGATGGCACAAAGAAAATCCTCGTACACCGGGGAAGATGTTGTGGGATTTATCTGTATCCATCCCTTTGAATTTAAGGACTATAACGAATATATCATGATGAATGCTAGTCATAAAATTAAATTACATAAACAAAAGGGTAAAGAGAATTAGAAATAACCTTCGGTCCTAGCTAATTAGGCCTATGAACAATATCACAATGATATTCTCCTATCAGTTGTACCCAAGATGCTCCGAGAAATACTCCTCAAAATTGCTAGAATGAGATCCCCAATTTTCTGTAAATATTAGGGTTTTTGTGTGATTTTCTGATGAGATAAATGATGAGCAAAAAAAGGTTAAAATTAGGTTAGAAAAATAATAATCTACCATCCCCTTATAAAACCGAGTATAAGGTGTAATAAGGTAGATATTTTCCTTCCAAATTTTTGGCCCATTATACCGAAATATCAAGGAGTAATTTCCTTATTTTCGGTTATTCCAAAAATGTATAAAATGTGTAAATTGTCATCTAGTGAGGATCGAACCCATGACCTCTTGGTTTGAGTACCCTCACTATTACCACTATGACACATTCATCTTGTTGATATTAAATATAACCGATTACATGTAATTACGAATTAACAGATTAATTCGTCCAAGCTAACATTACATACATTTAATTAAATATAACTTATTATATTCAATTTATGAATTGTGATTAATTGTCTCAACTAATATTATTTAATCTTTATTAAATAATTGTCTCATCAACACATTGACTAACTGTTTAGTCATATAAGGCATCAATGTGATTATATTTCTATAACCACATCTCTCAAACACATCCTATAGGTGTGACCTTTAGGGACCAGTTGATCACCGTCATCTGTATGATAATAACGTCAAACTTTCTAGCAAGCCAACCGTTATTAGGTAATCGTTAATCAACTGATTAAATATACGAAGTATACCCTTGTGAACCTGTAAGAGATTTACAAATGTTATCACACTAATTTCTGGAGGACACAAGCTCCAACAAACTCCCACTTGTCCTCACAAGTGTATGTGCGATAACGGATTCTCATATCCTAAAATTTATCCCACTCAATGTAAAACAATTTGCAAATCCGTATTCACAAAGGTCGTATTTTACAAGCGATTATCATCAAGAGTGGTTTCCCCGACTAGAGAGTAACTTAACTGATAAACGAATCATCATTCGAGCATGGCCATGCATTTCAGTTACAACTCCTCGAGTGGCCATGAGAAATAACTATACTTGATAAGGGTTGGATATTTTCCTCAACTCGAATCCTGCCGATGTAAGCACAGTATGAAATGACCCAGAAAAAATCTACTTAGCCTCCAGTTACGGCAGACCGTGAGAAAGAAACCAAAGTCAAAAGAATCGACTCTAGGAACACAATGGATGTCCTATCCACGACCTCGCACCGAATGTTTTAAACATTTAGGACTCCATTACGTTGTCACAAAAATTTGTCCTACGAGGTATCGTTATAATCTCGCATTTGTGATCGATCAGTCAACAGTTTGACTTATGGCTCGTTGAACCCACCATCAATCGACTGCTCAATATAATAGCCAGAGTTATCAGCTCTTGTAGGCGATTACGGACCAAAACAAATATAATGTAATTCAGTTCACTTTTTGGCGTTCAAAGTTGTCAGTACAATCCACATGAAAAACAAAATATTATAATAAAATGATGAAGTTATAAATAGTATATGAAAAAGATAATGTATCAAATTCATAATCAACTACTACAACTTAGGAACACGTTTAATTCCCATGGAAATAACGTGCCCTTCATGCTTATCATAATTCAACAATTCAGTAGTAGAATCTGCTACAACACTGTCGGAACTCTTCCCGGTGACCGCATGATACCATTAAGAGTGAAGACGAACCCGGACTGAGATTTTGAATCATCTCGATCCGTTTAGAAGCTAGCATCTGCGTAACCGGTTGCGCATAGCTTAGTATCTCCTCCATAAGTCAATACCCAATCCTTAGTCCTCCGTAGGTACCTGGATTCTTTTGTACTGACTCGTCATACTCAGTGCATATGCCACGTCTGGACGTGTGCATATCATGGCATACATGATTGATCCTATTGCATATGCATAAGAAATACGACTCATACGTTCAACCCCTTTAGGCGTCGTGGGTGACTGAGACTTGCTCAACTGCATCCCAGACGTCATTAGAAGGTTCCCCTTCTTGGAGTTGGTCATGCTGAACTTCTCAAGAATCTTATCCAAATAAGACTCTTGACTAAGTGATAACGTCCGTCGTGATCTATATCGGTAGATACGAATTCCCAAAATGCGTTGTGCCTCACCCGGATCCTTCATCTGGAAATGGTTCTTCAACCATTCCTTAACCGAAGATAGGAGAGGAATGTCATTCCCAATCAGGAGTATGTAATCGATATACAATATCAAGAATACAATCTTGCTCCCACTCAACTTGATATATAAGCATGGTTCTTCGACCGATCGAGTGAAACCATACTCTTTCATCACCTGGTCGAAACGATGATTCCAACTCCAAGAGGCTTGCTTAAGTCCATAAATGGAACGCTTAAGCTTGCATACTTTCTTAGGATGTTCAGGATCTATGAAACCTTCGGGCTGCATCATGTACAACTCTTCCTCCAAATAACCGTTTAAGAAGGCGGTTTTCACATCCATTTGCCAAATTTCATAATCATGAAAAGCGGCAATCGCTAAGATTATCCGAATGGAACGTAGCATGACTACAGGTGCAAAAATCTCATCATAATGCAATCCGTGCACTTGAGTGAAACCTTTTGCCACTAGTCGTGCCTTATAGGTATCTGGTTGAGCGTCTACAGAACGCTTTATTTTGTAAAGCCATTTGCACTTTAGAGGTTTTACCTTATTAGGTAAATCAACTAGATCCCATACGTCATTCTCATACATGGAGTCCATCTCGGATTACATGGCTTCGAGCCATAGCTTTGAGTCGAAACAAGCCATAGCACCTTTATAGGTAGCGGGTTCATTACTCTCTAGGAGTAAAACGTCATTCTCCTCGACCATACCAATGTATCTGTCCGGAGGATGAGAGACTCTACCCGACCTCCTAGGTTCCTCACGAATATTAACCGTATCATCAGTTGGAGGAATAACTTCCTCCATCTGTTCCTCGGTTGGTGGTCCTGGAATCTCCGACAGCTCGAAGGTTCTATTACTCGTCTTGTTCTCGAGAAATTCTTTCTCTAAGAACGTCGCACTAGCCGCAACAAAAACTCGATGTTCGGTAGGCGAATAGAAGTAATGACCAAATGTTCCTTTTGGATAACCTATAAAGTATGTCTTGACCGATCGCGGGCCGAGCTTATCCTCGTGTCTCCACTTGACATAAGCCTCGCAGCCCCAAACCCGAATAAAGGACAAGTTAAGGACCGTTCCCTTCCACATTTCATATGGAGTCTTGTCTTCAGCTTTAGTCGGACTTCGGTTAAGTATAAGAGCAGCTGACAAAAGAGCAAAACCCCATAATAAATCAGGCACTACCGTGTGACTCATCATGGATCGAACCATATCAAGTAAGGTTCGATTTCTCCGTTCGGACACACCATTTAATTGAGGTGTTCCAGGTGGAGTTAACTGTAGAACTATTCCACAGTCTTTAAGGTGTTGATCAAACTCATTTGAAATATATTCGCCACCCCGATCTGAACGGAGTGTTTTAACCTTTCTACCCAGTTGGTTCTCGACCCTGTTCTGGTATTCCTTGAATTTCTCAAAAGACTCACTTTTATGCTTCATTAAGTAGACATATCCGTATCTACTCAAATCGTCCGTGAAAATGATAAAATATCTATAGCCATCTCTAGCGGTAATTGACATAGGTCCACAAACATCAGTATGTATGAGTCCTAATTGGTCACTAGCGCGCATTCCAACACCTTTGAAGGAAATTCGAGTCATTTTGCCAATGAGACATGATTCACACGTGCCATATGTAGAAAAATCGAATGCGGGAATAGTCCCATTATCGACGAGTTTCTTCACGCGTTTCTCATTTATGTGTCCCATTCGACAATGCCATAGATAGGTTTGATCTTTGTCACCAACCTTTAACTTCTTATTATTCATGTGTAATACTTCCGTGGTTTGATCTAATATGTAAATTCCATTCATGGATACTGCTTTACCATAAATCATTTCATTGAAAGAGAAAATACTATTATCCTTTATTGAAAATGCAAAACCGTCTTTAGCAAGTACGGAAAAAGAAATAATGTTCTTAGACAAACTGGGTACATAATAACAGTTATTTAAAAAAAACTCAAAACCACTAGGGAGTTGGATTACATATGTTCCCTTCGAGACAGCAGCAACTCGTGCTCCATTCCCGACTCGCAGGTCCACATCACCCTTTTCGAGAGGTATGATGTTCCTTAGGTCCTGCTAATAATTACACAGATGAGAACCACAACCAGTATCAAGTACCCAAGTTCCGAAACTTGCATGGTTAATCTCAATCATATGAATATAAGATGACATACCAACAGGAACGACGCGGCCTGCTTTGATGTCCTCACGGTAGACGGGACAGTTCCTCCTCCAATGTCCAGTCTTGTGACAATGGTGGCACTCAATGTCACCGCCCTTGCTCTTTGCCTTGCCCTATGAGCCACTAGTCTCACCGGGCCCACTCTTACCGTTTCCTGGCTTTTTAAATTTGGCTTACCTACAGCTAGGTCGCCATGAGCCTTGCCCTTACCTTTACCCTTGTTGGAAATCGTGAGAACATTCTGCTTCATGCTCCCACTCAATTTCATATCCTTCTCGGTCTGTACGAGAAGGGAGTGTAGCTTATGAGGACTCTTTTTCAAGTCATTCATGTAGTAGTTCGCCCTGAAAAGGGCAAAACCATCATGAAGAGAATGAAGCATTCGGTCAATGACAATGCTCTCACTGATTTTGCAATCAAGTGCCTCCAGCTTCTCGACATTCTCAATCATGTGAAGAATGTGTGGGCTAACCGGTTGGCCGTTCTGGATTTTCGCATCAAAGAAGCGACAGGTATGCTCATATGTAACGATTCTCGGTGCTTTTGAGAACTCGTTAGTGAGCGTGGTGAAAATCTTGTTCGCACCTTGGGCAATGAAGCGTCTCTGCAAATTGGTTTCCATTGCAAAGATGAGTACGTTCTTTATCACACCCGCTTCCATAACGAAGTCACTATAAGCGAGTGACTCGTTGACTCATGCATTGGGGCCTGGGTTTACCGGTATTGGCTCAGTTAAGTACCTAAGCTTACCGTCAGCAATGGCAGCATTCCGTAGTGCCGCCTCCTAGTCCGCAAAGTTGGACCCGTCGTTTTTCAGACGTGTGAACTGATTCATTTGGTCCATGAATATTTTCAGCCAGGACTCGCGTCCAAGTGTGGCACTAGGAATTTGGATTGCGTTATTTCCAGACATTTTGTTGTAACAGTAAAATAAACGTGTTCTACACTGCGAAAAGAAGAATAAATTATAAGCATGTGCATCGATTTTAATTTAAGTCTAATGATCTAATGTCATAACGCGAAGACTCAAAACATTTATACAATTGACCTCCCTCAAGAATTATATAAATGATCCCAAGACTCAATTTTCTGTAAATTGATAAGCTAACCTTTTAGCTAATTCTACCGTTAGAATTCTTGGTCGATAAATTTCTGTAAATTCTATCTTTAGTCCATCATAATCACGAGAAACTCTTCGGACTATGATGTTGAGGTAAACTAAGCCAAAACAACTCCTTACCCAACGTAGAAGGGGTCATATTATGCTAACCGACGAAGAAGGGATTCATAGTTGTTTGCCTTTATAAAGACTAGTCTCAATTTCCGTTTTAGAGGAAGATCCCATCAACTTCGTTTTAATTCATTTTAAGTGAACTAATATCTAGCATGCGTGAATGAATAAACAAAGGTGATGGCTTAAAAGCATGTGACATCTGTATGTCTATGAAAACTAACATACAACCTATATGTGTCAATTTTCATGCATTTTAGTAGTAGGTGGTTTGGTTTTAGGCGGAATATGATGCATAAAATATCATGTGAATGAAAAGTAATATGAATGAAAACGTAAAACAATAAAAGTCCTAGTGTGGCCTATCCTATCAAAATGAACATTAAATACAAGTTTGGAATCCATCCTTGGACCCGAGAAGCTTGTCTTGATGTTCCATCGTGATCCATGTAGCGGGAGTGAGCTCCAATCTCCATCTTTAGTCTTCTTTTGAAATACAATAAATAAAATTTACATAATAAACCTATTTATTACATTCTAATTTCAAAACCTAAAACTAAAGAAAAAAGGAGATTCGAGATCTCATAATTACATAAAAATTATGTTTCCTTCATTACGAAAACATAATTTGACTAAGGCCACACTAAGTATTACAAATTACAACCGATTGCAAAAAAATACGTAAATAAATTCATTCAACGATTCATTCAACAAAAATAAAATGCATCAACTAAAAAAAATTAAACATGCAAGACATAATTTTTTAATTATGTTGATTAATTTTATCCAAACCACCTATTTAAATCAAATTAAGTGACAATTCCTCAATTAATCACATTAATTTCAATCTTAATTCATATCAAATTTGTAATATGAATTTAATCTATCAATATTTTAAATTGCTTTAAAATAACAAGGTATCTTCAAATTGTGAACCGTTTCACAACAATTAATCATACATTGTAAAGGTAATGTATAATTAATATTGGCCAAAACAAACAAAAACAAAATCCCCTTTTTTTTTAAGTCTCGACTAAAACAAGGAAAATAAAACAAGCCCTTTTTTTTCGGCAATAACAGCAAGAACCAAAAAAACAGCCCGTTTCATATATTGTACACGGTTTTATCTGTAAAAACCGAAAACAAAACAAAAAAAAAAATTTTTTTTTTAAATCTGTCCTCTGTGAACAGTAACCACGTGAACAGTAACAGGAAAAAAAATTTCTTTTCTCGGATGCTTTTCAAATCGGCATAAACAAAAACAGCCGCAAAAAAACTTTAATCGGTTTTTCAGGAGAAACCGAAAGAAAAAAAAAACAGAAAATAATTTTTTTTTCTTTTTTAATAATACTGTTCATCCGTGAACAGTAACGAAAACGAAAAAGAAAAATTCCACGGCTCAAAAAAAATCCGCCGATTATATTTTTTTTCTCGCAAACCCTAATTATTGTTTACAAACAATTTTATGAAAATCGAAAAAATAAAATTTGTGGCCTTGACTCTGATACCACTTGTGAGATTTATCTGTATTCTGTATGCATCCCTTTGAATTTAAGGACTATAACGAATATATCATGATGAATGCTAGTCATAAAATTAAATTACATAAACAAAAGGGTAAAGAGAATTAGAAATAACCTTCGGTCCTAGCTAATTCGGCCTATGAACAATATCACAATGATATTCTCCTATCAGTTGCACCCAATATGCTCCGAGAAATACCCCTCAAAATTGCTAGAATGAGATTCTCAATTTTCTGTAAATATTAGGGTTTTTGTGTGATTTTCTGATGAGAGAAATGAAGAGCAAAAAAAGGTTAAAATTAAGTTAGAAAAATAATGATCTACCATCCCCTTATAAAACCGAGTATAAGGTTTAATAGGGTAGATATTTTCCTTCCAAATTTTCGGCCCATTATACCGAAATATCAAGGAGTAATTTCCTTATTTTCGGTTATTCCAAAATTGTATAAAATGTGTAAATTGTCATCTAGTGAGGATCGAATCCATGACCTCTTGGTTTGAGTACCCTCACTATTACCACTATGAGACATTCATCTTGTTGATATTAAATATAACCGATTACATTTAATTACGAATTAACAGATTACTTCGTCCAAGCTAACATTACATACATTTAATTAAATATAACTTATTATATTCAATTTACGAATTGACAGTTAATTCGTCTCAACTAATATATTTAATCTTCATTAAATAATTGTCTCATCAACACATTGACTAACTCTTTAGTCATATAAGGCATCAATGTGATTATATTTCTATAACCACATCTCTCAAACACATCCTATAGGTGTGACCTTTAGGGACCAGTTGATCACCACCATCTGTATGATAATAACGTCAAACTTTCTAGCAAGCCAACCATTATTAGGTAATCGTGAATCAACTGATTTAATATACGAAGTATACCCTTGTGAACCTGTAAGAGATTTACAAATGTCATCACACTAATTTGTGGAGGACACAAGCTCCAACAGATGTGTCATCTGAGAGATGGAGAAGAATGGAAGCATTTTGATAAGATTTACCCTGATTTTGCCGAGGAACCTCGCAATGTTCGACTTGGCCTATGTACGGATGGCTTTGCCCCTTTCACCCAATTTGGTAAACCTTACTCCTGTTGGCCCGTGATGATCACGCCATACAACTTACCACCTTGATTATGTTTGAAAAGGCAGTTTATCTTCTTGTCACTAATTATTCCCAGGCCTAATAACCCAAAAGCCAATTTGGATGTTTATTTACAACCATTGATAGAGGAGTTGAAACATTTGTGGGAAGTTGGTGTGGAAACATATGATGTGTCCTTGAAGCAAAATTTTCAACTAAGAGCTTCACTTTTATGGACCATAAATGATTTTCCCGCCTACGGTATGCTATCTAGATGGTCTACCGCAGGACAAAAGGCATGCCCTTTTTGCATGGATAAGAGCAAAGCATTTTGGCTTCCTAATTACAAAACAATAAGTTGGTTTGATTGTCATATAACCTTCTTATCGGATAGAGATCTAAATAGAAGGAACAAAAAAGCTTTTATTTAAGGTAAGGAGGTGCTTGATGATGCTCTGGATCGGCTACCCGGGGATGAGTTATGGGAGTTGATATGTGATTTGTCATCTACTGTTGATGGTACTGAAGAAGAGTTTAAAGAGTTGAAGAAAAAGAAGAGCGGTTGGTTTAAAAGAACCATTTTATGGGACCTTCCGTATTGGAATATATTGTTACTCAGGCACAACTTGGATGTAATGCACATAGAGAAGAATTTCTTTGAGTAACTCATTCATACGATTATGGACGTATAAGGTAAATCCAAGGATATTATTGCTTCAAGAAAAGAGTTGAAGAGATTTTGTGATCGTCCCAAACTACACATTCGTAATGATGGGTCTAAGCCAAAAGCTATTTTTACACTTGATAAAGCTCAAAGGAAGGCATTGCGTTAACGGTTAGGAAAGTTGAAGTTTCCTGATCGATATGCATCCGATTTCAAACGTTGTGTTGATCTTAAGAAACTGAAGTTGCAAGGGTTGAAAAGCCACGATTGTCATGTTTTCATGGAGCGCTTATTACCCGTTGCATTGAAACATCTCCTCCCAACTACCGTGTGGAATGCAGTTACCGAGATTAGTCAATGTTTCCGAGATTTATGTTCTTCAACCATATCGGTTGATGACATGATTCGTCTGGAAGACCAAATTTCAATTATCTTATGTAAACTTGAGATGATCTTCCCTCTTTCATTCTTTAATTCCATGGAGCATTTACCGGTCCATTTGCCTTAGGAAGCAAAAGTTGGTGGACCCGTCCAATATAGGTGGATGTATCCATTTGAAAGATATGTAATAATAATTTACTAGTATTTCAATTATAAATATTATTCATTTATGTATTTTATTCTAATAATAAAGAAATAACTACATTTTAATTACATGTATAGGTTTCTTAATCATTTGAAGAAAAAAATTGGTAATAAGGCTCGGGTTGAAGGTTCTATATGCAATGCTTATTTAACGGAAGAGATTGCAAATTTTTGCTCTCTTTACTTTGAAAAACATATAGAAACCAAAGCAAAGAACTAAAAAATATTGATAAAGCCGATGAAGTGGACACAAGTGTACCCGAGTTTTTCCAAACTCATGATGATGAAGGGTGTTCATCAAGTGGGGAGACCAGATATTTGGATGACAGAGAATATTATCGTGCTCACCTTTACGTTATTTCTAATTGTGAAATCTTAGAGACTTATGAAACACAATTTGTGAACGATTTCATTAAAGAACATCCTAATGTGAGCAAGAATGATGTTTGGAATAAGCATGAGAATCAATTTCCATCATGGTTTCGGAAACATGTCATTGAATTCAATATCCAAGATGATTTGGTAAGGATTTTAGCCTTAGGTCCTTCACGAAAGGTTAAAACTTGGAATCGGTATTCAGTTAATGGATTCAATTTCCATACATTCAATTACGGGAAGAGGAAGGTTAGATACAATTATGGTATTACAATTTCCTCCCTTGATGACAATGAATATTATGGCATATTAGAGGATATCCTTGAGTTGTGCTATAATGGGCGTGAACGTGCTTATAAAACAGTCTTATTCAAGTGTGAATGGAAAGATAATTCCATAGCGGGAATGAGAGTCCATGATCGTTACAAACTCGTAGAAGTTAATCATACCCGATCATACATGACTTATAACCCATTTATACTCGCACATCAAGCTCATCAAGTGTATTTTGCTTCTTATCCAAGCACGAGTAATGATAAACATCAAAATTAATGGTGGGCGGTCTTTAAGACAAAGGCTAGATCAAAATTTGATACAACATTTTTTCAAGAAGAAATTGTATCAAAATC